>NC_142009.1:21914722-22285972 GCF_049901735.1 Notechis scutatus | reverse complement strand
GTATCTCTCTTCATCTCGATTGTATCCCACTATTAATGCAATTTAGGATTGCATTGGGATTTTGGCTGCCGCTGCACTGCTGGCTCATATTTAGCTGGTTGTCCATTAAGTCTCCAAGATCCCTCTCACAGTTACTGCTATTGAGCCTGGTTTCACCCAGTCTATATGTGTACTATTGGTTTTTCTTGCCTAAGTGTAGGACTTTACTTTTCTCCACATTGAATTTCATTTTGTTAGATGGGGCCCAGATTAGATTTCATGTATTTCTTTGGCAGTAAATACATACTGGGATTTAAATTGTAGATACAGTTCAGTGGTGGGATTCAAATTTTTTTACTACCGGTTCTGTGTGCATGGCTTGGTGGGCGTGGCAGAGGATACTGTAAAATCTCCAGTCAGAGGTGGTATTTGCCAGTTTTCCGAACTACTCAAAATTTTTGCTACCAGTTTTCCAGAACTGGTCAGAACCTGCTGAATACCACCTCTGATACAGTTAGTTCTCAATTTACAACCATTCGAAATTGCAAGGGCATTGAAAAAAAATGACCTGTCCTTGAACTTGTGACAATTGCAGCAACCCCACACTCGTATGATCAAAATTTGGTTGCTTGGCAACTGGCATGTATTTACGATGGTTGCAGCATCACAGGCTCACATGATCACAATTTGAGACCTTCCCAGTTGGCTTTGCTTTGATAAGATAGATAGAAGAGAGATAGATTTCTTTATTGGCCAAGTGTGATTGGACCCAAAAGGAATCTGTCTTGGTGCAAAGGCTTTCAGTGTACATAAAAGAAAAGATACATCCATCAAGATTCAAGAATCATCAGGTACAACACTTAATAATAGTCATAGGGTACAATAAGCAATCAAATCATACTAGGAAACAATCAATATAAATCGTAAAGATACAAGCAACAAAGTTACAGCCATACAGTCATACAGTCACAAGTGGGAAGGGATGGGTGATAAGGAGTGATGAGAAGATTAATAGTAATAGTAATGCAGACTTAGTCAATAGTTGGACAGTGTTGAGGGAATTATTTTTTTAGCAGAGTGATGGCTTTTGGGGAAAAACTGTTCTTGTGTCTAGTTGTTCTGGTTTGCAGTGTTCTATAGCATTGTTTTGAGGGTAGGAGTTGAAACAGTTTATGTCCGGGATGTGAGGGGTCTGTATATATTTTCACAGCCCTCTTTTTGACTTGTGCAGTATACAGGTCCTCGATGGAAGGCAGGTTGGTAGTAATTGTTTTTTCTGCAGTCCTAATTATCCTCTGAATTTTGTGTCTGTCCTGTTGGGTTTCAGAACCAAACCAGACAGTTATAGAGGTGCAGATGACAGACTCAATAATTCCTCTTTAGAACTGTATCAGCAGCTCCTTGGGCAGTTTGAGTTTTCTGAGTTGGTGCAAAATCAATGGGGGAAGCCGGATTTCCTTAACAACTCCTAATGGATTCACTTAACAACTGCAATGATTCACTTAACAACTGCGGCAAATAAGTGTGTAAAACCATGTGGGATTCACTTAGCAGCCAGTTTATTTAAGAACATAAATTCTAGTCCAAGTTGTGGTCATTCAAACTGATTAAGGAGAGAAAGGCATAACTTACTGTCAGTTTGAAAGGTGAATTTCAAAACGATGGCTTCTTCAACCCCGAACAGATTGCAGCCCCACCTCTCTCAGCTTTTGGCATGCAGATAGCTTCAGAGTTCAATCCAAAAGGTGTTTGACGACTTACAGCTGTATTGAAGGGTTTGAAGGGGAAGTTCTTTGACACGCCCTGGCTGGGCGGATCTGTTCTGACCCAGCCTTCACGAGCCCCAGCCTACTCATGAGGAAAAAACCCTTTTTATTTAGAAAGGCAGGAATTCATGGCATTCTCTGACAAAGCTCCAGGTCACACATCCATAGGTGATTCACAAGCCATAACCGTCTTTGAGTTCCCCACAATTAACCATTCAATCCCAACACAAAGAGTCCTGACCAACCTGGTTAGTGGCAAGGAAATCTTGGCAAGGAATCTGCTGGACCGAACTCTTTTGGAGCATGAATGGATGTCTCCAACACCCATACCTCCCACACTCATCCTCCTTATATCCCAGCCGGGGAGAGGCTTGTTAAAGTATCCTTCTTCTCCTAGATAGCTGGCCCTCAGTCCTGTATTGCTCTCCTCTTGGCACTTTTTTGCGCATACATGCACCTGGGACAGGGCCCAGCTGTTCCTCCCTCTCGCTCATCTCAGGCCCCCAAAACAGCTGTCTCTCCACTTGAGCGTCAGTAGATGGGCCCTGCTCTGCATCTGGCTCTGAGACCTCCTGTTCCCCAGAGCCTTTTGCCAGCTCCAATGGTAACCCTGGCATCCCCTCTGTCTCCTCTGACTCATCTGACTCGACTGCCATCTCTGCTGGCAGTCGACAAACCACAACAGGATCCTAAAAACTGATGGGATGCCAGTCCCTTCAGTTAGAAGGCAGAAGAGCAACACCCCAGGGAAAAATCCTTTGGAGATCTCTCTCCAGGCATGTGTTCAGTTAGCCATGTTCCCAGGGAGTCTGATTATCTGCATATATTTACATTAGAATTATGTTGATCTATTGATGGCCCCTAAATTGAGTAGCCCAAGTTCTCTTGTATTTGTGCTGTTGAAAAAAAAAAAGAGTTTGAAATTTAAATTTGTATTTAAATCCACGTATAATTTTTCATTGGGATCATGCAACTTTCTAAACCCTAATCTCAGGCTCTAACAAAGTACCTCAAATGTCTTTGTTCCCTCAGTGCAAGCAGGCCTGAATTCACGCAACAGGTAAAGCTCTTAGCAGTTATATTCACACAAATTAAGGTTTTCCCTCTTCACCTGTCTGTGAAAACTCATCCAGAGATTTCTTACGCCTTTTCTGCACTGGACTACAGTGGAAACCCTGGGCAAGGCTCAGATACAAGACCTGCTTAGAGCATCCTCATTAGGCCCATTCAAGTTTTCCGTAGGGGTGGAGATACCAATGTCCAGAGGGACTTTTCTGAAATAAATGGTCAAATGATCAAAAAAGATCAAAAAAAGATCAAAAAAAGCAAATGATCAAAGCCTTTTATTTTTATTTATTTATTTATTTTATTTATTTTGTCAAGCATGCATTTGTAATGCATATAAGTATAAATGTACAAGATAACTCTCATTTTAGTAATAAACTTCTGCATTGGAGGTTCCTATCCAGCCAAAGAACTGAAGAAATTCAAGCAAGATTGTCTGCGGCTTGGACATGGTTTGGTTTTGGATGGGGACCGACAAAAACAGGGCAACAAATTGGTCTGAGTTTTACCCTTTCAGGGAATTCTTTATTGCTCAAGAGTTACAAAAAGAGAACTTTAGTTTTGCTAACTTAAAGTTTTAATCCCCACTCTTTTCTTCCCCTCTGCTGATTATGTCCTTCTTTCTTTGCCCAAGGCTTATCCTGATTGACTTATTTATTTACAGAAGTGCTTCAATCCCCACCCCCTTTAGCTTTATGCCCTGTGTCTCATTGGTTTGTCTCCTTTTCCAACTTTCTGTTTGAGGGATATAAATAACTGCCTGTAGATCAAGTGAATTCCCAGTCTTTGCTGAAATTGTGACTGGTTCTTTAATTGCCGCTGTGTTCACTGCAGTCAACCTCTTCCTTTTAGCTTTTTGTCCACGAATCTCTTAGGTTACCAGCTCTCTCTGTCTTTGATCTTCTTCACTTTTGGTAGATCTTTTGCCGGTTAGCAGCTGGGAGAGTCACTTAAAAGTGAGCCTCAATTCTTTGTCATGCTGTTGTTGTTCCTTTCCTCAGTGCTTTATTGGTGGCCAGTTTTATTTTTCCTCCAGGCTACCTGGAGTTGTCTCTACTTATCATCTTTTTAGTTGCTGACACTCCAGCTACTCCTCTGCACCGTCCCATTGTCATCTTCTCCCTTGGATTCTTGCTTTCTGTTTGCTTTCTGGTAAAACTGTAATTTATACAGACACAGACATAGACAGGCATCAGTTCCAGCAGGAAATCTCTCCCTTCAGACTCTGATTTTTTCTCTCACTTCCATTGGAGCTCTTGATCTGTAAGCTGGCTGGCATGGGACTCTGATAAAAAATGACTTCTCTCATTTCTACATATTGAAGGTCAAATATTCTATTGGTGCAAGGAAGCATTCCTGAAAGCAGACATCTGTCTTGTACACAGTAATCACGAAAACAGGTTTATGACTAGAACAGAAAGGCAATTTCTTTACAGGAAACACATTAGAGCAGAAGTGGTATTCAGCAGGTTCTGACCAGTTCTGGAGAACCGGTAGCAGAAATTTTGAGTAGTTCAGAGAACCGGCAAATTCCATCTCTGACTGGCCCTGCCAACCCCATCTCTTCTCTGCCTCCTGAGTCCCAGCTGATCGCCTGGGTCTTCTTTTGTTGCCCTGCACAGGAGAATGGAGCTGGAAAGCAGGTCAGTGGGGTGGGGAGGGAATGGGGATTTTGCAGTAACCTTCGCCTGCCACAGCCACCAAGCCATGCCATTCCCACAAAGCCACTCCCACAAAGACACACCACACCCACCATTTTACAGTATCTTCCCACAGGCTACACCCACCAAGCCACACCCACAGAACTGGTAGTAAAAAATTTTGAATTAGAGGTTTACAAAGCTTAGCACCTAGTTAGCTACATCCTACCAAGAGATGGATTGAAGAACCTTTATCCTACCTGTGTGTGCCTAGGAAGAAAGGAAGAAAGATGGGATGAGAGATGTAGTAATCTAATAGATGAACGGCAGGGACAGTGAAAAAAGGGACACAGAGTCAAGCCTTAACTATCTATGCATACTATCCCTTCAGGATATATATACATACAAGATCAAGTGAGGTACTAATACCACTCTATAAAGCCTTAGTAAGACTACACCTAGAATACTGCATCCAGTTTTGATCACCACACTATAACAAAAAATGTTAAGACTCTAGAAAAAGGGCAGAGAAGAGCAACCAGGATGATTAGGGGACTGGAGGCTAAAACATACAATGAATGGTTGCAGGAACTGGGCATGGCTAGTCTATTAAAGACAAGGATCAGGGGAGACATGATAGCAGTCTTCCAATATCTGAGGGGCTGCCAAAGAGGGGAGGGGGTCAAGCTATTTTCCAAGGCCAGATAAGAAATAATGGATGGAAACTGATCAAGAGAGATTCAACCTAGAAATAAGGAGAAATTTTCTGACAGTGAGAACAACCACCCAATGGAACAGAAGTTGCCTTCGGAAGTTGTGGGAGCTTCATCACTGGAGGCTTTCAAGAAGAGATTGGACTGCCATTTGTCAGAAATTGTGTAGGGTTTCCTGCTTGGGTAGGAGCTTGGACTAGATGATCTACAAGGTCCCTTCCAACTCTGCTAATCTGTAAGAGTAGTAGTTTATGAGGAGCTGACAAGACACTTCTATTGGATTTGGATCTTCAGTAGTATAATGATCATGGATCTACCTCAGAGAAGGAAGAGCTTCTACCTTTACAAAGCCTCTGTGAAGGCAGAGTTCCAGGCTTTTTTTGTATGATCTTCCTTTCACCAGGATCATGGCCATCACAGGGGCAAAAGATATGGAGGGCTGTTGACATGACATCATTGTATAAAGGATCCAAATTATGTACAATGTACTAATGTACCAAATGACATGTACTGCAGAAAAATACCATGTCATATAAATGGGTTACTCAGGATACAGGGAAAACAGAGACCTGAAGCACAGCATCCTATTCCAAGGGCTGAGAGAGCAGAGAGTAAGAGTATATAAGACTGAAAGTACGAGATGAGGGAAGCAGCAAGTAGAACAGAGAAAGAAGAAAGGGAAAGACAAAGGGGAGAAAATGTCAAAAGAGGAGAAAGTTGGGCCATTTTCAACTTGACAAGAAGAAATTTAAAAAATGCTGAAGAAGATTCAGGAGGGAAAAGAACAAGGTGACATAGAAAGTAACAGTTCTACTAAAAAATACAAAGAATAAAATCATGCATGAGAGTGGGACAAAACAGCTTAGTCCTCCCGTATATAATTCAATCTCTCTGAGAAAAATCTGCATGAGTTTTGTAACCCTGTAAAGCAAGAGGAATAAAACTTCAGCTCAGCTAGCATGGACAGTAGTGAGGGATTCTGGGAATGATCTGTTCAGTCTAGGACAGGGCTGTCAAACTCGCGGCCCGTGTCAGGTCCATCCCTCCCTTGATAGGACCTGATGGTAAAGACTGCAACGACGACACCATTAAAGCCAACATCTTTAACACATTCTTCGGCTCAGTATTTGTAAACAGCAATGGATCATGCCCAGTATTTCCTAGCCGTACCACAGATAACAACAATGATCTAATACATATCGATTTCACAGAAGACAATGTCGAAAAACACTACGCAATCTAAAACCATCTCTATCTATTGGACCGGATGGAATATGTGCCTACTTCTTAAGAAAGCTATCCACTGACATAGCCAAACCTCTAAGCATAATCTTTGAAAAATCTTTCAGGACCAGCTCCTTGCCTAACCTATGGTCACAAGCCACAGTCATCCCCATCTTCAAAAAGGGAGACCCAAGCCTAGTTGAAAATTACAGGCCAATCTCCTTATGCTGCGTCACCTGTAAAGTCATGGAATCAATTATTAACCAATCCATCATCCTCCACTTAGAGACAAACAACCTACTCTCCAATAAACAATTTGGTTTCAGAAAAAAACTATCCTGTAATCTGCAACTCTTACACTGCAAAAACATATGGACGACACAACTCGACCAGGGCAAAGCAATTGACGCAATCTACATAGACTTCTGTAAAGCCTTTGATTCAGTGGTACACGACAAACTACTCCTAAAAATAAAATCCTATGGTATCTCTGGACAACTGAATAACTGGATAGAAGCATTCCTGGCAAACAGACAACAAATGGTCAAAATTGGGAGCGTCTTATCAAATCCAGTACCTGTCAATAGTGGTGTCCCCCAGGGCAGTGTTCTAGGACCAACTCTCTTCATACTCTACATAAACGACCTCTGTGATCATATTAAGAGCAATTGCGTTCTCTTTGCTGATGATGTAAAGCTGTTCAATACCACAGACAATACTGCTACCCTACAAAAAGATCTTGACTATGTATCTGAATGGTCAAACAAATGGCAACTTCAAATCTCAACAAATAAATGCTCTGTCTTACATATTGGCAAAAAAATCAGAAAATAAAATACAAGCTGAATAGTCAAGACCTTGTTGATGACCCAAGCTCTGTAAAGGACCTTGGAATACTCACCTCTAATGATCTAAGTGCTAGAGCCCACTGCAACTACATAGCCAAAAAGGCATTAAGAGTTGTTAACCTAATCCTCGTAGTTTTTCTCTGGTAATATCACACTACTAACCAGAGCATACAAAACATTTGCTAGACCAATACTCGAATACAGTTCATCAGTCTGGAACCCTCATTACGTATCTGATATTAGCACAATTGAGAAAGTCCAGAAATATTTCACAAGAAGAGTTCTCCACTCTTCTACTTGTTGTAGAATACCTTATGCCACCAGACTTGAAATTCTAGAACTAGAAAACCTTGAATTACGCCGTCTTCAGTCTGACTTAAGCATGGTATATAAAATCATACATTGCAATGTCCTACCTGTCAATGAATACTTCAGCTTCAACCATAACAACACAAGAGCACACAATAGATACAAACTCAAAGTAAACCGCACCAAACTTTATTGCAGGAAATACGACTTCAGCAATAGAGTGGTCAATGTCTGGAATACTCTACCCGACTCTATAGTCTCTTCCCCAAACCCCAAAAACTTTAACCTTAGACTGTCTACTATTGACCTCACCCCTTTCCTAAGAGGTCTGTAGGGGCGTGCATAAGCGCACCATCGTGCCTACCGTCCCTGTCCTATTGTTTCTCTTATTCTTTTATTTTTCTTATATGTACCCATTTCATGTATTCACAACTATGTATACACTTATACTTATTATCTTGTAAACAATTGGCAAATCAAATAAATAAATAAATAAATAAATAAAAAATGTGCCCATGTCTGGTTTAGTGAAGGGGAAAAAAGTTCCGATACGTCACGTGATGCCACCATGACGACACGAGTTTGACACCCCTGGTCTAGGACAACATTTCTCGATCTTTAGGAGCATTAAGTTGTGTGGATTTCAGCATCCAGAATTCAAAGCAAAGCTGGCTGGGGAATTCTGGAAGTTGAAGTTCATACATTTTAAGGTTGCCATGACTGAGAAACACTGGTCTATGAGCTTATGTTCTACGCTCCCTTCTAGGTAGGCATATTTCATGTGAAATATGCTGCCTCTGGAAATCTGTAAAGCTTCAATGCTCCTGCCATGTCATACAGTAACTAAAACCTGATCTTTAGGAGAGCATTTAGGGATTAAAAGAGATACATCAGATTGTTTTAATCCTTATTTATAGTCTGTTAATTTTGATATAATGATGACTTTAATACTATTATTATTGCTAGCGTTCTGTTTTTGTTACTTGATACTAGGGACTCAGAGTCTTTGGAGCAGAATGGAATACAAATGTTAGGCTCTGCGTACCGAATACAAGACAGAAAGATAGAATGGCGATTGATTCAATCTATAAGTAGCATTAATACTGTTTAATTATCCGAATCAATTTTGTACACCACCAGTATGCCAAGTTTGACTAATTTGTGGTTCAATGAATTATGTAATCCTGAGAAAAAAAAAGTTTATTTCACAACAAAGGCAAGCATGGTAAGCTGCAAATAATATTAAGTTAGATGCTTCAGTTATACCAGGGGTGTCAAATGCGCGTTGTCATGGTGTTGTCACGTGACGTATCCTGACTTTCCCCCCCTTTGCTAAACTGGGTGCGGGTGTGGCCAGTGCGTGACACATCTGGCCCATGATGTCAGGACTGGCTGTCAGGGCTCCAATAAATCTACTCCCATTCAAATCATAAGTTTCTAGCTGCATCTCTCAGAGTAAAAAAATATAATGATTTATTAAGAGTGGCCATGTTGGCATTAGCTGGGTGCAGCCAACACTAAAATACATCATTCATTTCCCCCTTGATCCTGGTCTTCCTCCCACCCCCTGGATGTATATTCTCCAATGGGACATATCCATAGCCGAAGGTCATCAATCATGCTCTCCAGTAATATTGTTGCGTACAAACAGCTTTGGGCTGCCAAGGCGAATATCTGTGGCATTTAAGGAATGCACTGCTTTCCCCCCACTCCCTTTCTGCTGGCAACTAAAAAGACCAAAGGAGGATTTTTTAGTTGACACAAGGGGCGCGAGTTGACAGCCCTGAGTTATATGAACCAATGTTTTAAGAAATGCTTGGTAGCAGAACATATATTCTACATGTAGATATTCCTAGATCAAAGCTCTGAACTAGAACCCAAGGATTGGTAGGTTCCTGTCAAGTCATCGAATTCAAGCCCTTGTCTATGCAGGAATCAAAGCATTTCTGACAGATGGCTGTCAAATCACTTTCTATATATATCCAATGAAGGGAATATTCTTGAAGTCCCTTGATTAATTGGTCCTGTTGTTGAATGTCTTGTCTTGCTAGGAAGTTTTACCTAACTGAATCTTAACATCACCATATTATGCTCTATTCTGGGACAATAAGGTGAATTTGAGGAATAGCTTAATTTGAAACTAAAAAGATATTCCAGTGTTAAAAAATGGAGTTAGATGATCAGTCTAAGCTTGTACAGTAGCCTCATACAAGTTCTAAGTCAATTTTCCTCAACTGAAGTACTCCAGATGTGTTGGACTCAGCAGATCCAAAGGCTGGGAATTATAGAAGTTGAGGATGGTCATTTCTGGATGGCATCTGACTGGTGATATTGCTTCTGTCCTTTTCTAAACTCAGCTTGTGAAAAAAAAGGACCAAGTCACATGATTACACTTTGAGAATAAGATTTTGAAAGTGATCTTGACCAGGATAAGTTCCAAAGAATGTGATGTATCTGTTCTCTGCCTTGCTGTTACTAAACCTCTGTGTAGCCATAGCAACTGGAGAGTAAAGAAATGAAATATTGCCAAGATAAAGAGATGAAGCAAGAATCCAAAAGGGAGTGATTCTTGGCCTTTCATTCTGAGCCTGTCAATCAATAGATTAATTGAAGAGTCAGAAGTTTAGGCAGGCAGAAAGGCTGAGGATCAGCAAGTGAGAAAATGGGTCTTGCTGGACAGTTGAAGAGATAAAGTCTTAGTTTACCCCAAAAACGTCTTAAATATCTATCTCAGCTATCCTGAGAATCTCCCCCTGCACAAATATCTTCCCTGTTTGAGAAATGCTCTGCACATCAGATCCATGCTCAAATTCAAGCAATATCCTGATTACATCTTTTTAATTCTGAACTCATGAACTAAATCAGCTCAAACACGCTCAGAAATGCTAATGCCTCTCTTTTTCTCTTCTGTCCCCATTTCTTTCTGTATGTGCCTCTTCTTACCAAGCAGTGGAAGTGTTAACCTCTATTAGGAACTTCACTTTGCACCCTGAATTTTAATGAGTAGTAATTTAAAGAAAGAGTCAGTTCAGTCTTTTCTATAATGAAGCTTACTTGGGTGATGGGTGTGTCAGTATTTTTTATGTGTTGCAGAAATAAGATGAGAGATGAATCTCACCCCATTTCGAAGTTCATTCCATTCATCATGTTTTATATCAGGGGTCTTCATTAGCTTGACAGCTTTAAGACTTGTGGCCTTCAACTCCCAGAATTCCTCCTCCAGTCATGTTAGCTCAGAAATTCTGGGAATTGAAGTCCACAAGTCTTAAACTTGCCAAGTTTAAAGACTCTTGGTTTATATGGTTTGGCCTTTTTTGTCCATATTGTAAGCAGCCCTGAGATCTTCTGAGAATCAAAATGTAATTAAACAATTCCTCCCTCCCTCCCTTTCTTCCTCATTCTGTGTCCCCCAGTAACCAATTAGATGCCTCCAGGAAGCTCATAAGCCCATCTAAGAAAGCTGCAGAAGGCATGTAGATCACTTCCATTTTTAACCTTAACCAGGGTGAGTGGAGGGATACACACACACACACACACACACACTGCCTAATACTAACCAGCTTGAATCCAAAGTGTTGCATAGCTCTTCATATTTAATATGTGCTATGGTTGCTAAAACAGTTCCTGCAAGTGCCAAGCTGTCCATGATACACCCATATCTGTGTGTGTGTGCGCGCACACACGCGTATGCACACACACACACACACACACACAGAGTTAATTTAATTTAATTTTATTAAATCATCAACTGGCTCTGAGCAATGTACAATAACACTAATGGAATAAAATAATGATAAAAGAATAGAAAAAACGAGAACCAATCCAATGCACTGAAAGCTAACGATGTGTAGCAGCAGCCAAAAAAAAGTGAACGCAATCCTTGGTTGCATAAACAGAGGGGTAGAGTCAAGATCACATGAAGTATTGGTACCACTTTATAAAACCTTAGTAATATCGCATCTGGAATTCAGCATTCCTTTTGGGTCACCACAGCATAAAAAAGATTTTAAGATTTGGAAATATTGCAGAGAAGAGCAGCTAAGATGATTAAGGGCCTGGAGACTAAAACATATGAAGAACGGTTGCAGGAATTAGGTGTGGCTAATCTAGAGAAAAGAAGGACTAAGGCTGACATGATAGTAGTGTTCCAATATTTGATGGTCTGCCACAAAGAAGAGGGGTTCAACCTATTTTCCAAAGCACCAGAAGGCAGGACAAGAAGCGATTGGTGGAAATTAATCAAGGAGAGAAGCAACCTAGAATTAAGGAGAAATTTCCTGAAAGTAAGAACAATAAACCAGTGGAACAGCTTGTCTTCACAAATTGTAGATGCTCCATCACTGGAAGCTTTTAAGAGGAGACTGGACAGCTACTTGTCTGAAATGCCATAGGGTCTCCTGCTTGAGCAGGGGGTTGGACTAGAAGACCTCCAAGGTCCCTCCCAATCCTATCATTCTGTATTTTAACTGACTAACAACACACAGAGTCCGCCAATAGTCCCAACCACCTGAAGCCAATGCCTAAGAAAACAGACAGGTCTTTAAGACTTTTGGGGATGATGGCAGGGTGGGAGCCACACAGATACAAGGGGAAATCTCATTCCAGAAGGCACTGCTCCATAACCACTTGATAAAACTCTTAATCTGTATAGTTATTAGATGAGCTTTCAAATACTATTAATTTTGCTGGAACCATATAAAATGTCTGCCTTAAGTCCATCCACCTTGAGAAGGATTCATGGAGCTAAACACTGAAATCTAGAAATATTTTCCAACGATATACTACTGTATATTAGTTTCTGTTCCAATTGAAGGTCCATTTTACCCTCGAAATGATATATTCATGCACAAACAAACAAAGTTATGCACATAGAGACAATAAATGACAGAATAATAGAGTTGGAAGGGTAAGGAACAGAGTTAAAATGTAAGAAAAAAACTGTATTACTGTCCATCTTCTTGGGATGCACACGGTGTTTGCAGCTTTATTCTGAAAGGCTCATTAATCAAAAGGCGATTAATTCTCCATCAAGTGGGCAAACAAAAAAAATACTGTCATTCAAGAGGACTCTCATATTGCTCTCCCTTGCGAGAACACCCTTCCAATTTCTGCAGAAAAAATAAATGATTATACACTTCATTAACACCCCACAAATGAGAAGCCCTGCCTTGTTTATAACCATTGCTATGGAGATGGATAGCCTTAGGTTGCTGGAATCAAGAGGGAAGCATGTTAGATTCTAAGAAGAAATGGAGGAAAGAATAAGTGACAGGAAAAAAATGGTTGAAAAGTTCATTTTTTATGATATTGTTGCTGGCTATGAGCTTGTTTACTATGCAGTTCCCTCTCTTCCTTTATTGATTTATTTATAACAGAATTTTAATATCTCTTGTTGGCTTCAAAGCAAGAGCACTTCAAAGCGATTTATATCAAAAGAAAAAAAAATAAAATCTGAGAAAAGAAATAAAAAACCATAATGTTCTTAAAATAAAAGCAAGCAGACTAATAAATATTCTCATGAAGTGCAGTTAAGTCAGGGGCATTTAGGGAAAGGATAAAAGAAGAAGCAAGATGGCTTCCACATGGCCATATGATTTGAAGCCCAGCCCATCATGGTGTAGGAAGTTAGCACGCACACCTCTCCTAGAAACTTGAAATTTCCTAGGAAATATTAAAAAGGCAGAATGTTTCCCCTAAAAAGAGTAGAAACTCAGAAGCAGAAATTCACCTCAGAAATAGCAGCTCACCCCCACCTTTGTTAATGGGTGGGCCATTAAGGCCTGGGCCAGAATACTTTACATAACAAAGGTCTCCAGGTAAAGCTATAGCAATTGCCAAAAGCCCTTTTCGGTGCATCATCATCCAGCAAGGCTCAAACAAGCATGGAACTCAGGACAGCCTACAGAGTTGCCCCTGCATGGCCCCATGGGAGTCTGACAACCAATCAGAATACAAGCTCCAATTCAAATCCCAACAAAGGTTATAAAATTCAGCCACTCTCAGCATATCAGTCCTTCCTTCCCTTTTCTTTACCTTGGAGCATGTGATCATCCTTCTTTGGAGTTTTAAGCCATGTGGTCCTGCTGTCCACTATTAAACCATCTTTCCTAACAGCCTCCATGTTTCCAGTGTCTTTTTCCCCACTTGGAACTGAACCCAGAAGGATATTTCTACCAACAATGGGAAAGGAGGCAAGGATTCACTTATGCAGCTACAGCTATTGTCTTTTGACCACCTCACTCGATGTCCCTTACTTCCTCTGGATGAAATTACAAAATCAGTGATGCCACACAAAACGTCCCTATTTTGCCATGTCATCAACCAATGTTCTTTTGATGATGGAACATACAGCAGAAGCCCTGGAGATATTTAGAATCAGATGTACAGTACATTGGACAGCTTTCACCAACTTGGGATTCTGCAGTTGTGCTGAAATGATACAAAGTGTGGCTAATCGGGGGTGAAACAGAGTGTGTTGAAAAAGTGCAGACTGGCTTTCTAGAATACTGAACAGAGGCAATTTACAGTGGAAGATCCTGTATGTTCACATCTCCAAATATACAATGAAACAAGGATTGAAAACAAAATAGTCTCAAATTAGGTAAATAAGTAGGCAGTTTCTCAGATAGCATGTGGGATGGTTTTAAGGTTTTACAAGGAAAGGAAACAAAAGATCAAAGAATTTGCAATAATACAATCCTTTGGTCTTTCCTTCTTTTCCTTTCCTTCTTTTCCTTTCCTTTCTTTTCCTTTCCTTTCCTTCCTTTCTTTTCTTTTCCTTTCTTTTCCTTTCCTTCCTTTCTTTTCTTTTCTTTTCTTTTCTTTTCCTTTCCTTTCCTTCCTTTTCTTTTCTTTTCTTTTCCTTTCCTTTCCTTTCCTTTCCTTTCCTTTCCTTTCCTTTCCTTTCCTTTCCTTTCTTTTCCTTTCCTTTCCTTCCTTTCCCTTCCTTTCCTTTCCTTTCCTTCCTTTCCTTTCTTTTCTTTCTTTTCTTTCCTTTCTTTTCCTTTCCTTTCTTCTTTTCTTTTCCTTTCCTTTCCTTTCCTTCCTTTCCTTCTTTTCCCTTCCTTTCCTTTCCTTTCCTTTCCTTCCTTTCCTTTCTTTTCTTTTCCTTTCCTTTCCTTTCCTTTCCTTCCTTTCCTTCCTTTCCCTTCCTTTCCTTTCCTTTCCTTTCCTTTCCTTCCTTTCCTTTCCTTTCTTTTCTTTTCTTTTCTTTTCTTTTCTTTTCTTTCCTTTCCTTTCCTTTCCTTTCCTTTCTTCTTTTCTTTTCTTTTCCTTTCCTTTCCTTTCCTTTCCTTTCCTTTCCTTTCCTTTCCTTCCTTCCTTCCATTTTCCTTTCCTTTCCTTTCCTTTCCTTTCTTCTTTTCTTTTCTTTTCCTTTCCTTTCCTTTCCTTTCCTTTCCTTTCCTTTCCTTTCCTTTCCTTTCTTCTTTTGTTTTCTTTTCTTTTCCTTTCCTTTCCTTTCCTTTCCTTTCCTTTCCTTTCCTTTCCTTTCCTTTCCTTTCCTTTCCTTTCCTTTCCTTTCCTTCCTTCCTTCCCTTTTCCTTTCCTTTCCTTTCCTTTCCTTTCCTTTCCTTTCCTCAGCCAAAATCTGTTTTAAGAAAAAGGAGACAGGCAAATGAACTTCAAGACCAAAAGTACTGAAGTCACTTGGGGAGAGAGAACCATGTAGCAAAAGGCACGTTTTTCATGCTTCAACATTTATTATTTATTTATTAAACAAATTTATAGCGCCGCCCAACTCAGACATGGGAGACTTGTCTGCTTTACCAGTTACCTGTTGCCTACAAAGAGCTCACAAAGTCTTGAAACATTACACTATAGAAAGCATCATGAGTGTCCATAATAAATGCCAGGTGAGAGTATCTTGGATCCATATAGTAGCACAAGATCTGTCTTTGAACCCATGCAATACCTAGCAATGGACAAGAGAAGCAAAAGATATCTGCAAGCAGAAACATGTTTCATGGGGGTGGGGGGGGGAGAGCAATATTTATCTCACATGAGCCAAAGCACCAATTTCATGCTGAAAAGAAACAAAAATTGATCCAAAGAAAGACAATCCTTACCTATTTTTTTTTTAAAAAAGGATGAAGTGTGAAACCCAGATATTGGTCCAAGCATCAATGATACATTTCTTTGTTGTGTAAGCTTGCTTTCTGGCAAAAAAAAAAAAAGTGTGTGTGTGTGTGGGGAACAGTTACAAATGCAACCATGAAAAAGCAGAGATTGCCCAAAGCATGAGAATCTCTTTTTTTAAAAAAAAAAAGAGGGACAGACTATGTCTGTGCTTGTTTTTAACCTGAAAAGTATTGCTCTCTACCATGCTGGGCACTATTGGTTGAAATTTTTCATTTTTTTCAATTAGCTTTTATCCAGATGCCATTCCCCCCCCCTAAACCATTGGACAGTGGCCGCTTTTCTGAACATCCACTATTGATACAAATAGTTTGGTTCTGATTGGGTTTATGGAGCCAGATTAAACTGCAGTCCAAAACATATTTGCTGTCTAGAGCAGTGATCCCCAACCTTTTTTATGCCGCGGCCCGGTACCGGCATCAGCTGGGCGCCGCGGCCCGGTACAGGCATCAGCTGGGCGCCGCCATCTTTTTTTTGATGAAAAAGTGCTTCCGGTGACCTCACCGGAAGCACTTTTTCATCAAAAAAATGGCGGCGCCAGCGCTCGTGAGCTTTTCCGGTAGAAATGGCTTTCTACCCAGAAAAGCTCACCAGAAGCGCTGGTGCCACCATCTTTTTTTGATGAAAAAGTGCTTCCGGTGAGCTTTCTACCCGGAAAAGCTCACCGGAAGCACTTTTTCATCAAAAAATGATGGCGGCGCCCAGCAACCAGCGGCCCGGTAGGACTTGTTCCGCGGACCGGTACCGGTCCGCGGACCGGTGGTTGGGGACCCCTGGTCTAGAGAACATTTTTTTCAGATCTAATTATCTGAGCTACTTCTTCTGACATTGGCATGCAGGCTTCATTTCCAGCAATATGATTGTCAATCTAGCTCCAGTAACTCATGTATTTAGAAGAAAGACCCCAAAAATAAATCTATAACTCAAGTAGATCATGTCTTTTCTTTAGGGTGGTTTACTTGGTAGATATAATTGAACGGTAGGCTTAGTTGTTGAGGTGGTCTCTTGTTAGTGGATGGCGAAACAGCACATCTAACTGGACACACCTAACTGAATCTCCCATTCAGTTAAAGCAAACTTACCTGGAGATTAATTCTCAAAGAAGTTGTCCTTTGCAATTGGAATGACTGAGGGATTGCTTTTTTCCCCCAAGGGTCTACGACTCGATCTACCAGAATCAGCATTCTCCCAAATAGACATGTTTGCCTGTCAGCCAAACAATGTTGGCTGGTGGGCACCAGAAGACAAACCTTCCCTGCAGCGGCCCCTGCTCTATGAGACTCCCTCCATTTGTAGACTAGAATGGACCCAATCCTGTTAGCCTTTCCTAAAGCCCCCAAAACCTCCAGGCTATGTTCCTAAGCCCAGAGTGCTGAATGTTTCAAGGGCCCCAGTTTCTGGCTTTAAACCGGCCAAATATCATCCATATCTGACTCCCAAATCAGAGGAAATTATGACATAATGGATCCTTTCAGCAGAATTTCTGGAAAGAGAAGGTTGGCTTAATTTCACAGACAATGCATATGATTTCTCCTCTCCCTTCCCCTGCCCTCCCCTCCTCTCCTCTCCTTTTTTGTTTTTTGTTTTGGTGAAAGACTTGTTCATTTGTGGAAGCTGTTGACAATGAAATTCTCCACAGCCTCCTGATTCCTGGGCAACTTTCTCTTCCTGGGCCAGACCTTCATGGTTATAGCATGAAACACAGGAACTGAGAACAGAAAGAAGATATGTGATTCAGGGATTGAAAGGCTCTGGACGTCTTACTTTATTAACTAGCAGCAGTTTTATGTATTACAGTACTTATTTATTCATTAGATTTTTGTCTCAAACTGTTCCCCAGAGCTCAAAACATTGCTTCTAGCATTCCCTTCTCCATCCCCCCTCAACAATCCTGTGGAGAAGGTTGGACTGAGAGATGATAAACGACAGGATCAAAGTCATCTAGTGAAATTCCTCAACTGAGAATGGACTTTGGAGTGGATTTCCTATTTAGCTCACTATCAAATATTGGTGGGGGGGAACTCTTCTGCCACACATTCTATATATTCCTAGGATTTTATTATTGGCTATGCTCAGGGGTGGGATTCAAATTTTTTAACAACTGGTTCTGTGGGCGTGGCTTAGTTGGAGGGTGTGGCTTGGTGGTCATGTGACTGGGTGGACACGGCTTGGTGGTCATGTTACTGGCTGGGCATGGCCAACTCAACATCACTCACATCGAGGCACGCATCTCCTCGCCTGGCCTCTCATGACTGTGGGGATGCTGTAACAGTCATAAGTGTGAAAAATGGTCATAAGTCATTTTTTTCAGTGCCATTGTAACTTTGAATGGTCACTCCACACAAGCAAAGTACCAGCAAACCAGGGGAAAAAAAACTCCAGAGAAGTTCCTGAGACAGGAAGTCTAATCCTGCCAAGAATATAATAAGGGTTAACAGAGAGGTAGTTTCTGTAAGCAACACCAGAATGTTTCCTTCCTATCTTCCTTACAGGATTAGGCCAGTAATTTCTTCTAACAACCGGTTCTCCGAACTGCTTAGAATGTTAACAACTGGTTCCAGTGAATAGGTGCAAACTGGTAGAATCCCACCCCTGGCTATGTTAATTTGGGATGACAAGAGTAGTAAATTCCTACTTTTCTGGAGGTAACCAGGTTAGTGAAGTGTAGCCTTACTTCTTAATTCATTTAGTAAGAGTATTCTGCCATCACTACAGTAGTTCATTAATTAAATTAAATGAAGGGGCAATGGACTAATAGCTATTATCCAAAACATGTATTGAACTCAACCTGAAATGTGCAGATCTGGCTGAGCATGAGTTGTCTCCAAACTTTGTATCCTTCCACTACCTAAGTACATAACCTGCAGATGTTTGGAATTCTTCATTACATATTAGTCATTGTCAAGTTTCCCTGGGAGCATTATGCTCAAAATACTTTGCAGACTGAAATAGTCTGGTGGCCATGGCATCTTCACATGTACCAGCTGCTGCCCCAGCTGCTTAGGCAAGTGTCTAATGCTTTCCATATTCTGCAAAGATTACACAGTAGGAAGTCTGTTCCCCCTTCTATTTACACATATTGACTGTAAAATTGTACGTAGACATGTTCACTGACTTGGAACATAGAGAGGTTAGCAAACAGAGGAGGGGAGAGTGAGAGAGTGAGAAATGGATGGATAGGAATAGAAGCAAGAGATAGAGAGGGTTACTTTCTCTTTATGGTTTTTGCACACCAGAGAATTTGAAGAGGTGTCAATTGATGAGGAAATTGTTGGCATGGAATCACTTGATGTAGAGAGATAGCTCTTAGACTGAACAGCACCCTTGATACATCTTCCAAAGTAGGTCAAAACGCTGAATGGCAGCCAAGGGGTCAATTCCAAAAGACTCTTGGACTTAAGAATTCCTTAATCTAAAGGCGGTGCCCTCTGATCCATATAGTAGCCTATGCTTAATTCACTTATGCATTGGCTCAGCCTATAGTTGATATTGTCAATATCTATATGCTTGTATAACACATATAAACATGCATCTTTAAAAAAAAAATTAGCCTCCCCCAGAAATAGGCTCAGAAATGATCTCCCATAAGTGAAGTGATAGAAAGACTGGCACATGGATTAGAGAATAAACAAAAGTATATGATATCATCAAGAGAGTAAAAAAATTGAAATGGAAAAGGGCTGGTCACATAGCAAGAAGAACTGGTGCCAGGTGGATCAAGACAGTCATAGAATGGATCCCACTTGATAAAAAGTGTCCACAAAAGAGACTAAAATAAGATGGGTCGATGACATCAACAAGTATTATGGGACCAATTGGCAAAAGAAAGCTCTGAAACGTATTGGTTGGAAATATGCGGAAGAGCCTTCATCCTGCAGATGGATAGACAATGGCTAAAATGATGAGGATGAAGTGAAGTGACACAAATCCATTGCAAATCTATGAATTAATGTTAAGGTACTATATACTGTATGAAACAGTATGGGAAGATTATCCCTCAAAATAATTTATGAAAAAAGAAAAAAATACATTCTAATCTTTAACAACACTAAATTCTTTTTCAAGTGTTTAGCTGATGATTTTGTAATTGTATATTGCATCTAAACCTCTGTTGTTCAAAGCATTCACTGGCAGACAATGCTTGTAAAATGATGCTTATCAGGGCACAAGGAGGTAGTGACTGAACAATTGAGCAATTGCTATTGTTATTGGTGACATTTTTATGTGTGAGTAATCTACAGTTAGATTCACAGTCCAAGACTGGTAAAAACGTAATAATTTAAGTCCTAACCAACAACCAAAGAATTGTTAAGGTAGCACCCAAGAATTATTATTATGGTTGGTCACACAATGAGCCAGATGTTTAGACTTGATTTGGCATTTTCATCCACATACCAGATGTTGTTTAATAATATGAAAGGTATCATTGCAGAATGTAAGATATTGTAAATAATAATAAAAACAAAAACAAAACAAAAAAACCTGGGCAGTGAATATTGCAGTACCTGCAGGCAGCAGAAAAGAAAGAACTAGAGAAAATTTAAAAATACAAAGACCTGAAAAAAATCAAAGTTGAATTACTATGGTAAAAGAAAGTAAAAATAGTATCAGTAGTAATAGATGTCTTGGGTATAATAACCCCAAAATGTCTCAAAACACCATTGGCATTCACAAAATCACCATCAGTCAGTAAAGTAAAGGCAACTTTGTTTGGAACAGCTTACATCCTGTAACAATACCTTTAACTCCATTGAATAACATCTAGCCAAATTCAGTCAAACGTCTGGCCAACAGTGTGTCCATCATCATCATCATCATCAGTTGACACATTCCTGCAGAAAACACGGGGAAGTAGATGTTATGGGGTGAATCAAACTATATCACAACATGGCACCTCAGAAGTCAAGAATGTTTTTAAAAGAAAAAAAAACCAAGAAAGTCCAGTTGCCTCCTGAAAAAAGCATCTTTGGGGCAACCATGACCTGGATGACTGAGAATCTCTACAGACCTTTAGCTATACAATTTGGGATGAACACTCTTTGAATGGTGTGGGAGTAGGAGTAGGTTTCCAGAGGAAAAAATTGCAGATTACAGGAACCAGGAGGGCTACTCAGGTGATCCTGAGGACACAGATAAAACTCCAAGTGCTTCAATGACCCTCTAAAGATGCAAATAGCCAGCTGTCTGTAAGGAGTATAAATCCTTCCATTCCCCACCATCCAGAGAGTTGAAGAAGCTTCTTCGATGAGAAGTGAAACGTCTTGAAAAAAAAGAAAAAAAAGAAAGTCCAGTTATTTCCTGAAAAAGCACCTTTGTGACAACAATGACTTGGATGACTGAGAATCTCTACAGACTTTCATAAGGCAAGTCTTTTAGATTTAGTAAGATTTAATGCAAGTACTCAGTTGTTTTGTATATGTCCACATAGAATGTCTTCTAATGCAGGGGTCCCCAACCACCGGTCCGCGGACCGTACCGGGCCGCGGAACAAGCCTTACCGGGCCGCTGGTTGCTGGGCGCCGCCATCTTTTTGGTAAAAAAGCAATTTTTCGTCAAAAAGATGGCGGCGCCAGCGCTTCGTGAGCTTTTCGGGTAGAAAGCCATTTCTACCCGAAAAAGCTCACCAGAGCATGCGCCGCTATTTTTTGAAAATCACTTCCGTGACATCACCGGAAGTGATTTTTCGTCAAAAAAGATGGCGGCGCCCAGCTGACGCCGGAACCGGGCCGCGGCGTCGAAAAGGTTGGGGATCCCTGTTCTAATGGACTTGTTTCTGAGCAAATATTATAGATTAATAACACTAATTATTATTTCAATCCTTAAAATAACATCCCAGAGTCACTCATTCTCCTGCCCATGGAAGAAATCTGACTACAGATTCCTTCTCACACCTGTTTATAGTGGTATTGAAGTTGTACAATCTGACTCTAGAAATACACAAAAGATAGGGTGGGTTTGGATAGCAGGAATAAAAAAAAATCAGTTAAGATCCTATATGAATTAGAGATGTGAAGATGACAATATTTAATTTTAACATAAACTCAGACAGATTTGAGATTCCATTTGAATAAAAATTGGCAATATACTGTATCAGTGAGATGGGTAGCATATAAATGGGTAGCATATCATCTTACTTAGCAGATGATAGATAGATAGATTAGATAGATGATAGATAGATAGATAGATAGATAGATAGATAGATAGATAGATAGAGAATATAATGAGGAAACCTAAAAGAAATCCCTTTTAGATTTCCTCCTTATATTATCTATCTATCTATCTATCTATCTATCTATCTATCTATCTATCTATCTATCTATCTATCTATCTATCTATCTATCTATCTATCTATCTTGAAGCTCCTTTTCTTTTGTTGTCAAAATGGGATGACAATAACAGGAATGATAGATCCCATTTATAGAAGACAGTAGCCCTATAAAATTGTGTCTAGGCTAAACTGAAATGAACTTTGGAAATAATTCTCCACACTGTTGATAACTCTCAGCATATTGCTGTTACAATATGGGAAGCCTTTGAATCTTTTAAAAAATTAATACATTTCTAATAGAAGAGAATATATGTGGTTTTGGGTTGAACTGGGAGCAAATTCCAACCTCCTGATGATGTTACCTAGTCTACAAGCAAACAACAAAGCTCAAAGAGCACCAATCACTCCACATAATAAATCTCTTTTAAAGCAGAAATAGTAAGGTTGAATTGTTCAACAAAGAACTTGTGAAATAGATGTGCTGAACTAATGCAAAAAAAAATTATCCTACTTGGACTTTGAAAAGAAAGCTTTCAAAAACTGTTGAAAATATAAAATATAAAGTTCCCACTGCAGGATAAAAAATGCATCACCATCAGACCATTTGTTTCTTTGGGCTGGCAGGATTTTTGATGTGACTCTTGGGCAAGGTTAGCTGCTGTGAGAATGAGAGTTATTTGCCACTTGTACAATTTGGACCTCTGGCATATTGTATATTGGTGGTTATTTGTTTTTAATTATTGTGTGGATGCTTGTTTTATTGCGGTTAGCTGCAATGAAATTGGTTGCTATATACAGGTAGTCCTTGACGTATGACCACAATTGAGCCCAAAATGTATGTGGCTTAGTGAAACATTTGTTAAGTGAGTTTTGCCCCATTTTACGACCTTTCTTGCAAGACCTGTTAAATGAATCATTGCAGTTGTTAAGTTGGTAATACGGTTGTTAAGAGAACCTGGTTTCCCCATCGATTTTGCTTGTTGGAAGGTCGCAAAGGGGGATCACATGACCCCTGGACTCTGAAACCATCATAAGTATGAGTCAGTTGCCAAGCACCTGAATTTTGACCACATGACCACGGGGATGCTGCAATGTTTGTAAGTATGAAAAATGGTCATAAATCACTTTTTTCAGTGTCGTAATTTCCAACTGTTGCTAAATGAACTGTTGTAAGTCCAGGACTATATGTACATTATTTGAACAAATTTTTAAAAAATCTGATATGTATTTTTTTATCACCATTGGGAATATAATCCATTCTTTTATAGAGAATTGGTATACAGCAGAGGTGGTATTCAGCAGGTACTGACCACTTCTGGAGAACCGGTAGTGGAAATTTTGAGTAGTTTGGAGAATTGTCAAATACCACCTCTGACTGGCTCCGCCCCCATCTATTCTCCGCCTCCCGAGTCCCAGCTGATTGGCTGGGTCTTCTTTTGTTGCCCTGCACAGAGAATGGAGCTGGAAAGCAGGTTAGTGGGGTGGGGGAGGAATGGGGATTTTGCAGTAGCCTTCCCCTGCCATGCCCACCAAGCCATGCCCACCAAGCCATGCCACACCCACCATGCCACGCCCACAGAACCAATAGTAAACAAAGTTGAATCCCACCACTGGTATACAGGTAGTCCTCAACTTATGATCACAATTGTGCCCAAAATTTCTCTTGCTAAGTGAGAGAGATTTGCCCCATTTTATGACCTTTCTTGCCATACTTGCTAAGTGAATCATTGCAGTTGTTAAGTTAGTAAAAAAGTTGTTAAGTGAATCTGGCTTCCCCATTGACTTTGCTTGTCAAGGCACAAAAAGCGATGATATGACTGCAGCTGTCATAAATATGAGACGGTTGCCAAGCATCTGAATTTTGATCATGTGACCATGGGGATGCTGCAACAGTCGTAAGTGTGAAAAATGATCATAAGTCACTTTTTTTAGTGCCGTTGTAACTTTGAACGGTCACTAAATGAACTATTGTAAGTTGAGGACTACCTGTACTGTCATGTAATTCTACATCAGACAGACCAGCATCTCAAATGGTGCCCTGAATCCTGAACATCATGCTTTAATGATTCAGAGAAAATGGAGCAAATTCAGAGAAGGACAATAGTGATGTCAGGAAACTACAAACAAAATCCTGAGAAGTGAGAATGGTGAACAGTGTCTGTTCAGTTGTAAGAAGATAAAGAAGAGCTTTGATAACAATCTTCAAATATCTAAAAGGTTATCATACAGGAGTAGGTTAGGACCAACTGTCTATTGCTAAAGGGGGAGGATTTGAAATAATGGTATTACATTAAAAGAAAAGATAGCAATAGTACCTAGACAATAGTAGAGTAGAGTAGAGTAGAGTAGAGTAGAGTAGAATAGAATAGAATAGAATAGAATAGAATAGAATAGAATAGAATAGAATAGAATAGAATTCTTTATTGGCCAAGTATGATTGGACACACAAGGAATTTGTCACCAGTGCATAAGCTTTCAGTGTACATACAAGCAACTAGTGATAAATCATAAGATACAACACTTAGTGGTAGTCCTAGGATACTAAATAAGCAATCAACATAAATCATACTAGGATACTAAATAAACAATATAAATCATAAGATACAAGCAACAAAGTTATAGTCATAAGAAGATAAGGAGATAGGAAATAGGAAAGATGAAGAGAATAACAGTAATATAACCTTACTTGATATTGACAGTGTTATGGGAATTAGTTGTTTACCAGAGCCTTATCGCCCTCTCTAAGTGGTTTACAGAGTCAGCCTATTGTCTCCAACAGTCTGGGTCCTCATTTTACTGACCTCAGAAGGATGGAAGGCTGAGTCGACCTTGAACCAGTGAAGATCGAACTCCTGGCAATCAGCAGAATTAGCCTGCAATACTGCAATGCTGCATTCTAACCACTACACCACCTTGGCTCTTCTAAAAAAAAAAAAAGAAGATAATGTTTGATTGTTATACAAATTGAAGGGTAAGCAGTTTGAAAATTTTCTGGAGAAATGAAGGGCTTCTCTTCATTGGATGTGTCTAAGCCTACCAATCATCTATCAGAATTGTTTTTATTTAGATGCTTGCAATGATTTGAAGGTTGGGCTTGCTGTCCTTAAATGGACTTTCTAACAATTGATTATATGATTCTATACACCCAGTTGCTGAAAATAATAAGAAATTAGAACACAAAGCAAGCCAGAACTTGTGGACCGTGTGTTCCAAGTGGCCATCAGATTTCAACTATAAAAAACAAATGATTGAAATTTTGAGATTCTTCCTTGACACAAATTACATTTCAGGTTATTTCAGAATGTTATATTTATGAATCCTGCTATGAAATGGCCTGATTTGCAATTCCCTGGGTAATCTGTGATTATATAAAAATTGTTTTGGATTTTGCACTTCATTGAATGTTGTGTGCAGTTCTCATATCTAAATATCTAAATATTCTTTATAATGCATGTTTGAAGTGAAAATATTTTACAAATGTTTACTCTCAGATAATATAGGTTTAGTGAAGTGTGAGGTAAAATATGTTTCAAAATATGTTTTTAAATAGCCATTTAGGTGCAATTTCACAGATTAATGCAGAAACAAGACAAAATGGATTTTTGAATTAACTAATGTGAAAGTGATAGGAATTGAAAATAAGTTTATCTGGTCATATCTAATCAGACCTCCTAATTTCCATTAAGAAATCCTGGCAATCAACTAAATGCACAATGGGAATTTAGAAGCCCTAGAAGTGATCAAGATTACGGACATCACTATTCCCCATTTAAATACTGTTCTGTTCCAGCAAGAACAGAACAGATGGAAGGTTAATTTGTGGCTTCCAAGTAAAAGGAATTCTAGTTTCTATAATTTCCAGTTATTAACTGTGGTGACTATGAATAACAAAGAGCTGAGTCCATTAATCCCTGCAGACTGACAGATTCCTCACCTTTGTTACAGTATAAAGTTTTGCTCCAACAATAATCTGGGTGCAACTTTCATTAAAAAGTGGCTATGTCCTAGTTTATTGGCATGCTCCTTAACTGTTCATGAAAGACACCTCCACTACTAAGAAATTGTAGATAAAATGGTAGGTAGGAAATGAGAACCAATACGGTACAGTAAATTAAGGCACCAAACTAGTTCTAGTACTGCCAGGCTGGGTGACCATGGGCCAGTCACTCTCTCTCGCTCCTAGGAAGAGGAAATGGCAAACATCTATGAAAATACTGCCCCAAAAACTTCAGGGATTAGTTCAGGCAGTCATCAAAGGTCAAGACTGAAGGCATTAAAAAAATACAGTAGATTTAAGCATTATACATTATCATTATACTCAATGTGGTCTATAAAGGTAAAGGTTCCCCTTGCACATACGTGCTAGTCGTTCCTGACTCTAGGGGGTCGTGCTCCTGTCCATTTCAAAGCTGAAGAGCCAGCGCTGTCCAAAGATGTCTCTGTGGTCATGTGTCCAGCATGACTAAATGCCAAAGGTGCATGGAACGCTGTTACCTTCCCACCAAAGTGGTCCCTGTTTTTCTACTTGCATTTTTTACATGCTTTCGAACTGCTAGGTTGGCAGAAGCTGGGACAGGTAATGAGAGCTCACCCTGTTATGCGGTGCTAAGAATTCGAACCACTGAACTGCTGACCTTTTGATCGACAAGCTCAGTGTCTTAGCCACTGAGCCACCATGTCCCTAGCAATGTGGTCTGTACCTACTAATAAAATAGGAAGTAATAGCAGTACTATATTAGTAATTATCATTATTCCATTCATCCAAATAAATATCACAGTCTAATCAACCAAGTGTTGACTCTAATGATCCAGATCCTAAATAAGAACCTGATTATTATTGTTATTTTATTAGACTTAAATCCTTATAGATCAGATCTTCCACTCAGATGTTCTACATGCAATCAAAATTTGATGCAATAAGTGGCAAACCATTGACTTTCTATGTCTTTTTGATTTGTTGCCAACAGCTCCCAATAGTTCTACTTTGATCATGTTGATGGCTTCCCTGAAATTAAAGAGAGAAATACTGTAGAATGCCATACAGGTTCCATTTATCAATTGGTTGCTGTAGTTATAATCCCAAAAGAATGCAATAGGCCTCTGATTATGATATAGCAAGAGCATGTAATTCATAAAGATTATGGGAAGTGGAATTTAATTCAGAATGAGTCAACAGCATCCACAGAAAACAATTCAGCAGGGTGGAAAGGAATGACACTGAATTAGAGCTAAAAGTAATTAAAAAGGACCTGTCAGATTTGGTGGGGGGAGGCCCCGATCAGCTTTAATGAGAGAAATACCTTTGGATATACTGTATGATGGCTCTCAGCCTGAAATATTAAAATTAGACATGAGCTGTGATGTATTATTACTGAACCTTTATTTGACCAATTTATTAGATTATAAAGCATGGCAATTGATTAAAAGGATTCATCCATTTAGCTTTTTTTATTATTTCTAAGCACTTACATAAACTATAGGTTGCAAGGGCCAGCTTAGACAAGGCATTTCAGGGCTGTGCATATCTTGGCTTTTATTTATTTAAAAAAGAGGGGGGGCTCTTGAGCATGAAGGGGTGCAAATATAACACGCCTTTCTTAAAGCAGCTGCATCTTTCCAAGGAACTGCCAAAGCTTCCCAGAAAAAAATGTGGTTCCTTTAAGAAGTTGCAGATGGTGCTATGTTCATGATCCTGTATCTTCCCTCTCTTCCTTGCTTAGTTGCAGTTCATCTTGTTGTGTCAATCTACTCACAAGACTCCATACGGCTTCCTCAGATTCTATAGGCACCATTAGCACCCAGCGATGCACTTAAGAGATTTCCACTAGTCTGTTGGGCAGCGCTACTACCTAGCAAGGCTTCTCCATGGACGTAATAAAAGCTGTATGTGTATGGGGGAGTCTACATGAGTCATGTTCCCCTACTGAGATAAATATCCAAGTGTTTCAATGACCCTCTAAAAGGATGCAAATGACCAGCTGTCTGCAAGGAGTATAAATCCTTCCATTCCCCACTATCCTGTCAGAGCTGAAGAAGCTTCCTGGATGAGAAGTGAAATGTCTTCAAAGAAAAAACAAGAAAGTCCAGCTCCTCCTGAAAAAGCACCTTTGGGACAACCATGACTAGATGACTGAGAATCTCTACAGACTTTGAGTCTACATGAACCATATGGCAGGAATGAAGTAATGACCTTTGTCCACAGCAGAGTGAATGATTCCAGAAGGCAAAGCCAATTGCCTAAGAAAGCCACTTGGAGACCAACTGAACCAGCAAGATCTGCTATGGGGGGAATGAGAAGAATGGGCAAGTAGAGGTACATTGCAAACAACATTGTTAGGGAAGGAAGCACCCATGGAGGGAGAGAAGATGACCATAGTCTACGAAACCTATCTCCCACAGTTCCTACAGACCAGCCTTGGTAGATAGGAGGAAAAGCCACAGATGACACAAACATCTGAATCAAATTCATTAAACTCATATCAATTACGGTAGCTTTTTGCATTTTTTATAGTTTAAATCAAATAGGTTACTCTTTGGCAACTGTCTAAAAGTAAGAGTGATTTTTACCAATCACTCTTCTCACCTAGTTCTCTTCAGCAAGATTTGTTGAGATAAATGGGTTCCAACAATTAAAGCGTTTTTGGTTTAGAGTCAATATATTGCCATGTATATTAGGATGAAGACTTTCTTCCTAAGTAGCTTTTCTATGATCTAGCAAAGAGGCAGCTCTCTTCACTGATAACATTGAAGCTTGCAGCTGGTTGTTTACATAAAAATCTCCTGAATCTTTATCATCTGATAGCCATTTCTTACACTGAATCAAATTGACACATCTGAATTAGAAATGAGGATCCAACTGGAGTTGATAATATGAATCTGAGGCTACTAACTAATTCCTAGTAACCATCTCTCATTACAAGCTTGTATATTTGCATGGTTTATAAGAAATAATGGAAGTGTTGTTTTATTCTCCACCATCATCTTCCAAGTGCACATTTCCACAATTTTGTGTCAAATTAGCCCTGTTGGTCTTGACGGATGTAAACTTAAAAAACCCAAATAAAAATTAATGGATTTTGCTAGAGCTAATGATTATGCTATAATTGCCTTAATAATCCACAATTATTTTTACTTGTATCCAGTGATTAATGAAGTTGGTAGTAGATTTTGAATAATATTTATTCATTCTGTAATCAGAAAGTTGAATGGTTATAAGTTAGTAATAATTGGCGATTTCCAGAAAATCACTGCAGGCTAATTGAGGTTAGGACAGCTGAACAGTTCCAAGTAACTCATGCCAACTCTCACATTTGAATGACATGTTAAAAACTGTCAATGTAATTATGGCTTCAATCTGGATTGTACTCACTTAGCAATAGGAAGGCTGTTGTTGTTTGTCGTATAATCACTAAGCCGTGTCTGATTGTTTGTGACCCCATCGACCATAGCATGCCAGGGTCTCTTGTCCTCCACTGTCTCCCAGAGTTTGCCCAAATTCATGTTCATTGCAGCATTGACATTGTCTAACGGTTAACCATCGCATCCTCTGCCATCTCCTTCTCCTTTTGCCTTCAATCTTTCCCAACATCAAGGTCTTTTCTAATGAGTCCTGTCTGCTCATTAGGTGACCAAAGGATTTTAGCTTTTGGTGCAGTATCTGCCATTCCAAAGAACAATCAGTGTCTTTCTTTTAGGATTAATGGATTTGATCTCCTTAATATGAAGGGTAATATCCCCCAATAAGAGGTCTGTAGGGGGCGTGCATAAGCGCACGAACGTGCCTACCGTCCCTGTCCTATTGTTTCTCTTATTCTTTTATTTTTCATATATGTACCCATTTCATGTATTCACAACTATGTATACTCTTATACTTATTATCTTGTAAACAATTGGCAAATCAAATAAATAAATAAATAAATATGGTTCTCTCCAGATGTATCAGACATTCATAATTCCCAACCAATATCCCATTTGCCATAATGCTGGCAGTATGGGGAGATATCTAATATATCTGCAATGTGGGTTACAGTGGTAGAATGGACTTTATCCCTTCCATTTGCAAGTGTTGAACTTCCTTTTTGATATGAGGAAAGGAAAAAAGAAAACCTTGCCCTTAAAGGAATAGGCAAAGTTCTTTCCTTTGAGGATTGGCTGGGAGAAATGCAAAATGATTTGGTCAGCTGCGTTGAAAGTCAGAATCAGTGTATTAATAGGAAGGCAGATAAGAAATCTCACAGCGTTCCTAGGATTAATCTGATAAGTGAGTAGGAAAACCTCTCTTTTATACACTTCAGGTTCTTTGATTTGTAGGTGTGAATCTTTGAAGACTTTGATTTTTGTGTGTGTGTTGAATTCTTTTCCTGGGATCTTGGTTTCATGATCCCGATCTTTTGTAGTTGCTTGTTTGCTATCATGTTTCCTTCCTGCCATGCCTTCTGGTTTGCTTTTCACAAGTTCTTATAACTTGCCATCTATTTGATTTTTATGGAAAAGGATCTTAGCTAGTTTGTAGGGTTTTTTTCTCTGTATCTCATGCCTGTAATTTTCTCCTTCCTTTGTTGTGAAAAGTAAGCTGGCTCCAGCTATTTTAATAGCCCTACTTGACAAAGGGTGGGGGCTGTTTCCCTAGAAGAGGGGGGAATCGTAACTTCCAACAGATAGACACACAGTCACATGGGATTGACTTTACAAAGAATGTTATAAAAGTTTTTTCCCCACATGTTTTAACATTTTTTTGAGTTATAAGATAAGATACAAAATACAGAAGTAAATAGGAAAGCGGTGAGGGGAAAGGGGGGAAATTGAGAAAGGGCTGGGAAAAAGAAGTGTTGACTTTCAACTCCCTCTGTTGCAGTAAAATAAAGTATTAACATCAAACCATGACTTTTTTGTTTTTTTTCATAGTAATATAAACTAGCCATTTCTATAAGGATCTATCAATCTAATTGGTAAAACCCAAAATCAAAGTTTCATTTTTTCCACCTCAAACATAAAGTTTAGAAGGGGTCTCCATGTAGAAACAAAGGTTTTCGTTAATCAAAGTTGCCATTTCTGCCAACTCTATCAGTAAAGAATGTTGTAAATGTTGAGACATTTTTTTAAAAAAAGTGCTCCCTATAATGTGAAGTGGTACAGTCCCATTCTGAAGGAGCCTGGTGGCACAATGGTTAAAGTGCAGTATTGAGGCGAACTCTGCCCACAGCCTGGAATTCAATCCTTTCGAGGTCTGTAAAATGAGGACCCAGTTTATTGGGAGCAATATACAAATAATGCTTTTATATTGTAAACCACACAGAGAGTGCTGTAAAGTGCAATGGGGCAGTATATAAGCTTAAATGATATTGTTGTTCTCCCACCTAATTCAGTTATCCTATTACTGAACTGTGAATAAGATCTGTGTGGGGCCTTCTTGGAACTTCTTGGAACTACAATACAGTCCTTTCAACAGTTCCAACAAGGCTCCACACCCATTTGCATCTCTCTGGTGATCCTGATGACACAGATAAACCTCCAGATCAGGGGTCCCCGACCACCGGTCTGCGGACCGGTACCGGTCCACGGAACAACTCCTACCGGGCCGCGGCTTGCTGGAGCCGCCATCTTTTTCATGAAAAAGTGCTTCCGGTGAGCTTTTCCGGTAGAAAGCTCACCGGAAGCACGCTTTTCATCAAAAAGATGGCGGCGCCAGCGCTCGGTGAGCTTTTCCGGTAGAAAGCTCACCGGAAGCACGCTTTCATCAAAAGATGGCGGCGCCCAGCTGATGCCGACCGGTCGCGGGCGCCGCAGCTGATGCCGGTACCGGGCCGCGGCATCAAAAAGGTTGGGGATCACTGCTCCAGATGACCTTAACGACTTGCTAAAAGAATGCAAATGACCAGCTGGCTGCAAGGAGTATAAATCCTTCTATTCCCCATCATCCAGTCAGAGCTGAAGAAGCTTCTTGGATGAGAAGTGAAATGTCTTCAAAAAAAAACCAAAAAAGTCCAGTTGCCTCTTGAAAAACCACCTTCAGGATATAGGTGGCAGTCCAATCCTATGGGTTTTCTATGGTAAAAGAAAAGTGGCTGTTAACAGAAAGTAAGGTATCTGCTGCTAGTATTTCTGATTTAATTTTGTCTTTGCAAATGATTGATTGCTATTAAGAAACAATTGTTATCTTGTAGTGGTGAAGGACTTTGTAGATCTACGTCACTTTGAACTATGTTGTAACTCAGCAGGGTCAGGCAGATTATAGCCAAGGGATCCAGCAGAATAGGATCTGCTGGACAAGGAAATGGCAACCCACATTAGTTTTCTGCCTCCCAAAATCAAATAGACATTCATGATTGGGACAAATCTGGAAAATAAGCTAAATTAAGAAAGTATCCATTAAGCTACCCGAGAAGAAGAGATGGTACAGTCTCCAAGTAGTACTAGTACTTATGATATACTTGGATTAAAGCCAAGATGAATGTATTTATTTAGTGTACGGCATATCAGACATGGACTAGCAACAAAAAAATTTCATCTGGATAAGTAAAACACAATCAAAACAAAAATGTTAAAAAAAATTATGTTCAAACACCAATGTTTAGGCCATCTAACCATTGAAGCACAGCTGATATTTAAAAATCAGATACTGGACAGGTATGTGACCTCAGCTTACAGCCGGTCACTATGTGATCTACAGGTTGATGTGGGACCCCTCAGTGGTGGGATTCAATTTTTTTTTTACTACTGGTTCTTTTGGTTGTTGCTTGGTGGGCATGGCAGGGGAAGGATACTATAAATCTCCAGTCAGAGGTGGCATTTACTGGTTCTCCAAGCTACTGAAAATTTCCACTACCGGTTCTCCAGAACTGGTCAGAATCTGCTGAATACCACCTCCAGGACCCCTGCAGTCACACTGAGGGGAGGATACTATGCCCCATTTAAACAGAGAGTCCCAGAAAATGCCACGGGAGGTGCGAATCCTATTCAGGATTGTCCATTGCCGACATGGCGGTTCAAAGCCAGGCACTTTTTTTGTGGGATCTTTTATATGTCTTTCAATAACTGGATATTCAGTTACCCATTTGGCTTTCCAATGGGAATCGATGTTAAGGTTGTTGGACAGATGTTGTGCCAGTGGGGACTTTCTGGATTTGAGTCAAGAGGATAAAACCAACCAGCTGACAAAATGGCCAGAAGCAAACAAAAGGTTGATCTGCAAAAAACAAACAAACTATCATATGTCAGAGCCATAAATGAAAACAAACTTGGTATTGTCAGGGCAGAAATGTCAAAATTAAACATTGCCATTCTGGAATCAGTGAACTGAAGAGGACTGAAATGGGTCACTTCACATCAGAGGAGAGTCAGCACTTCTATGCAGAAAAGAAAATGGCAGGACAGCCATTGTTATGAATAAGATGACATGCTGACTGGGGGATTCTGGGAATTGAAGTCCAAGCATTTTGAAGTTGATGAGGTTGAGAAACATTGAATAAGCAGGTCATTGTTCTGATACAGCCTCCCCAAATGATAAAATGAATCCAATTCCAAGGGTCTTCAAACTTGGCAGCTTTAAGACTTGTGGACTTCAGCTCCCAGAATTTCTCCTCCAGTCATGTTAGCTGAGGAATTCTGGGAGTTGAAGTCCACAAGTCTTAAACTTGCTCAGTTTGAAGACCTTTGCTCTAACCACAGATAAGGAGGAAAAGAAATTAAATACAAGTAATCCTCAACTTACAACCACAATTGAGCCCAACATTTCTGTTGCTATGTGAGATGGTTGTTATGTAAAGTGTTGTGAATCAATAAAAGTGAATAACCTAAATGCAAATTAGGGGTTGAAAACCTGCACACTTGATTGGTCCTTATACAACAACTTGGGATTGGGCCAGAACCAGTCCCTGATTGGCCACTTTTGGGACTGTCCTTATTGGTCAGTAGTTGAAACCTGTTGCACATTTTCATTGGTTAATAAGGCAGCAGCTAACCCTATAAAAGGGTTACTGCTGCCCATAGTATTGCTCTGTTCCATTCTGATTCCTGTTATTATTAAAGAGTTGAAGTCACTGGTCAGATGTCTGGTCTCCTTATTCTCCAAACTTAACACTGGCGACGAGGATGGGATGCGGAGACCGAAGAGCTGACTAAACCTACAGAGCAACCTACAGAGCACGTGGTCAAACACGCACCATCAACGGCAACATGGCCAGCGGTGCCGTACCACCTGCTCCATTCAATCCAGAGACCGAAGACTGGGAGGCCTACATGGATCGGTTCCAGATGTTTCTGAAACTAACAATTTGAAAGATGCAACAACCGGCAAAAAAGAGCTATCTTTCTAACGCATTGTGGGCCAACCGTGTTTAAAATGGCAAAGTCGCTTGCCAAGCCAGCAGAGGTAAAAGAAATGGACTGGGACGTCCTCGAGCCGTTACTACAGGCTCACTACGCGCTCCGTACCAACCCTAGTAAGAAGACACGAATATTACCAGAGGGATCAACGGAAGGGCGAAAGCCTTGCCAATTACATCGCGGACCTCCGGAATCTAGGAGGCCTCTGCGGGTTCGACTAGGCAAGTATAAGGGGACCCCAATCTCGTTTAACTTGAACCCTGAAATAGCACCCATCCGCCTTAAGCCGCGTCGGGTGCTGTTCGCCTTAAAACCTAAAATCGACGAACAACTCGATAAGCTGATAGCGCAGGGCGTACTGGAACCCACCGACCACGCCCGTTGGGAAACCCCAATAGTAACACCTATCAAGCCTGATGGGTCCCTAAGAATTTGCGGAGACTACCGGGCCACATTAAACCACGCACTGCAGCAAAGTGCTTATCCAGTACCAGTAGTGCAACACTTACTCCATTCTCTGGGCGGCGGGAAAGTTTTCGCCAAACTAGATTTAGCCCAGGCGTATCAACAATTGCCTGTAGACCCAGCCACAGCCGAGGCGCAAACGATCGTAACACATAGGGCGCATTTAAATGCAACCGGCTCCAATTCGAGTAAGCGTCGCCCCTGGAATCTTCCAGAGTTTAATGGAAAGGTTGTTACAAGGGATAAAAGGTGTTGTCCCATATTTCGACGATGTACTCATCGCCGCACCTAACAAAGACATTTTAGAAAAACGACTCAGAGAAGTTTTACAAAGATTCCAAAATGCTGGCCTCAGAGTAAAAAAGATAAATGCCACTTATGTACCGAAAAGTAGAATTTTGGGATACCTCCTGGACAGCCAAGGAATTCATCCCACCGAAGACAAATTACGAGCAATTAAAAAGGCACCCACTCCTAGGAACAAGGCAGACCTACAGGCGTTCCTTGGACTTATCAATTTCTATAATGTGTTTTTATCCCACAAAGCAACAGTAGCTGAACCATCGCATAGACTATTAGACAAAAAAGCAACGTGGGTTTGGGGACAACGGGAACAACGTGCTTTCCAACAAGTAAAGAAATTGCTAACTTCTGATTCAGTACTTATGCAGTACAACGAGACTCTGCCGCTCACTATCACGTGTGACGCATCACCCTTTGGGGTTGGGGCAATTCTGGCCCACGTGTTACCAAACGGAGCAGAAGCCCCCATCGCGTTTTTTGCGAACCTTAGCTAAAGCTGAACGAAATTATAGTCAGCTGGACAAAGAAGCTTTAGCTATTGTTGCTGCAGTTAAAAGATTTCACGAATATGTTTATGGCCATGCGTTTACAATAATCACTGATCATAAACCGCTACTGGGGATCATTGCGGGTAATAAACCAACCCGTATATATTGTCCCCCAGAATGACTCGTTGGTCTGAATTCCTGGCGGCCTACAACTACACTTTGCAGCACCGCCCGGGAAATCGATTCTCCACGCCGATGCATTGAGCAGAACACCGCTCCCAGACGCTGTTGTGGATCCAGCCCCAACCCTCTCAACACTACAGATTGAAACTCTACAGGCACCACCCTTGACGGCTAAAGACATTGCTTTTGAAACGAAACGTGACCCAGTTCTGCAACACATACTACGCTGGGTTGAACGGGGTGGCCGACGGACCAAATTGCACCTGAATGGGCGCCTTTCAAAGCCCGCCAAACCGAGCTGTTTTCCCAAAAGGCTGTATCTTGTGGGGCGATCGAGTTGTAATCCCTGCCAAATTGCAACAGACTGTGCTGACGGTATTGCATGAGGGACATCCGGGCATTGTGCAGATGAAATCACTCGCACGCAGCTACGCTTGGTGGCCGGAATCGACAAAAGAATCGAGGCCTGGGTCGGTACGTGCCAACGTTGCCAGGACGTCAGCAACGCCCCACCGAAAGCAAGCCCAACCGAATGGGAAACACCAAGGGGACCGTGGTCCCGTATTCATATTGACTTTGCGGGGCCTACCAAAGGTCATACTTTCCTGATTACTGTCGACGCCTATTCCAACTGGCTCGAGATTCATCGAATGCACACAACTACAACCGACTCAGTTATTAATAAATTAAACAGACTATTTGCCACGCACGGGTTTCCGGACGTGTTGGTCTCGGACAACGGCCCGCAGTTCACTGCATTGCCCTTTGAACAATATCTGGCTGATCGGGCATCCGCCATGCGCTGACCTCGCCCGCGCACCCTGCGGCGAATGGACGTGCAGAACGCATGGTACAATTTGTGAAAAAGACCCTGCATAAAATGGAATTTGGCAACATCGACGAAAAAATCAATCGAATCCTCTTATTGCAGCACATCACGCCCACAGCGTGACCAACAAAACACCCGCTGAACTTCTTATGGGGCGGAAAATACGATCGCACCTTGACCGGCTCCACCCGCTTTCGCACCAGAAAAACCTGTCAGCTCCAGCAGCAAATGCTGGGAATTTAAGGTAGGCAATTTAATCTTTGCCAAAAACTTTTCCGGCGACCCATTATGGATACCCGCAACCGTTACCCACCTCACCGGGCCTAGATCTTACCGCCTGCTAACAGACGATGGGAGGGTGTGGAACGCCACATAGACCAACTCCGATGGAGATTACCACCCAGCGGCCATGACTTCCCGGTTCAACAACTCAAGGGGAGGGAGTATTGAGGGAATTGACTTTGATACAACTAATAGCAGGTCAACGGAGCCCTACAGCCTAGTGAAGCACCGGGACGTGAAGCGGGGAGGGAGTTGATGTTTTCAGGGAACTTTAATACGGGGAAAACGAACTGCAAAACCCCGAAGAAACACGCAGCAGCAGAGACAACCACAGTGAATGCAGCACGGAATCGCCGTGCAGCGAAATAGAACTTAACAATGGTCATCCAAACGCTCCACCGAACCGGACATTGGACAAAACCGGTGGAGCCTCGAAATCATCCAGGCAGACCAAACGGCCTGCCTATCTTGAGGATTTTATCACAGCTCCCCTCAAACGGAACCCAAGGGGGAGGGGTGTTGTGAATCAATAAAAGTGAATAACCTAAATGCAAATTAGGGGTTGAAAACCTGCACACTTGATTGGTCCTTATACAACAACTTGGGATTGGGCCAGAACCAGTCCCTGATTGGCCACTTTTGGGACTGTCCTTATTGGTCAGTAGTTGAAACCTGTTGCACATTTTCATTGGTTAATAAGGCAGCAGCTAACCCTATAAAAGGGTTACTGCTGCCCATAGTATTGCTCTGTTCCATTCTGATTCCTGTTATTATTAAAGAGTTGAAGTCACTGGTCAGATGTCTGGTCTCCTTATTCTCCAAACTTAACATAAAGTTTGCCTCATTTTATGATTTTATTTTCCACAGTTGTTAAGTGAATCATTACAGTTGTTAAGTTAGTAAAACATTTGTTAAGTGACTTCCTCATTGACTTTGCTTGACAGAAGGTCACAAAAGGTGTTTACATGACCCTGAGATGCTGCAACCATCATAAACATGTGTCAATTGCCAAGCTGATGTAAAAGGTCATCTGAAAGAGCTTGGTTTACAAAATAAAGCAGGCAACATAGTGATAGCTTTTCAATAAAATTAAATGTTTATAGCAATTACCTTCAACTAAAAACATAAAGCCTAACTCTGTGGAGTACATGAACATTACTGAATGGACAACACTAAAATCAAATTTGATATACACTCTGCAGAGATAAAGAAACACTGACTTCTGTTTTGAGCTTCTTCGGCGACAGACCGAAACCTTGTCTCTCCGAGGCTTCGATCCGTGCTCGCCGCTGGAGCGCCCCGAGCCGGCTGGTTTTGGGGCTAAGCCACCCCATAGAGGTGGTGAAGAGGGGGGAGACTGCCTGCAGGGTTGAGGAGAGCTGCATCTCTCCTCCCCAGCTGACTATTACTCCCTTTCCTGAAGGCGGTTGTAGCAGTGGTCAGAAATGGCCACCACAAAGAAGAACTCGACTGGAAAAGAATGTGCAGGAGGAAGATAAGAAGAGAAAATTTTGGTTGACCGGGTCAAACAGCAAAAGCAACAAATAAGGTACCCTGGAATTTAAACTTAACAACATTGTTCCCAAAGAAGATTTTGAAGCTGCGTAGGAGAGAGAGAAGGGAAAGGATTAGGTTTTTTTTCTTCCCTTCCTTATATTGATTGCTAAGAGACTTAAGCAAGAAATTGAAAAAAAATCCACTTTGACATTAATAGGCATCTAAGCTGAAAATAAAAGTCAAAGGGATAATAAAGATTTCTGGACATTTAAAAGTTTTTAAAAGTAGGAAAGGAGAAAAAAAAGAATAAAAGGGCAGGATCTGGAAAAATGGAGGAGACTGCCTGGAATTAAGGAATGGAACTGTAATTAAAAGGAACTTACAGTGAAATTTTAACAAGATTCCTCAAAGATACATTTTAATTGAAACTTGGTAACAAAATAATAGAACCCCAGGAAGAGAAAGTGGAAAAAAAGAAGCAAGTAGAAACAGCCTTGGATTATTTGGATTATTTGGTGATTTTTGGTTTTTGCATCTGGATGACTAAAATTAACCAGGTGGTTGTTTAAAAGTTTTTTAAATGGTATCACTCTTAGAAGAACTGAAAACGGAACTTAAAAAATGGAAAGAAGATGCACAAGAAGGGAGAAGTTCTTTTGGTTTCGTGTTTCAATTCTTAGAAATGGAGATCTGGAACTATGAGAAGCAACAAGAAACGCTTGCACAACAAGAAGATTGGGACAAAGAAGAAGCCATCTTTAATGATCAAATAATTTTAAGTGGGGGGAAAAAAGAAAAGGGGGGAAAGAGAGTGAAAGGTTTAAGACTAGAAAAAACAACCAAAAAGAAGAATAATTTGAAAGATAAGTGTAATATTAGAAAGCAACAGAAGAGGGGATTACAGATGAGAGAGTTAGAAGTAGAGAGACGAGGAGGTAAAAAGGGAAGGGAGAAGAAGAGGGGGAAGAAGGCAAGGAAAAGAAGTTGTAAAAAACAGAAACAAGAAATGGAGAAACAGAGAAAAGATATAAGGATTGTAACTATAAGCTTGTTTAGAGATAATGGGTGAAAATTTAATTGCAAAAGGGATTCTGCAAAGGTACATAAGATAGCATTGTTGTATTACAAATAGAAATAATTTTAAAAATATGATGATGGATAAAATATTTACTGTAATGTAGTGGGATGTTTGTTAATAAATGAATGATTTAAAATGATTGAGAGAATTAAAACGGAACATTTTTAATTATTAGTAATGATTTATAAAAATATAAGTGAGAAATATGGAAAAAAAAGAATTAACTATGGAAAGTTTATAAATGTTCCCAAGGAAGTATGATATTTAATTGAAAAGAAATGTTAAAGATGTTAATATTTTAATGCATATTAATGATAGAATTGAATTGGAATGGAATGTGTGTTTTATTTACACACACACACACACACACACACACACACACACATAATATAATATTATATATAATATATATAATTTTTTCTTTTTAAGAATATAGCCTCTATTTTAAGAATGTACCAAGCAGAACTCGATTTGAAGTTATGTATTATATTGAATGCTATCATCTTAAAGGTATACATTGAAGCTTAAATAAGAGTTTGAATGGATAAAATTAAAGGATATAAAGGTGTCATACTCTAATTGGTAACTACAGGGAAAATTTTGTTTAATAAGAAAAGATAATGTGAAATTGAAACAGGACAGACAAAAGTATCAATATAATGATTTGAATTGAGATGAGATAATTAAAACAAAGTTGAGAAAATTAAAAGAGCGGAAAAACTATGTAGAAAATATAAAATGGTAATAAGATATGGAATAGAATATAAAAATGAGCATGAAATTAAGTTTTGTGTCTGTATGAAGAAGTGATAACCTGGGACCATGCTATTTTTTTAAAAAATGTTTTATTTGTATTTTGTTTTTGTGAAAACCCAAATAAAATTTTCAAAAAAAAAAAAAAAGAAAAGAAACACTATCCAGTCTACCCAAGTAATATTTGGCACTGATTGCAGCTCAGGTCACAAACTTCTCTTTGCAAAATTACAATTTAGATTAAAGAAACCAGATAAAGCCATCAGACTAACAGGATTCAACCTCAACCCATAATTATGAAGTGAAGGGAAAGTAAAATATGAATTAGGTTTGATAAATGGATACCTGAAGAATTCTGGACTGAAATTCTTGATACTATTAAAGATGAAGCAAACAAATGAAATGCAAAAGGCAAAGACAAGACAGTTTTCTACTAATGCATTAAAAATAGATGAAGGTAATAAAAAGCAAAAGGCAATGTAAAGAGTGGGTTCTTCCCCCAAAAGCAAGTACAGTCAAGAAATTATATCTAAACAAACAGTGCAAAGCAACAAAAAATAAAAATAAATAAATAAATAAATAATAATAAAATAAAATAAAAAATAAAAAATAAAAAAAATAGTCAAGACCTTGTTGATGATCCAAGCTCTGTAAAGGACCTTGGAGTTCTCATCTCTAATGATCTAAGTGCTAGAGCCCACTGTAACTACATAGCCAAGCTTTTTCTCTGGTAATATCACACTACTAACCAGAGCATACAAAACATTTGCTAGACCAATACTGGAATACAGCTCATCAGTCTGGAACCCACATTACATATCTGATATTAGCAGAGTTGAGAAAGTCCAGAAATATTTCACAAGAAGAGTTCTCCACTCCTCTACTCGTTGCAGAATACCTTATGCCACCAGACTTGAAATTCTAGATCTAGAAAACCTTGTATTATGCCGTCTTCAGTCTGATCTAAGTATGGTATATAAAATCATACATTGCAATGACTTACCTGTCAATGAATACTTCAGCTTCAACCGTAACAACACAAGAGCACACAATAGATACAAACTCAAGGTTAATCGCACCAAACTTGATTGCAGGAAATACGACTTCAGCAACAGAGTGGTCAATGTCTGGAATACTCTACCTGACTTTGTGGTTTCTTCCCCAAACCCCAAAAACTTTAACCTTAGACTGTCTACTATTGACCTCACCCCTTTCCTAAGAGGTCTGTGTGCATAAGCACACCAACGTGCCTACTGTCCCTGTCCTATTGTTTCTTTTATTTTTCTTATATGTACCCATTTCATGTATTCATAACTATGTATATACTTATACCTATTATCTTGTAAGCGATTGACAAATCAAAATAAATAAAATAAATAAATAAATAAATAAAATCTCAGCTAGAAGGATAAGATATTTAAGGAAGTTACAGAAGTTAGTTGACATGACAAAAGACAAAAAAGGAAAAAATCCACTGGAAAAAAAGGATACAGGTAGTCCTTGAATTACAACAGTTCATTTAGTGACCATTCAAAGTTACAATAGCAATGAAAATGTGACTTGCAGCATCTCCATAATCACATGATCAAAATTCAGATACTTGGAAACTAGTTCATATTTATGACCGCCACTCTGTCCCAAAATCACGTGATCACCTTTTGACAAGCAAAGTCAATGGGGAAGCCACATTCACTTAACAACTGGGTTATTAACTTATCAACTGCAGTGATTCACTTAACAACGATGGCAAGAATGGACGTAAAATGGGGCAAAACTCAATTAACAAATGTTTCACTTAATAACAAAAGTTTTGGGCTCAATTATGGTCCTAACCTGAGGACTACCTGTATAAAGAAGAGAAGTCCTATTATATGAAATAACTGTACAAAAAAAGGATCCTCAAATCAATGATTTGCACGAAGGGCCCCTCACTGAACTAGAGTCAGACATTCTGGAAAGTAAATAGGCCTTAGCTGCAGGAGTTGATGAAATACCGGGCAAATGCGTGAAAGCGTAAAAGATGATACAGTAAAAAAGGCTAGCTACAACTTCTAAGCTGGTATGGAGATCACAAAAGTAGCCAAAGGACTGGAAAATATCAATTTATATTCCAATAGCAAAAAAAGGGCAATGCAAAGAAATGTTCAAACTGTTGAACAATTCCATTTATCCAACATGCTAGTAAGATAATGCTTCATGTTTTGCAATTCTGAACTTCAACAATACTTCAAGCAAGCATTGCCAGCTCTACAAGCAGGATGCAGAAGCAGCAGCAGCAGAGGCCATTAGCAATATCACATTGCTAACATGCAGTGAATACAGATAATCCTTGATTTATGACCACCATCAGGACTGGAATTTTAGTCGCTAATGAGTTATCACTTAACCAAACCCAATTGTATGGCCATTTTTATCATGGTTATTAAACAAATCACCACAATTATAAAGCCAATCCGGACAAAGGCTGCCCAATCTCTTCTTAAAAACCTCCAGTGATGGAGGTCTATGAAGATTCTCAGTCATCCAGGTCACGGTTGTCCCAAAAGTGCTTTTTCAAAAGTCAACTGGGCTTCCTTTTTCCTGGAAGATGTTTCACTTCTCTTCCAACAAGCTGAAGAACTGAAGAAGCTTCTTTGATGAGGAGTACAATGTCTTCAAGGAAAAACAAAGTCCAGTTGCTTTTTGAAAAAGCACATCTGGGACTCCAATGTTGGAGCACCCACAATTTCTAGAAGACGCTGTCCCACTGATTATTTGTTCTCACTGGCAGGAAATTCCTCCTTAGTTCTAAATTGGATATCTCTTTAACAATCTGCTACTTCTTGTCTTGTCCTAGTTGCTTTGAAGAATAGGTTGATCCTCTCTTGTCTGTTACAGCCCCTCAAATACTGGAAGACTGCTAACATGTCATCCCCTAGGAAGAGTCAAATACAGCCAAAAGACAATGAATTTGCTTTTCCTGAACCTGCTTTCCTGCCCTTTAAATGCCAGATTAAAGCCACAGTACTGTCCCATGCTTTACCCTGATCATGACCATTGAGTTGATTTTTCAATCTATATTTTTTTAGGTGGATATTATTCTCCTTTTGTGATTTTAGCCTTTTGCGTACTCGCTTATGCTTGCATTGGGCTAATTTTGCATGAAATCCACCAGAGAGGCTCTTGGTGGAAAATACATTTCATAAATAATAAATGGAAGCAATGTATTTTGCCTCAAATTTCTCTCTGGATGAAATGTGGAGACAGATCCTAATGGCTGCATTCAGAAATTGTAAAATGTTAAGCCCTGCTCAGCCAGAGCATGAGATTTGCAGATGTTTAAAAGAAACAAATAAAAAATGAATAGCGATTATAGTGAAGGGAGAAAAAAATCCTCTTCCAAGCGGTTCAGATGCTGAAAGAGTTAAAAAGGGGCCTTTAAGAATTTTATTAAATATTTTAATGACAACCTTTGAAACTAAAGGATAGAAGAATAAAAAGAAAAATAGAAGATGCAGAAAACAAAGAAAAAGTAGAAAGAAAAATAGAAAAAATAGAAAAAGAAAAGAAAAAGAAAAGCAATACATAGATAAGTAATTTTCCACCTTCACTACAACCAATACCAGCAAATCCAGCAATTTATCACCCCCTCTTAAATACAAGAAATACCTCAGAGTGCTGTACTGCAGGCCACTTCTGCTGACTATCGGCTGCCTGCAATTTGGAAGTTCGAATCCCACCAGGCTCAAAATTGACTCAGCCTTCCATCCTTCCGAGGTGGGTAAAATGAGGACCCAGATTGTTGGGGGCAATGTGCTAACTCTGTAAAACCACTTAGAGAGCACTATAAAATGGTATATAAGTATAAGTGCTATTGCTATTTCTTCTTCCCATATCTCATCTATTATCTATAAAGTAATCCATAAAGCATTTTCATTTCAGTCCTAGTTATCAGCAAAAGCCCATTAACCTATTGAGATAGATGTTGATAGAAATCAAATAAATAAATAGGAGTTACTAGAAATAACAACATTTCTACCTTCAACCTTGATAAAATAAGCCAACTTTATATTCCTTCCTTTTACTTCTAACAATCTTAATCTTTAGTCCAAATTTTAAACTTATATGGACTCTGTTTGCAACCTTCTAAAACTAAAAATGTAATCATCATTTTGCTGTTTATTAAAAAAAAAAACCTTAAGGTCATTCCCACATATCATTATTGAAAGGCACCAACCAGAGGTGGTATTCAGCAGGTTCTGACCAGTTCTAGAGAACCAGTAGTAGAAATTTTGACTGGCCCTGCTATTCTCTGCCTCCCATTTAGTCCCAGCTGATCGGCTGGGTCTTCTTTTGTTGCTCTGCACAGGAGAACAGAGCTGGAAAGCAGGTTAGTGGGTTGGGGAGGGAATGGGATTTTGCACTAACTTTTCCCCAGGAGTGGGGAGGGAATTGAGATTTTGCAGTATCCTTATCCTGGAATGTGGTGGGAATGGAGATTTTACAGTATCCTTCCCCTCCACACCCACCAAGCCATGCCCACAGTAGTAAAAAAATTGAATCCCACCACTGGCACCAACTGTGTTTAAGGGTGGTTATTACCTCATCTCCTAGAGCGCCAAAACCACTGCAGACTTGTGGCCTTTTAGTGAGGAACAGCTGTATGGAGCACTTATAGGTGATCTCAAGTCCTCTCTTTGTCCTCAGAGGTTTCAAAGAGCTGGATTACTTGCTGGCTCTTCATTCCACCCTGGTTATCGACTCTGCTTTTTGTGGAGTTGTCTTTAGTCCACCGTTTGTTTCCCCCTGGAAGTCCAGAAAACTTGCAGTTATCAATGCAAATAAACATTAGGTATCAAAAGCCTGCAAAAATCAAACTTTGAAGAATTAAGTAAGAACAAGAAGTTCCCCTTCAAGTTTCTTTTTATTTATTTTTTAATGAGGATTTAGCTTCCTTCCTGCTTTTACATTTGTCTTTATTTCCTTTGGAGCTGTTCCTCAGGGCTGGCTGAGATCCACATAAGAAAACAGCTCCAACTCCTACATATTTGAAGACTAAGGAATTTAACAATAGGCCAGGGACTAGTGAAAACAAGATATGGATTACAGTTTATTTTTATTTTATGGACTGTGAATTGTGCAGTTGGATTTTGTTTGGTCTATATATGGAGATCTTGGTTAAAGGAGTAGGTAGCTATAATCAAATCTCCTCAGAAATCATTGTTTATTTCTCACCCCCTTGTTATTCTTTCTCCTTTTTGTGCCTTTCAACTTTCATCTAGATCTTGATATACATAATAAAGATTTGAAATGTTAGTGAATCAGTCACACTTTTTCTGAAAGGGGGAGGGGGGAACCAGCCTTTACCATTTGGTCTTCCCCATTTGGTCAAGTTGCTAAATTACTTCTTCCCAGGTAAACCAGGCCAGGGGGAAAAATTATCAAGCATTGGAGTCAGACAACTAATTAATTGGAGGTCTGGCATGTTAATATAAGTTATATGAAAAGATTGGTATTTTTATAGGAACCTCATTTTGGGCTTTGTTTTTAATGATTTGTTATATGTTTTATGTTCACCTCTCAGAGTTTCCTTGGATATATGGGTGTCCATAGAAATGGGATCTGTCTGTCTGTCTATCCATCCATCCATTTCTGGAAGCAGGAAGGAGAGGGAATCGCAATGCTACCAAAGGCAGTTGCTCTTTGAATTGTGAACAGTGCAAATTAGGTGCTTTACAAATGTATATGTGTGTGTGGATGGTTTAAAAATTACCTGTATGGGAACAAGCAGAGCCCAATCCACCACAGTCAAAGTTTCTGACATTTATAAGGTCATAAATATAACTTATCCAAAGGAAAAGAAGAAAGAAACAAACAAACAAAACCTCCCATTCCCTTTTCAGTGTAGCTACCAACCAATTTAAAAATCATTATTACATGAACCCAAATTTAATTATTCTGAATTTGCAATTCTAATTTGTGCAACAAAGTTCACCAATTAAAAATATATTTCAGAAGAAAGTCTGCATGTATTTATGAAATTAATATAGTAAACTGCGTTATATTTAGGGAAGTGAGTTTGTGAAAACTTGATACATTACACAAAATTGCCAACAAAAGTGAATTTGTTTGGGGGGAAAATGCCTGCCAACATATAGGCAAATGTTAGTGTGGATTTTTAAAAAGCATCTCCAAGTTTGATAGCAATAGCAATAGCACTTAGACTTACATACCGCTCCAGAGTGCTTTTTACAGCCCTCTCTAAGTGGTTTACAGAGCCAGCCTATTGCCCCCAACAATCTGGGTCCTCATTTTACTCACCTCAGAAGGATGGAAGGCTGACTCAACCTTGAGCCAGTGAGAATTGAACTGCCAAACTGCTGGCAGCTGGCAGTCAGCTGAAGTAGCCTGCAGTTCTGCATTCTAACCACTGGGCCACCACAGCACTTATATTGATATTCAAAACCTGACAGATGCATAAAGGTAATAACTTAAAGAAGTTAAACTGCACAGACTCCCCCAATCTCTATTCATCCTGACCACATTCACTCTACCCCAAATTGTTAGTATTTTTCAATCTGATGTGGGGGACAGGAAGAGACAGGAAACTCTCTTCCCAAGTGATAATTGTCACTAAATCCTAGCCAATGTCAACAAGATATGATTTCTATGCAGATTAAAGGAGTCATCCACCTCAAAACGATTCTTGAATGTGTAAGCCCTTGGAGTGATGTTAGAGGAAAAGTAATGTAATTTATGAATGAGGGAAAAGTTACTAGATTATGAGTCAGCAAGCTGCGAAAGTATGTCCAGCTGAGCAAAGTAATGGATACAAAGAACAAAATATAATTAGAACCTGCATGTGATCAGTTGGCTTTTTTTTTTCTAGGTTTAGGTGCCCACCTTCTGCAATTGATTTGTGAATCCTCAAAAACTGTATATTGAGTTGAAGGTGTTTCTAACAAGGGATTTATGCACGCACCTATGTGTGCTCTGAATCACATTTTGCCATTGCAACAATTTCTTCCTATCTTTCTCTGGGTTCCTGATATTCTGCTCTGTTCTGTTGAAGCCACTTTGTAGGACTTCCATCCTCTATTCCTTTTACACCTAATAAAATAACAAAGTTGGAAGGGATTTTGGAGGTTTTCAATCCAACCCCCTGCTCAAGCCAGAGACCCTATACCATTCCAGACAAGTGGTTGTCCGGTCTCTTCTTGGAGACTGGTCTCTGCTTCTAAGACTCCAGGGATGGAATACTCACAACTTCTGAAGCCATTCAACTGGTTAATTGTTCTCACTGTTGGGGAAATTGTTAATTGTTCTCACTGTTAGGGAAATTTCTCCTTAGTTCTAGATTGGTTCTCTCCTTGACGAGTTTCCATCTATTGTTTCTTGTCTTGCCTTCTGGTGCTTTGGAAAATAGATTGACCTCATCTTTGTGGCAGCCCATCAAATACTGGAACACTGTTATCATGTTTTCTTTTCACTAGACTGGACTTACTGTACCTACTGTCTAAGGCAGGCTGTCTTGGGATGGTAGAGTCACAGTTGAATGGATAGCTTCAAAATTGTTATCTCTTAGGTAGGCCAGTTCGTTGGTCTTGACCTACCAACATTAAAGGAGAGGTAAAGTGTTGCTTCCAATTTGCTGGTTATATAAATTGTTTGATGTTATAACACGTGCTAGGGAGATTGGGAAAACTGGGTAATATGGTATGGCCTGAGAGTAAATATCATTGTAATAACTGGCAGGGAGAAATATGATGGGAAGATTTAACTTGGCTGCTGTGGGAAAGAATAGCAAGCTAATGGTGTTCACATTTCTTTTCAGGTTGCAATCAACCAAAGAAGTCAAGATGACAGAGAAGATAATGCCTTCCACTTCAAGATCTTGCTTTTTAATGTTAAGTAAGATGCTGGTAAAGAATCTGCTATCCGGAATTTCAAAGTGCTGATCTGGCATTTATTATGAAGACTTTGTTGAGAGAGGAGAGGGGAGTTAATCTCTCCCAGATCCAAGTCATTCTTTGATGCAGCTGGGCATTGGTATGACTATTCTATAAAAAGCTCTATTTGACAGTCTGCTAATGTTGAGTTTTGCTACTGCACTGGGAGTGTTGGGGCTGTGTGTGGATATTGTTTACACAGGTAATCCCTGACACCACAACTGAGACTGAAGCCTTAGTTATTGAGCAAAGTCCTTCTTAAATGAGATACCCATGTGACTGCTTTGCTCATTCCAGGTTGCAGTCATTAAGCAGTCTCCTGGGTCATTGAGCGGATGGAGTGAAACAGCTGTCTGCTGAACAGTTTTCTTACAGCTTTAAATATTCATAGTTATTTTGTGACATTATTTTAGTATTTTACTACTGTTCATGAAAGAAAAAAGTATGAATCAATGAGAGTCTCTTTGGATTGGAATGACATATAAACCTAAATAAGTAAATAAAATAAATTGGATTGGCCTCCGCATTGTGGCAAGTCGAAAGGAGGTAATTGTGACAATCCCTTGACCTATTCATGTGGATTCTTTTAAGCATATAGGTCACAAGGAAGTGGCCAAAGTATATGGAGAGATGAGAACCATCACCTGTCTACTCAATAGTTCCCCTTTTGGATGATTAAATAGGCAAAGTATGGATTGGCCTACAATTAAGAGGGCCAATCATTGAAAATGGGAACTGGGAAGCATTCTAGCCAGTGGTGGTAATCTACTGGTTTGACCGAACTGGTAGCTCCATCTGTGAGCGAACCGGTTTGCTCTGACGATCAGCTGCTGGGCCCACCCACCTGCCTGGGCTCCATACTGACCTTTATTTCCTGCTTTTGATGCTGAGCTGCATCGTGCGGCATCGCGCAGCACAGCAGATTGCCACACGTCAGCTGTTGAAGACACAGGGAGAGAGCAGGAGTGCAGGAGTATCGAATCCTCTGTGTGTGGCATGCATGTGCAAAGCATGCCCACCAAGCCATGCCCACAGAACCGGTGGTTAAAAAAAAGTTGAATTCTACCACTGATTCTAGCCTAAGACACAATTCAAGGCTTTTATTGAACAATCCTTCCCTTGATCTAGCATAGGGGTGTCAAAGTCAAGGCCCATAAGCTGGATCAGGCCTGTAGGGTATTTAAATCTGGCCCATGGGCCCCCTCTGAAAACAGTGAATGGTGTCTCCCCAAGCTCCATTTTCACTGGCCGAGGGCTGCAGGAGGCTGTCGTGGCTGAAAACAGAGCCTTGATGAGTGCTGTCGAGCTGACCACACACTCCCGGCCATGCCCCCTGGCCCCCTGAGGTCAAACACAACCCTGATTCAGCTTTCAATGAAATCAAGTTTGACACCCCTGATCTAGCAGGTCTACAATTATACAAACATGCATTCCTTTGAATGGATGATTAAGAAAATGGTGGTTTTGAATCTTTGAATACATTGGATTATCTGGAATATTTGGGAGCATTTTAATCAGGGCTTTGCCTGGAATATGTTTTTTTCTTTACCCTGGTCAATGAGGTACCCTGGAAACTAGATTTATGGAATGTGACTCCAAGCTGTCTTTATTCCCCAGTAGTCACAGGATGGGTTTCTATATCCTGAACAATAGTAGCTTTCTGGAGAATGGCAGGTCTTGAAGGAACTGTTTGTCAGTGTTTGGCACTTTTTTGTTGTCTTGTCTCCCAGGATATGTTGAAAGAGAGGTCCTGATGCACCCCTGTTTACATTTTGGTCACTGATCTATGGTGTTCCTCATGGTTCTCGCAAGTATTGTTTAGCATCAACATGAAATTGCTGGGGAGCTGACTCAATGGTTTGGAGTCTAATACTCCTTATTATCCAACTCCAAGGAAACAAACAGTACTGCAATGTTGAAAATAGACAGGATGAAGAACAAGCTAACACTATTGAATGAAATCATTTTTGGATGGAATTGCCTTCCCTCAGAATGTGCAGATTCACATTTGGGATTGTCCCTAAACTGTCACTGGATTTGCAGTTGGAGGTGGTGTTAAGGATTGCATTAGCACAGCTGAGGCTTATTCCAAAATATGATTCTACCTGAGCCTGCAGAATTCATGATGGTTAGTCAACCTTTAGGAACAGTTCAACTTGGCTACTGCAATATGCTCCTTATGGAGTTTTCCTTGAAAAATATTGAGAAATTACACTTAGTGAATATGCAGGAGCCAGGCTATGATGTAGAGCAATCATATGATCCAATACTGAAAGACACATATATATTTTGTTTGGTTTGTCAATTGCTTACAAGATAATAGGTATAAGTAAAAACATAGTTATGAATACATGGTTACATATAAGAAAAATAAAAAAAACAATAGGACAGGGACGGTAGGCACGTTGGTGCACTTATGCATGTCCCTTACAGACTTCTTAGGAAAGGGGTGAGGTCAATAGTAGAAAGTCTAAGGTTAAATTTTTTGGGGTTTGGGGAAGAAACCACAGAGTCAGGTAAAGTATTCCAGATACTGACCACTCTATTGCTGAAGTCGTATTTTCTGCAATCAAGTTTGGTGTGGTTAACCTTGAGTTTGTATCTATTGTGTGCTCTTGTATTGTTATGGTTGAAGCTGAAGTATTCATTGACAGGTAAGACATTGCAATGTATGGTTTTATATACTACACATAGATCAGACCGAAGGCGGCATAGTTCTAGGTTTTCTAGGTCTAGAATTTCAAGTCTGGTGGCATAAGGTATTCTGCAACAAGTAGAAGAGTGGAGAACTCTTCTTGTGAAATATTTCTGGACTTTCTCAACTGTGTTAATATCAGATACGTAATGTGGGTTCCAGACTGATGAGCTGTATTCGAGTATTGGTCTAACAAATGTTTTGTATGCTCTAGTTAGTAGTGTAATATTACCAGAGAAAAAGCTACGTAAGATTAATGCCTTTTTGGCTATGTAGTTACAGTGGGCTCAAGCACTTAGATCATTAGAGATGAGTACTCCAAGATCCTTGACAGAGTTTGGATCATCAACAAGGTCTTGACTATTCAGCCTGTATTTTATTTTCTGATTTTTTTTGCCAATATGTAAGACAGAGCATTTATTTGTTGAGATTTGAAGTTGCCATTTGTTTGACCATTCTGATACATATTCGAGGTCTTTTTGAAGGGTAGCAGTATTGTCTGTGGTGTTGAATAGCTTTACATCATCAGCGAAGAGAATGCAGTTGCTCTTAATATGATCACAAAGGTATAATTTATGTAGAGTATGAAGAGAATTGGTCCTCGAACACTGCCTTGGGGGACACCACTGTTGACAGGTACAGAATTTGATAGGACGCTCCCAATTTTGACCATTTGTTGTCTGTTTGACAGGAATGCTTCTATCCAGTTATGCAGGTGTCCAGAGATACCATAAGATTTTAGTTTTAGGAGTAGTTTGTCGTGTACCACTGAATTAAAGGCTTTACAGAAATCTGTGTAGATTGTGTCTATTGCTTTGCCCTGATGGAGTTGTGTAGTCCATATGTTTTTGCAGTGTAAGAGTTGCAGATTGAAGGATAGTTTTTTTCTGAAACCAAATTGTTTATTAGAGAGTAGGTTGTTTGTCTCTAAGTGGAGGATAATGGATTGGTTAATAACTGGTTCCATGACTTTACAGGTGATGCAGCATAAAGAGATTGATCTGTAATTTTTAACTAGGCTGGGGTCTCCCTTTTTTAAGATGGGGATGATTGTGGCTTGTGACAATAGTTTTGGCAAGGAGCTGGTCCTGAAAGATTTTTCAAAGATTATGCTTAGGGGTTCGGCTATGGCAGTGGATAGCTCTTTTAAGAAGTAGGCACATATTCCATCTGGTCCAATAGATAGAGATCATTTTAGATTGCACAGTGCTTTTTCAACATTGTCTTCTGTAAAATTGATATGTATTAGATCATTGTAGTTGTCTGTGGTTTGACTAGGAAATACTGGGCACGATCCATTGCTGTTTACAAATACTGAGCAAAGAATGTGTTAAAGAGTTTGGCTTTAATGGTGTCATCATTGCAGTCTTTACCATTAGGTCCTTTCACGGGTGGGATGGACCTTGAGTCTTTTAGTTTGTTGTTTACAAAATTGTAGAAAGTGTAGGTGAAATTGGTGCATAGAAAGTTTTCCTCTTATTGAATGTGATAATTGGTGCATTCAGTCTTTATCTGGTGGCATAAATTTTTGTATTGGCTTTTGAAGTTGGCAACATGACCAGATTTGTTTTTCCACCAAAGTGATCTCTTTTTGGATTGAAGCTTCCTTATTGTTATGGGTCTCAAACCATGCCCAGTTCTGATGGACTTATCTGCAAAGTCAAGGTCCTGATGGTGAGGTCACGAGATTCCTTCTGCGACCAGCAGACCTCCACCAAGAAGCTCTACACCAGGCCAGTCACCGACCTTGTGCTATTGCAGAGAAAGGCTGAACTTGAAGATTGAACCTCAAGCTTTGCATGCTTTGCTTTGTTTAATGCTTTATTAATGTTTCCTGGTTTTTCTTAGTTATATAGCTAACTGTTTATCTTAGTTATATCGTTATATGTTATTCAATTAGTATTACAGTTTAGTGCTTATCTTAGTTTGCAATTAATTTTTTCTTCTTCTCTTAATAGTGGAATTTACAATTCCAGGCAGGGAGTGTGCTGTCCAGCCACTGTATGGGAATTGGATAGTTAGTTAGCAATTATGAGTTGTTCCCTTAAGGGAATGCATCATGGTAAATGTAGTTAAGGTATCCTGGGAAATGTAGTCCATGCCAGGTGACCATATCTGTAATCCTGATTGGTCACTAAATTGACCCTCGATGGATTGGAGGTTTCCTCACTCTTGGCTGAACTCATGGACTCGTGGTAACTATTCTACTTCTATCGCTATGAGATGGGAGAAAAGGAATAGGAGATAACCATCTTTTTACCTACAGGACAGATATGCAAAGGATTGGTCATTAAAGAAGAACTTCATCACAAATATGAGTTATGAGGATACCTGATGAACCAATAATAAAAACTTTGTATGAATGTTTTGTTGAGTTTATCTATCTGCATCTGTATAGAAGACAAAATCTACCATTGTACAGAATACTGAACAGTATTAAGTTTAAGTATTAAGTTTAGCTTAGGATTCAGGACAGCCTCACCCACTATGAACCTGCTTAGGTTTAGCACAGTGTTTCTGATCTAAATGCTGGCTGGGAAATTCTTGGAGTAGAAATTTGTACATCTTAAAGTTGCTATGATTGAGAAACATTGTTAATTTCTTAGACTCCAAGTCCCCCTGATTCCCAACAATACCTTTAACCAACTGTCACCACTCCAGACAGCAACATGGGAACTGCCATCCTGTCTATCTGGGCAGCAACAAGTTATCAAAAGTTGGTTTAAGGGATAGTTTTTATTTTATTTTATAACACTCTTAATTTGCAGATTAAAATGGTTCCCCTGTCATTGGAACTTCATCTTGAAATCATTTTTAGTTCAAAAATCCACTTTCAAGCAGATAAAACAGTTCTTCCAATGACACATGTCTTATGTGATTTCTCAGAGAAGGGGCTAAGTTAATATAGCACAACTTATTGGTTATTCTATCCAATTTTTCCCTTAGGCTATGATAAAAGCTCTTAAAAGCAGAATCCAGCTTAATCAGACTAAAACTCATCCACCCTTACTTGGAAAGTGAACTTCTTTTTCAGCCACCATACAGCAGTTCAGTAATATTTTGCTCTTTCACTTTCTGTGCAGGTAGAGGGGGTTACTGCAGGGGGAAAAAACCACCAAGCCACTTTGGCCTCCCAGGTTCCTAATGAATAAGGCTGCATTCCAACAGCTGGCTTGGTAGATTGGTGATAGGGTACATTGCCTTCCATCCTGAGGTTACTGTTTTGAATTTGGCCCCACTTTGGTGATGATGGAAAGTCTTTATGGCAGCTGTTTGATGGCCTGTTGCAGCTCCCAAGTCAGCACCTTACATCAGACATTCAACATTCAGATAGATGCCATGGTCCTTGGTTGTCATTATAACTCTCACCTGCAATCTCAGAAGAGAAACATGGGATGGGATATCACAGAGCCATGTTCTTCTCTACCAGGAGTAAGAAATAGAAAGCCATAGGCCTTGTCTTTTACTAGTTGAATTGGTTGATATGGTGTCTATGAGGTATTTTTTTCTTCTATTCAGAGCTGGACACGTTTTCCCAAAATTCTGTCCAAATACATTTGGAAACTGTGATGGAATGTGCAACTGGAGACAGAAGGGTGGGGGGGTCTCAGCAATTTGCTTTCTGAAATGGTTCCAGCTTTTTTTACTGCATTTTTGTGTTCATCCAGGCGGGTACTTATTCTTCTATTGGTCACATACATTGGCCACATACATTGGACAGACCAATAGAAGAATAAGTACCCGCCTGGATGAACACAAAAATGCAGTAAAGCTGAACACACTCCTCACTAGTCCAACACATGAAAGCAACAGGTCATAACATCGACTTCAATGGCACCAAAACCCTAGCCACTATAGAAAACCCCAGCCACAGAATGATCAGAGAAGCCATAGAGATTGAAAAAAGACCTGAAAGCATGAATAGAAGAGATGATTCCACCAGACTGTCAATTATTTGGAAGCCTGCACTCACAAACAAAAAATCTCCACACCACAAGCCAGGCAAAGACCTGGGCACAAACAGATCCCCTCTGATACCTCCAGCTCAAACACATCCCAACCAGGCACCCAGATGAAACCTAGCTTCCTAATAAATGATAGCCGTCCATTTACTCAGAGCCAAGCCACACTAAAAGCCTCCAATACAGGAACACAATGTTGCCAGCCAATCAAGACATCATCAGGCTTGTGTATTGGATTCGTCTGTGTGTCAGGCTTTCACAGCCATTTCTATTTTAAATTTGATGCTAGCCTCGCGCTTTGTTAGAATGGTTTTTTTCTTCATCCTGATTGGTTGGGAGTCTTGGTCTGTGTTTATTGGTCTTGGAGTTTGCTGTATTCTGCTTGATTAGTGTTTCTAATATCTTCTGTCTGTTTTGTAGCATTTTTTGTCTTGATTGGCTGGCAACATTGTGTTTCGTGTATTGGGGGCTTTTAGCACGGCTTGGCTTCGGGTAAACGGATGGCTATCATTTATTCGGAAGCTAGGTTTCATCTGGGTGGCTGGTTGGGGTGTGTTTGGGCTGGAGGTATCGGGGGGTCTGTTTGTGCCCAGGTGTTTGCTTGGCTTGTGGTATGGAGATTTTTTTGTTTGTGAGTGCAGGCTTCTATATAATTGACAGTCTGGTGGAGTCATCTCTTCTATTCATGCTTTCAGGTCTTTTTTCAATCTCTATGGCTTCTCTGATAGTTCTGTAGCTGGAGTTTTCTATAGTGGCTAGGGTTTTGGTTCCATTGAAGTCGATGCTATGACCTGTGGCTTTCATGAGTTGGTCTAGTGAAGAATTGTGTTCCAGCTTTTTTACTGCATTTTTGTGTTCATCCAGGTGGGTACTTATTTTTCTAATGGTCTGTCCGATGTATGTAGCAGGGCATGATGCGCAGGGGACTTCATATATGCCTTGGTTTTCTAGGTCAATTTTATCTTTGGGATTTCTTAGGGTGGCTGCTATTTTTCTGTCTGTTTTGAAGGCAATCTTGATATGATGCCTGTGTAGTATCTTACTGATTTTGTCTGTAGTACCTCTTATGTAGAGCAGGACAGCTGTTCTATATGTCTGTTCATCTTCTAGGTCTCTATTAGGTTTCAGTGTGTTTTTGTGGATCAGGCCTAACTATGGATAAGGGATCTTGGGAATAAAAGTGAAAAAAATGTAGTTACCTGCATCCATCTTGTTTCAGACTAACATGGGTTTTGCTTGGACCAGGTCTTCACTAATACTTCCAATGGGTAGATTGGATAGATTGGATTAATGTAATCATTCTCTTAAATAGCACTGTACTAAAAGTTTCTCTATTTCCAAAACATTCTAATGCAAAGGACTGATTCCCTAAACTATGCTGTCTTCCTTCTCTTCTTCTTCCATCTTATTTTGAAGAAATCCATCTGTAAAGTTAATCTAGTAATCTATTCATGCAGCTGAATTCTGGACCAATTGTTGCTTCTGCATACGCAAGGGTAGCCCCATGTAGAGCATATCATTTTGGGATTCTGGGAGTTATGGTCTAAGCAAGTAGAACAAAGTTTCTCAGCCTTGGCAACTTGAAGATATGTGGCTTTCAACTCCCACAATGGCTGCTAGGGGATTCTGGGACTTGAAGTCCACACATCTTCAAGCTGTCAAGGTTCAATAACACTGAAGTAGAAAATGATGGTGCAGATGTTACTGACTTTCAGTTTCATCAACCCTAATCAAGTTGGCCAGTGCTGAAGGATGGTGGGAACTTTAGCTTATTTATATCTAGAAAGGCACAGGTCTCCACCCCTTTTTATAAAGTTTACTGTCATTTTTCAGCAGGAAAAAAGAAAACAATGCAAAAGGGATATGCTGAAATCAAGAGACATGCTTAATCATACTGTGTGTGTCAATTTCCCATTTTCATCAGAAACTGGATATTTGTTGCAAGTCTGTTGGTTTGTTTATTATTTTTACAAATATCTCATGGCAGCAAACAGACCGTTTCCCTCCTATTTTACCCACAATGTTGGGCTAAGGTGGTTGGGCTAGGAGACAGCAACTGGCCTAAAGTCACCCACCTGGTTTTCATGGCTAAGGCAGGATTTGAACTTACAATTTACTGTTTTCTAGCCAGGGGCTTTAAGCATTAGATCCAACTGGCTCTATTTATACAATTTCAATGCTCTTTCAATAATAACCCTCTTCACTTCATCCTTGTAGAAGACATATTTGATTGTGGTGGTTCATATGGTATTGTTGAAGGTGATATCACAGAGGTTCAAAAGTTAAACCCATTCAATCAGTGGTGGGATTCAATTTTTTTTTTTTACTACCGGTTCTGTGGGCATGGCTTGGTGGGCGTGGCAGGGAAAGGATACTGTAAAATCTTCAGTCAGAGGTGGCATTTGCCAGTTCTCCGAACTACTCAAAATTTCCACTACCGGTTCTCCAGAACTGGTCAGAACCTGCTGAATACCACCTCTGCATCCAGTACTATAACAAGGGTGAGCAGAGCATAGTGAAAAATCACCAGAAAAGTTGCTGACTGCTTCTAGAAAACACTACATTTTCGGTAATCAAAATGGATTCCAGAGTTAGAGGATGTTTGCTGCAATTATTAGACTTGTGGGTAAAGAGACTCTCAAAATTCTCTCTAGGTTACTCTAGAAAAAGAAAAAATCTCAACAATTTATTTTATTGTTAGGTGCTAGCAATAAAAGAAGCCAGCCAGCTTAAAAATAAAAGAGTTGGATATTATTTGCTGTGCCATATTTTCCTTCCTTCCTTCCTTCCACAATTAGCAGAAATGGCAACTGTGCCAGCAGCCTTTTCATTTCAGGCATAAATGAAATGGATACTAATCAAAACTTTTCTGTGAAATGTTCCACTTTAACTGAAGGTTGAAAAATATCACAGTTTCCCCCATGCCCCCAGAAACAGGCTTTCGGAAAAATCTTAGTTTCACTTCAATTGTACCCCATTGCTAAGGTCCAACATTTCTTTCTTAGTTGACAACTTCTTTTAAGATGAAAGTCTTCAAACCAACCTGCTGTTTCTCAGACCTCCAACTGCCACAGTTACTCTTTGCATGCAAGAGCTGCTTTTGACTGCTTCTCTCTGCTTCTTGTTTAGTTTAATGAACTTGATGTCTTAGATTCACCCAGGACATTAATACAACATAAAAGCATAGAGAAGATACAACGTCCTTCTGTTTAGATGTGTGGAATAGGAGACTATAGAAAAATGAAGCAACAGGTAACAGGATGCTTACTGGGAGCTATCTAGAGCTCAGAGAACATCAAAAGAAAAAGCAAATTGGGAGTTCTGGTTTGCAGGGCTTCGGAGGCAGGCAGGAATCCACGATCGCATGCGGTTTCTGCCTGGGCTCGCTGCTGGAGCGTCCCAAGCCAGCTGGCTTCGGGGCTAAGCCACCCCGTAGAGGTGGTGAAGATGGGAGAGACCCAGCAGGGTTTGAGGGGAGCCGCACCTCTCCTCCTCAGCTGGCTAAACTCCCTTTCCCAAAGGCAGTAAGAGCGGCAGTCAGAAATGGCCGCCTCAAAGAAGCACTCAGCTGGAAAAGAAAGTGCAGGAGGAAGTTAAGAAGTGAAAGTTTTTGGCTGACCAGGACAAAAAGTAACAACCAAGGTACCCTGGAATTTAAATTTTGCAAAAGATACATCGCTCCCAAAGAAGAGTCGGAAGCAGCAAATGAAAGTGAAAAGGAAAAGCTTTTTTTTCTTCACTCTCCTTCCTCACGCTGATAACGAGAAGATCTGAATAAAGAAATCGGAAAAATCCGCTTTGGCACCAACAGGTAATTAAACTGGAAATATAATTAAATGCCAAAGGGACAATAAAGATTTCTGAACACTAAAAAAAATATTTTTTTGCTATAAGTGGGAAGGGAGAGGAAAAGAATAAGGGCAGGACTTGAAAGAAGGAGACTGCTTGGAATGCAAAAGAATTTAAAGTTAAATCTTAACAAGACTTCTAAAGGATACATTTTAACTGGAACTTTGCAATTAAATAGTAACCCCAAGAAGAGAAAGTGAAAAAAGAAGAAAGTGTTAAAAAGAAATAGCTTGTGTGTATTTGGATTGCTTGGTGATTTTGGGACTTTTGGAAATCATATTTGAATGACTAAAAACAATTGGGTGGTTTTTTTTTAAAAAAAATAAAAACTCTACAATGGCATCACCTCTGGATGAACTGAATGAACTGGATGAATTGAAAATTGAATTTAAAAATATAAAGAAGAGGAACAAGAAGGAAGGGCTCCTTTGGCTCCATCTTTCAATTCTTAGAAATGGCGATTGGTGTCTACAAGAAACAACAAGAAAAGACTGTGCAACAAGAAGATTGGGACAAAGAAGAAGCCATTTTTAATGAACAAGTACTTCTATCTGGGGAAGAAAAGGGAAAGGGGGGGAGAGAATGGAGAATTTAAGACCTAAAAAAACAGCCAAAAAGGGAAAAATAATGTGAAAAGGGATATAATGTTGAAAGCAACAGAAAAGGGGAATACAGAAGGGGAAATGGAGGTGGAGAGACAGGGGGTAAAAAGGGAGAGAAAGAAAGGGAAAAAGGAAGGAAGAGAAGTTTATTTATTTTATTTATTTATTTGATTGCCAATTGTTTAAAGATAATAAGTATAAGTGTATACATAGTTGTGAATATGAAATGCGTACATATAAGAAAAATAAAGAAGAATAAGAGAAACAATAGACAGGGACGGGCACGTTGGTGCGCTTATGCACGCCCTTACAGGCCTCTTAGGAAAGGTGAGGTCAATAGAGACAGTCTAAGGTTAAGTTTTGGGGTTGGGAAGAAACTACAGAGTCGGGTAGAGATTCCAGACATTGACCACTCTATTGCTGAAGTCGTATTTCCTGCAAAAGTTTGAAGGGTTAACTTTGAGTTTTGTATCTATTGTGTGCTCTTGTGTTGTTATGGTTGAAGCTGAAGTATTCATTGACAGGTAGGACATTGCAATGTATGATTTTATATACCATGCTTAAATCAGACCGAAGACTAGGCGTAATTCAAGGTTTTCTAGTTCTAGAATTTCAAGTCTGGTGGCATAAGGTATTCTACAACGAGTAGAGGAGTGGAGAACTCTTCTTGTGAAATATTTCTGACTTTCTCAATTGTGCTAATATCAGATACGTAATGTGGGTTCCAGACTGATGAACTGTATTCGAGTATTGGTCTAGCAAATGTTTTGTATGCTCTGGTTAGTAGTGTGATATTACCAGAGAAAAAGCTACGTAGGATTAGGTTAACAACTCTTAATGCCTTTTTGGCTATGTAGTTGCAGTGGGCTCTAGCACTTAGATCATTAGAGGTGAGTATTCCAAGGTCCTTTACAGAGCTTGGGTCATCAACAAGATCTTGACTATTCAGCTTGTATTTTATTTTCTGATTTTTTTTTGCCAATATGTAAGACAGAGCATTTATTTGTTGAGATTTGAAGTTGCCATTTGTTTACAAGTTACAAAGGTTTGGAGCAAGATGTAAAGAAGCAGGATTTATTCAGAGATAATGGGTGAAAATTTAACTGAAAAAGGGATTCTGTAAAGGTACATAAGATTGTATTGTTATATTTGTAATAGAAATAATGTTAGAAAATTGGAAACACCATATGATTAAAAAGTGGAATAAAATAGTTAGTGTAATCTAGTGAAACTTTTGTGAACAAAATAAATGAAATGAAATAAATGAGAGATTTGAACTAGGAAGGAGTGGGAACATTTTAACTACTCAACATTTTATAAAATATAAGTGAACTGAGAGGGAAGTAATTATGGAAAGTTTATAAGTGTTTCCATAGAAATATGATACTTATTTGAAAAGTAATGTGTAAAATGTTCAAGATTTAAATGAATATTAATATTAATGATAGAATCGAATTGGTATGGATTGTTGTTTTAATTATGTTATAAATTTATAATTTTTTCTTTTTAAAATACACTGTGTAGTTTTAGAATGTACCAAGCAGAATCTGAACAGAAGTTATGTATTATATTAAGTGTTATAATTTTAGGGGAAAGATATAAAGGCATCATACTCCAATCAGTGATCACAGGAGAAATTTTGCTTAATGAGAAAAGATAATAGACAGCTGAAACAGGACAGACAAAGAATATAAGTATGATGATTTGAATTGAGATGAAATAAATAAAAAAAAATTAAGAGTTGAAAGAGGGGAGAAGTTATATAGAAAATGTAGAATGGTAATAAGATATGGAATGGAATATAAAAATGAGCATGAATTTGAATTTGTGTCTGCATGAAGAGATGTAACCCGGGATCAGGCTGCTTTCAAAAAAGATGTTTTATGTTTTTATGTTCTATGTTTTGTTTGTTTATGTTCGTTTTTAAAAATCAATAAAATTTTCAAAAAAAAGAAAAAAAAGAAAAAGCAAATTGAGCAGCCACTATTATTCATTTAACTTCTTTGTCTATTTTGCTGCATTTTTTAAACTAGCCATTGGCAACCCAACACCCTCCAGATGTGCCAGAAAATGATAACTGAATTGCAACCTGCACCTGCCTCCACTAGTTTGCTGAGAACTATAATTCAACTTGTCTGAAAGTTGCCAAATCAAAGATTTGGGCTGGCTGTATCATTAGGCAAAGAGACGCTGATGCTTCTGGCCACCAAAGCCAAGAAATGGTGGCAAGATGTTGAAAGGTGAAGCTGTAGTTATACATGACAACCTGGGGACAGAGATGAAAAACCTGCCCCTCAAAATTTGTAAGATAAGGCAAACTATCAGATTCTCCTTTTGCAACCTAGTTCTTCAGTGCCACCATTTTGGTAATTTATTATTAGTAATAGTTCAGGCCATCTTTTCTCTTCTCTGCTGAGGAATCTATCAAGTGTGAATAGGAGTCTACCCTAAAGATAAGTCCTCTTCTCACCTGATAAAACTCTAATTGTAATTTCCACACCTGTATATTGATAAAAGACTGCCTTGGAGAAGAGCTGGAAAGGAGCAGCTCTCATTAATTATAATACAAGACATATGGCTTTCTAATGGAAATACAATCAGATTATGGAGTCCTTGGTGGTCTCTCTGCTTGGTTGTTGGCTTATAGTTGTTTCATTACCCAAGCAGATAACACCATCAGTGCAGTATGATAGCAATGGCACTTAGACTTATATAGCTCTCTCTAAGCAGTTTATAGCATCAGCATATTGCCCCCAACAATCTGGGTCCTTGTTTTACCCACCTCGGAAGGATGGAAGGCTGAGTCAACCTTGAGCCTGGTGAGATTCGATCTGCCAAATTGCAGGCAGCCAGAAGTAGCCTGCAGTACTGCATTCTAACCACTGTGCCACCGCGGCTCTTGTTACCTCATTGGGTAAGGGAATGTCTGCAAGCAAACAACCCAGCTCAGACACCACCAGGAACTCCACAATTCAACTATATATTCAAATTCAAATATAGTATCTTCTATTAGAAACACATTAGACTAATAGCTAAACTTTTCAGAAACTTAACATTTGACTAGGAAGTTCCCAATGACAACAAATTCAGTGTTTACCTTCTGCCAGTTTCTAAGAAAAAGTTTTCTGGCACGGGTTAGAAATAGCTTCAAAGGAGAGTAATTCATTTTGTAAGGGTTGTTGTAAAATAAAATCATGGGAAAATCATGAATCATCGGAAAATCGACCTGGGATGTGGATTCAAGTAGGTTCTGGTGGGGGCACACTTGAAAATGTTTGTTCTTTAGAACAGTGTTTCTCAACCTTAGCATCTTTATATTGTGCAGTGTTCAACTCCCAGAATTCCCCAGGCAGCATGCTGGCTGGGGAATTCTGGGAGTTGAAGTCCACATACCTTGAGGTTGCCAAGATTGAGAAACATTGCTTTAGAGGAATAGTCCAGGGATCTGTATCAGTCGCAATATACAATCTGGTCAGGCAATTTTTAATTTCAGCTTGTTGCCTAATGACTACAGATGAATTAAAACTATCACCGAGTATCTTTTGTACACACAGTGAGAAGGCACCACTCTATCCTTTGTTTGACACTAAGTAATTTAAATCTGCTCTGGGGAAGGCAGTATTCTTAGTTGGATCATTTTGTGACATCATCCATATTGGTTATTCTACATTTGCCTTGCATTTATGCCTGAAAAACATCTTCTCATTCCCTACTGTCCACATGTACATTATTACTCAATTCATTAAAATGTCACCAGAAGGTAACCATAGGGACCCAGTAGAAGCCATATTGTTATGTGAAGATGGCATGTGCATAATTTGAGGCTGTCACACGAGACAAGTGTGATGGTATCATGATGCATTTCGTATGTTCCTTCTCCCTGCAGACAACTCATGTGACATGCTTGCAGCTGCAGAAAAATATCTGAGAGCAGATTCTAAAGCCAAGATTGCAACAGGTTGATCTAGGATTTTCCCAACCCAATATTGAGCTCGGTCTTATTTTTCCAAAGGCTCTAGGGGGATCTTACTTAAGTTTATTCTCTTAATAAGAGAATTCTCAGCAAAGAGCTCACAAATAAAGCAAGCAAAAATAGGCTTTGCAACAGAACTGAGAGTCTGGCCGCATTCACACAATGTGCTTAACCTATTAAAAATCTTACAGCTGCATTTGCAGGATATGTTAAGTCAATTAGTGACTGAGTAGATAGCCTCATTTGCTAAGCAAGCAGTGTTATCATCATGCTACTGGGGTTCATCTAGCATGCTAAGGAACAGCAACAATAACAACAAAAATTAATTGAAGTTAAAATGAACCACAATTAACATATTGTGCTAACCTCAGCATATTGTGCAAACATATTTTACCCACTGAAAAATATGAGAAGATAAGAAAGTGAACTATTTTATTTATTTATTTTATTTTATTTATTTGGTTTGTCAATTGCTTACAAGATAATAGGTATAAGTAAAAACATAGTTATGAATACATGGATACATATAAGAAAAATAAAAAATAAAAGAAACAATAGGACAGGGACGATAGGCATGTTGGTGCGCTTATGCATGCCCCTTACAGACCTCTTAGGAATGGGGTGAGGTCAATAGTTACCTAGGGAACAATCAGATAATCATGGCTTGAGCCCAGACCAAGAGAAAGATTTACAACAATGCTTCAGACAGCACCCCATCCATCATTCACATGAACATAAAAGAGGATGAATATTTATACTTGCAAGATTCTAGTGCTATAGCTATTTTAATAAAAGTAGCTTTAGAATAGAATAGAATACTTTATTGGCCAAGTGTGATTGGACACACAAGGAATTTGTCTTGGTGTAAATACTCTCAGTATACATAAAGAAAAGGTACATTTGTTAAGAATCAAGAATCATAACGTACAACACTTAATGATAGTCATAGGGTACAATCAACAATCAAATCATACTAGGAAACAGTCAATATAAATCGTAAGGATTCAAGCGACAAAGTTACAGTCATACAGTCACAAATGGGAGGGGATGGGTGATAAGGAGTGATGAGAAGGTTAACAGTAATAGTAGTGCAGACTTTGTAATAGTTTAACAGTGTTGAGGGAATTATTTGTTTAGCAGAGTGATGGCTTTCAGGAAAAAACTGTTCTTGTGTCTAGTTGTTTTGGTGTGCAGTGCTCTATAGCGTCGTTTTGAGGGAAGGAGTTGAAACAGTTTATGTCCGGGATGTGAGGGGTCTGTAAGTATTTTCACAGCCCTCTTTTTGACTTGTGCAGTAAACAGTCCTCAGTTGAAGGCAGGTGGGTAGTAATTGTTTTTTCTGCAGTCATAATTATTCTCTGAAGTCTGTGTCTGTCCTGTTGGGTTGCAGAACCAAACCAGACAGTTATAGAGGTGCAGATGATAGACTCAATAATTCCTCTGTAGAACTGTATCAGCAGCTCCTTGGGCAGTTTGAGCTTTCTGAGTTGGCGCAGAAAGAACATTCTTTGTTGTGCTTTTTTGATGATGTTTTTGATGTTAGGTGTCCATTTTAGGTCATGTGATATAATAGAACCTAGAAATTTGAAGGTCTCTACTGTTGATACTGTGTTGTCTAGTATTGTAAGAGGTGGTAGTATGGGGGGGTTTCTTATAAAGTCTACCACCATTTCTACGGTTTTGAGTGTGTTCAGTTCCAGATTGTTCTGGTTACACTACGAGGCAAGTTGTATAACCTCCTGTCTTCTATGCAGATTCATCATTGTCCCAAATGAGACCAATCACTGTTGTTCTACATGGTGTCTGTTACTTAGTCTGGTTTACTTCATAGGGCTGATATTGCCTAAGTGCAGAGACAAGATGGTTCCTTCTCCCTAGTCCAAGAACAAAAACCTGCTAGATTTATTTGAGATCTGCTCAAAGGAAATATCATCTTCAACCACACTGGCATCAAAAGGTCTCAGAGAATGTGGCCTATGGATCTCCATCTTCTAGAAGGACCATTATTTCCTCATACCCAAGAACTGAGGGGATCACCACACTAGAGGTGGTATTCAGCAGGTTCTGACAAGTTCTGGAGAACCAGTAATGGAAATTTTGAGTAGTTCAGAGAACCAGCAAATACCACCTCTGACTGGTCCTGCCCCTATTTATTCTCTGCCTCCCAAGTCCCAGCTGATCACCTGGGTCTTCTTTTGTTGCCCTGCACAGGAGAACAGAGCTGGAAAGTAGGTTAGTGGGGTGGGGAGAAAATGGGGATTTTAGAGTATCCTTCCCCCAGGAGTAGGGAGGGAATTGAGATTGTACAGTATCCTTCCCCTGCCACGCCCACCAAGCCATGTCATGCCCACCAAGCCACACCCGCAGAACTGGTAGTAAAAAATTTTGAATCCCACCACTGCACCACATTCCACACAAATCTATTTAGGTGAGTAATGCATCCTCTTTTCCTGCATGGTGTATTTAAAGTACTGTTCTACAATGAGATGGAGATTTTACGAAATGATAGTGGCAGTGGGAAGAAACAAATGTGGGAAGTAACACATTGTAGAGAAAAGTTCCCCGAGGACCTATAGGCTCCAGGTCGAATCTGAAAGCTCAAAAGACCAAATGTCTGGTCCTGATGACCAACCCAGATTGTATCCTGCAACAGGTATATTTTTGCTTTCATTCAGAAGAAACAAAAGCCAATGACGAAGCGAATGTGTAGATCTCTTGATGGAAGGCAATAGCAAAGTACTTACTTCTTCCAAGAAAATAAGAAAAGCATGTTTAGCAGTCTTCATATTAACTCTTCTCAGTGGACAGAAAATAACTTTGATCTACACCTGGACATCATGGACAGTGGTGCAAAAATAATTCAAAAGCCAGAGAACCTCTAAAAAGAATGCAGAAAAGAGCAACAAAGAAGATTAGGGGGCTGGAGGCTAAAACATATGAAGAACAGTTGCAGGAATTGGGTATATCTAGTCTAGTGAAAAGAAGGACTAGGGGTGACCTGATAGCAGTCTTCCAATATTTGAGAGAAGAGGGAGTCGACTTATTTTCCAAAGAATCAGTAGGCAAGACAAGAAGAAATGAATGGAAACTAATCAACAAGAGAAGCAACCAAGAACTAAGGAGAAATTTCCTAACAGTGAGAATAATCAACCAGTTGGAACGGCTTGCCTTCAGAATTTTTGGGTGTTCTTACCTCTGGAGGATTTTAAGAAAAGACTGGTATAGAATGGCATAGGGTCTCCTGCCTGAGTGGGGGGTTTGACTAGAAGACCTCCATGGTCCCTTTCAACTCTGTTATTTTGACTTCTGTTTATCTCCAAGACTGTAGAAAGACTGACTTCATGTGACATGTTTATCCAGCTTGTTTAGAGCCTTAGTGAATGCATTAACAGAAGGCAACTGGACTTTCTGGTTTTTCTTTGAAGACACCTCGCTTCTCATCCAAGAAGTTTCTTCAACATTAAAGAAGCTTCTTGGATAAGAAGCAAAACATCTTCAAAGAAAAACCAGAAAGTCCCAGTTGCCTCTTGAAAAAAAAACAGCTTTGGGACAAGCATGACCTGGATGATTGAGAATCTCGATAGGCATTAACAGAACTTAATATGTATTAAGTTGCATGATAGTGAGATGGGTGGCATATAAATTTAATTTAATAAATAAATAAAACATATTTACTAAGCTTGGCTAACCCTGGTTGGAGATTTTTCTGCATGTTATGCAGGTCTAATTGTTTTATGATTCGATGTATTGTGCAAACCCAGGAAGCAGAATTCTCTCTCTCTCTCTCTCTCTCTCTGAGAGATGTGAGGTTTTGAAATTTGATACATAAATAAATATTAAATAAATAAAACAAACTAGATTAACTGTGTTGTGTGAATAATGGCCATAAGTCAAAGCTAGAAGGCTAGAAGACAAATCAGGTGAATGAAACAAGCCATTAAAAAAAAAAAATCTGGATTTTTATTTGCTGGCTCAGCTCTTTTATATTGCTATTTGCTTTTTTAATTACATTTTATTGAATTTGGGGATTTTATACTTTAAGCACACAGAAACCACCATGGCATATTATAAATGCTGTCAACAAATAAATAATACATCTGTCCTGCTTTTTGTTAAGTCAAATAGCCATCCTGAGGCCTATGCTGTTTTCATAACTTCAAGTAGCTGCAAACGATGTTTTCTTTTCCCTCCCTATTTTTCCTCTCAAGATGCTTTTTCCTTTTCTGTATCCATCTGTCTTGTTTATTTTCTGCTACGCACATTGGGTCATGCATTTGCTGGTGAAGGGTACTGATAATATACATCCCATCATCATAAGATCATCCAGAAGAAAAGTTGCATGATAATGGTGCCAAGAGAGAGGTGGAAAGAGGTGGGAAAAAACAGTGAAGTGAGATGAAAGAGACAAGATAACATTATCTTTGCTTCTGAGCACATTGAAAGTAAAAAAAAAAGCCCATCATATTCTTACCTTCAGAGCTTTCTAGATACTGTTGTGTTTATTATGTTTAGTTAATAGTTCCCATCTCTCTCTCTGTCACGACAGGATAGGTTACACAATAATACCTACTGCTGGGATAAGGCATCTCAAACCAAAAACTACAAATGATCTGAGTAATTTCCCTTCTGTGCTGCCAAGAAGACTTCTCTTAATAAGCAAGAAAGAGATAGCTAACATGTTGACCAGACAATGGTTGTACAACTATGACATCAAAACAGCAGCTCTGTTTTTCTCCAGGTGCAATGAGATCTCAAAAACCACCAGAGTTTTAGATTGAGGTTGAATTGCCTGAACCTGCCTGGTCTCACTTGTACTCAGAATAATAGGTCTCCAAAATGTAGAATGAGTTCCCAAAAATAGTTTGACCCTGAGGTGAACAAAACACAACTACTATTTTGATATGACATATGGCCTAGGCAATACAACATGCTGAAACAGTTTTTTTCCAAATATGCTGGAAAAGTATTAGCCCCCTTGACTTATTCATCAAAATAATGAAGGCCGGATATAAATAAACCAAATAAGCATGCCAATTCAGTTTTAGTTTTAAACTAGCATGTTGTGTGAACTCAACTAACCCTTCTTGGGCATAGGCAACATTTAATATCTGGAGATAAAGCCACAGGGGTAATAATGCAAAATGGATCAAAAGTATCACAAGCATGGATAGGGCCAACATTTTATGAGATTTGAGACTTTTTTTTTAAACAAACAAGCTATACTAAGTCTCTTCTTATTTATTTATCAAATTTACATTCTGTCACAACCAAAAAAAGATTCTTGGTTCACAATGGCAAGGGGAAAACCCTATACTGATAGTCCTTGATGTCAAGATTCTGGCAGTTACTCCAATTAAATGAGCCTCGAGCCATACTCTCAAAACTTGTAAGGCTTTATTAGAAGTTAACAGACCGGTATTAGCCTGGGTGTAGCCGACTTTGAGATACGTAATTTACTGTCACCCTTGATCCTGCTTTTCCCCCGCCCCACCCCTCTGGGTGTATCATCCAACAAAACACATCCATAGCCAAGAGTCATCAATCATGCTCTCCAATTAGATTTTTGCCCGGCAGAAGCTTCAGTCATCTAGTCAGTCTCTGAAGAAAATATGAATGGAATGTACTTTCGATTCCACACTGCTGCCTGCTCTTTGAAACTCCCCCCCTTCTTTCTGTTGACAACTATAAAACATGTACAAAAAATGTTTTATGAATTGACACTTGACTTACAACAGTTCATTCAGTGACTGTACAAAGTTACAACGGCACTGAAAAAAGTGACTTTGGACCATTTTTCACAATTACAACCTTGGTAGCATCCCTACAGTCATGTGATCAACATTCAGAGGCTTGGCAATTGGTTCATACTTATATGACCATTGCTGCATCCCAAGGTCAAGTGGCTCCCTTTTGCAATTTTTTGACAAGCAAAGTCAATGGGGGAGCCAGATTCACTTAACAACCTTATTGTTAAGTTACTAACTTATCAACTGCAGCAATTCACTTAACAACTGAGGTAAGAAACGTAGTAAAACAGGGCAAAACTATATTTAACAAACATTTCACATAACAACAAAACGTTTGGGCCCAATTGTGGTTGTAAATCAAGGACTACCTGTAATCGTAGTGTAGTCTAATGATACAGTGTTCTGGTCTATGATTCTATGATTCTGTGAAATCTCAGAGGCTTTCACAAAGAAGAGGGAGTCAAGCTATTCTCCAAAGCATCTGAAGGTAGAAGCAGCAGCAGTGGGTAGAAACTAACCAAGGAGAGAAGCAACCTACAACTAAGGAGAAATTTCCTGACAGTTACAACAATTAACCAGTGGGACGACTTGCCTCCAGAGATTGTGAATGCTGCAACACTGGAAGTTTTTAAGAAGGGATTGGATAACCATTTCTCTGAAATGGGATGGGGTTTCCTGCCTAAGCAGAGGGTTGGACTAGAAGACCTCCAAGGTCCCTTCCAAACTCTGTTATTCTATTCTATTCTATTCTATTCTATTCTATTCTATTCTATTCTATTCTATTCTATTCTATTCTATTCTATTCTACTCTACTCTACTCTACTCTACTCTACTCTACTCTATTCATACAGATTTTAAAAATATAAATACTTAAAATCCTACAGAAAACTCTTTAGGGTTTGAATTAAATGGGCATTAAGGAGAGAACTAACCCATGTGCCACTCCATAGGTTAGCAACCACTTTAGCAATCTCTCTTCCCTCTGTCTCCCTTAACTGACTGCTAAAAAAGCAGCAAAATAGCTCCATAACAGTGGTGTCCAATTCCCAACCCTTGCAGCTAATCTGCAGGAATATCATGGTCAATAACACTGATGGTCACAGACTGGTTCAGACAGTAGTATGCTATCCCCACCCAGGTCCCAACACAGGTCATTGCCAAAGGATCACTACAATCCCTCTTCCATACCTGGCTTGAAACCTGAACAATAATTTTCCCTGTCATATTATTTTTGAATATGCTTGTTCAAACCCTCACAGATTTTACATGCATTTAATTTTAGTATAGTTATTCTTAAACAGGGTATTATGTGCTGTTGTGTATTTTATCTTGAACAATGGCTATTTATGTATATTCTTGAATATTAATGAGCCAAAAACAGGATTGCAAAAAATATTATTTTGCACAAAGAACGGAAATTCTGCATCAAGATATTATATGAAAGAGCTACTTTGGTCCAGTGGTTAAGGTGCTGGACAAGGAACCGGGGACTGTGAGTGCTAGTTCCACCTGGAACCGCTTGCTTTCGGAAGTTGTGGGAGCTTTATCACTTGAGACTTTCAAGAAGAGATTGGATTGCCATTTGACAGAAATGGTGTAGGGTCTCCTGCTTTGGTGGGGGGTTGGTCTACATTACCTACAAGGTCCCTTCCAACTCTGTTTATATTATCTTATCATCTTGGGGATGAAAGCTAGTGGGGTGACTTTGGGCCAGTCATTCTCTCTCAGGGTTGTTGTTATGTAGAAAATAGGAGGAGGAAAGAGCATCAAGTCAGTGGTGGGATTGAAAATATTTTACTACCGGTTCTGTGGGCTATGGCTTGGTGGGTGTGGCTTGGTAGGCATGGCAGGGAGAGGATACTTCAAAATCTCCATTCCCTCCCCACTGACTAACCTGCTTTCCAGCTCCATTCTCCTATGCAGGGCAACAAAAGAAGACCCAGCCAATCAGCTGGGAGTCAGGAGGCAGAGAATAGATCGGGGCGGGGCCAGTCAGAGGTGGTATTTGCCGCTTCTCTGAACTACTCAAAATTTCTGCTACCGGTTCTCCAGAACTGGTCAGAACCTGCTGAATACCACCTCTGCATCAAGTATATTCACCACCATGGTTTATTTATAAACAATAATAAAGGCGGAATGAAAATTTGTCGCAGACCAGTTAGGTTCTTGAGTTTTCCTGCCGGTCATTAGGATCATTTCCTAATGCCTAAGGGGAAAAAACCTTTCAAAGGACACCTTTGTTTAAAGGACATAAGAAGAGGCATTACGTACTGGATGAATTCTACAAGGCAACACTGTAAAGGAAAAAAGCATCAATGGGACTGTTTCTTAACCTTTTGGGGACAAAGAGGCATTGGTTGTTGCAAAGAACTTTGTGTGTTTATAGAAAGCATTGTCACAAGAAAGACAGCCCTGCTGGTTGCAACCACTCTGCTCATGAGCTGCTGGGAGATATCAGTAGAACTCCACCTTGATTTTCAACTGCCTGTGCCAAAAATATTCCAAGCAGAGAAGAGCTTCAATTAGAAGGTTTGGAATAAAGGGAGGAAATTCAGCAAACGAATGCAAAAAGGGGCTGATTTGGATTAAATAACTCAGATTTAACAGATAATCAGAGTTGGAAAGGATCTTGTAGGTCATCTAGTCCAACCCCCTGCCGCCCAAGTGGGAGACCCTACACCATTTCTGACAAATGGCAGTCCAATCTCTTCTTGAAAGTCTCAAGTGATGGCATTCCCACAACTTCCGAGGGCAAGCTGTTCCTTTGGTTGATTGTTCTCACTGTCAGAAAGTTTCTCCTTATTTCCAGGTTAAATCTCTCCTTGTTCAGTTTCCATCCATTATTCCTTGTCTGGCCTACAGGTGCTTTAGAAAATAGCTTGAACCCTTCCTCTTTGTGGCAGCCCCTCAAATATTGGAAGACCGCTATCATGTCTCCCCTGGTCCTTCTCTTTACTAGACTAGCCAAGTCCAGTTCCTGCAACCATTCGTTGTATGTTTTAGCCTCCAGTCCCCTAATCATCCTGGTTACTCTTCTATGTACTTTTTCTAGAGTGTCAACATCTTTTTTATAATGTGGTGACCAAAACTGGATGCAGTACTCTAGGTGTGGTCTTACTAACGCTTTATAGAGTGGTATTAATACCTCACTTGATCTTGATTGTATCCCTCTGTTAATACAATTTAGGATTGCATTAGGTTTTTTGGCTGCTGCTGCACACTGCTGGCTCATATTTAGCTGGTTGTCCACTAAAACTCCAAGATCCCTCTCACAGTTACTGCTATTGAGCCTGGTTTCACCCAGTCTATATGTGTACTTTTGGTTTTTCTTGCCTAAGTGTAGGACTTTACTTTTCTCTACATTGAATTTCATTTTTTTATATACGGCCCAGTGTTCTAGTCTGTCAAGATCCATCTGGATCTTGAGCCTGTCTTCTTGGGCGTTAGCTATTCCTGCCAGCTTAGTATCATCTGCAAATTTGGTAAGTTCCCCTTCTATTCCCTCATCTAAGTCATTAATGAAGATATTGAATAGTACTGGGCCTAAGACGGAAGCTTGTGGCACCCCACCGCTTACTTCCCTTCACCTATAATTCCTTTGCCAAGAAAAACTTCTCGAGCTTGTCCAGGCATTCTCCAAGAATCTGACACGATTGACTGGAAGACAAATAATAATAATTCTTTCCCTCAAATTCACCTCTCCCTTAAAAGAAAAAAAAAGTGCATTCCCTTCCTACATCTTATTCTCTGTTCCTCCAAATCTATGCCCCCTCCCCAAGTTCAATTTTTTCTTCAAATTTGGCCCTCAATAAATGTTAAAGATAGACCACCTCTAAAAGTTGGGGCTTAGAGTGTTATTATGGTTGATAAACACTAGACAACCCATGAACCATTGGCTTAGCTTTTCAGAGATATTTCAGTTTCAGTTTTGAGGGGATTTATGTGAAAATATGCACTACTACATGGGGGATAAAAACTGACTAGTAAATATTTTGATGGTTATATAACTGATGACAATATGGAAGATAGTATACTTTCTAATAGCGATTGATATTATCTTATATAAGTTTATACGTACATGAGTATAATGATTGTGATGATGTTTATATTTTAACACTTTGAACACCTAGAAAACACACTGTTCAATATAGAAATAGAATTTGTGTTCCAAAACAATAAAAATATTTATTTTTAAAAAAGAAATAATAATAATAATAATAATAATAATAATAATAATAATAATAATAATAATAATAATAATAATAATAATAATAATAATGGTAGACTTTCTAATGTCTTCACTGGAAAAGTTGGGATACATTCAAAGATGTACTTGCTTTGAAATTAGTCCATGTTGAACCATATAGCCCATTCAAACATCACCACAGAAAATGTTTTATAACATTTTCTATTATGTCATAAATAGTGTTATGATAATTTCATGTCATAAAATGTTTTATAAAGTTTCAGTTTCATGAGAGTTACGAATATCAGATTTTGGACACATTCTGTAAGTTAGCCCATTTCAGGTACCAATTCAAAAATTGCCACCCTACAATGCACCGTTTTGTCTAGTTAAAGTTTACAAGAATGAGACTGTAAGTAGTATAGGCTCCAGGTTGACTCAGCCTTCCATCCTTCCGAGGTGGGTAAAATGAGGCCCCAGATTGTTGGGGGCAATAGGCTGACTCTGTAAAACAGCTTAGAGAGGGCTGTAAGGCACCGTGAAGCAGTATATGAGTATAAGTGCTATTGCTTATCCCCGACTTACAATCACAATTAAGCTCAACATTTCTGCTGTTGAATGAGATATTTGTCAAGTCAGCTTTGCCCCATTTTATGACTTTTCTTGTCACAGTTGTTAAATGAATCACTGCAGCTGTTAAGTTTGTAGCAAGGCTGTTAATCTGGCTTCCCTGTTTACTTTGCTCGTCAAAAGGTCACAACAGGTGATCACATGACCCAGCACACTGCAACCATCACAAACATGAGTCAGTTGCTAACTGTCCTGAATTTTAATCACATGACTTTGTGTGCTGCTGCAATGATCATGTGAAAAATGGTCATAAGTCACTTTTTTTCAATGTTGTTGTAATTTTGAACAGTCAGTAGATGAACTGTTGTAAGTTGAAGACTACCTGTATATAGATTTAGCAACACGTCCGCCATTGATTTATTTGAAGGTAGACCTTCTTTAATGATTTCTTTGTTTAGTGACAATTCAAAGTTACAACAGTGCTGAAAAACAAATTTAAAGACCACTCCTTTACAGCACTGCAGTGTTCCCGTAGTCATGTGAACACCATTTGCCTCCTGTACAGTCGGCTTCCAACAAGCAGAATCAATGGAGAAGCCAGCAGTAAAATGTGTGATGTTTGTGATGTCTTGCTTAATGATCAAATGGGGTGCGATATTGTTAGTCCATCATGATCACAAGTTTCCTTAGTAATTGCATCACCTAGTAAAAGAGTTGCCAATTCCAGTTGTGGTCTCTAAGCCAGACTTCCTATATAGCTTGTTTCTCATTACAAACAGCAACAGATTCCACACATTAATTGTGCATCCTGAGACGAAACATTGTCTTTTGTCTCTCTGTCAATCTGTCTTCGGGAAAGATGGGGCAGGTTTCACACGTTAAGCTACAGTACCATATGCTTTGTTTGGTTTTGGCTCTACACGTTGTTTAAATCCAACTATTGTGGTTTGCAAGCCATGCTTATCCCACCAGCTGTGGTGGAGTTATCTATGGGTTAATGAGATGTGTAACATGCTCACTCATAAGCACCTTACCACAGTTTCTTTGTTCCAAGTGCTCCCATTTCCTTGTCTTCAGTTTGGTCTTTTGTGATTGGTGGATTAACACCAAGACCAGGCTACAAGCATCATCTACTTCACAATAGTGCCACTGGATAAGTCCTACCAAAGACCCTTGAGGCCAGAGAAAACTGCATCTGCTTTCACTGGCATCTCCTGCTCTGGATTAAGCAGACAGCTAGCTAAGATGTTGGTAAGAGTCTAAGACAGACCCATAATGCCCTCAAAAATTTATTTCCCCCTCTTTCTCAGGGCTTTTATTATGGTCCCACCAATCCTTAATCCACAAGTGTGATGGACAGCAATTTTATATTGTTTGAATGACAGGTCCAATCTATTCATTCAACTTGCTTATTTAAACTGGTCAAGTTTATTCAGGAAAGGAGCTGCTGTGGTTCTAATTTTAAAAAGGGAGACAAAGGTGGATCCAGGAAATTATAGGTCAATCAGCTTGACATCAATAGCTAGGAAAATCCTGGAAAAGATAATCAAGCTGTAGATTTGTGAGCATCTGGCAATAGCAAAACAGCACTTAGGCTTATATACTGCTTTACAGAGCTTTATAGTTCTCTCTAAGCAGTTTACAGAGTCAGTATATTGCCCCCAACAATCTGGGTCCTCATGTTACTACCTCGGAAGGATGGAAGGCTGAGTCAACCTTGACCCTGGTGGGATTTGAACTGCCAAATTGCAGGCAGTCTAGAAATAAGCAAGGAGATTACTAGAAGCCAACATGGGTTTGTTAAGAACAGATCATGCCAGACAAACCTTATTACCTTCTTTGATTGTTACTAAATTAGTGGATGATGGAAATGCTATGAATTTAGTATACTTGGACTTTAGTAAGGCATTTGACAAAGTAGACCCCACCCTACATCTTGATAAGATAGAGCAATGTGGGATAGACAGTACCACCACCAAAGGGATTCACACTTGGTTGACCAACCACAGTCAGTATGTAGTCCTTAATTGAACTACATCTACATGGAGGGAGGCATGCAGCCTCAAGATTCTGTTTTGGGGCCAGTACTCTAATATCTTCATAAAGGATCTAGATGAGGGCAGAAGGGGAAATTTGCAGACAAAAGATACCAAGCTGGGGGAAATTGCCAATACTTTGTAAGATAGACTCAAGATTCAGAAGGATCTTGACAGATTTGAAAATTGGGCCATACCCAACAAGATGCAGTTCAGAGATTAGAAAACTAAGGTCTTGCATTTATGTAGGAAAAACCAAATGTGCAGGTACAGAACAGGTAGTACCCAGCTCAGAAGTAGTAATTGTGAGAGGGATCTAAGTGTCCTGATGAACCACCATTTAACTACAGTGTTTCTCACAAAATAAGGCCGGGCCTTATTTTTTTTTGACCCCTGAAAAAACGGCTAGGCCATCTTTTCGGGGGTGACTTAATTTACTCCCCCATCTAGAGCGGCCCATATGCATGTACCTCACCGTGAGGCCACTTCTATAGGCCGACGAAAGCTCCCTTGAAGGCAGATTCCCCAGCTGCTTCAGGGCGTGGCGTGGCTGCCCATGTCCCCTCGCCTTTAGGCAGTCTCTTTTGGACGATGGAAGCTCCCCAAGTGCAGTCACCAGCCACTTCGATTGGCCGGTAGAAGCGGCCTCGGGGCGAGCGCACACACACTCCCCTCGCCACAAGACAGCTTCTATTGGCAGACGAAAGCTCCCTTGAAGGCAGAATCCTCAGCCGCTTCAGGGTGTGGCATGGCTACCCGTGTCCCCTTGCCTTTAGGCAGTCTGTTTTGGGCGATGGAGGCTCCCCAAGTGCAGTCACCAGCCACTTTGATTGGCCGGTAGAAGCGGCCTCGGGGTGAGCGCACACACACACACACTCCCCTCACCGCAAGACCGCTTCTATCGGCAGACGAAAGCTTCCTTGAAGGCAGAGTCCCCAGCTGCTTCAGGGCGTGGCGTGGCTGCCCATGTCCCCTCGCCTTTAGGCAGTCTCTTTTGGACGATGGAAGCTCCCCAAGTGCAGTCACCAGCCACTTTGATCAGCCGGTAGAAGCGGCCTCGGGGCGAGCGCACACACACTCCCCTCGCCACAAGACAGCTTCTATTGGCAGACGAAAGCTCCCTTGAAGGCAGAATCCTCAGCCGCTTCAGGGTGTGGCATGGCTACCCATGTCCCCTTGCCTTTAGGCAGTCTGTTTTGGGCGATGGAGGCTCCCCAAGTGCAGTCACCAGCCACTTCGATTGGCCGGTAGAAGCGGCCTCGGGTGAGCGCACACACACACACACTCCCCTCACCGCAAGACCGCTTCTATCGGCAGACGAAAGCTTCCTTGAAGGCAGAGTCCCCAGCCGCTTCAGGGCAAGGCGTGGCTGCCCATGTCCCCTCGCTTTTAGGGCAATCTCTTTTGGGCGATGGAAGCTCCCAAATGCAGTCACCACCACTTCAATCGGCCGATAGAGGCGGCCTCATGGCGAGGGGAGTGTGTGTGTGCGCTCGCCCCAAGGCTGCTTCTACCGGCCGATTGAAGTGGCTGGTGACTGCACTTGGGGAGCTTCCATCACCCGAAAGAGACTGCCCTAAAGGCGAGGGGACACGGGTAGCCACACCATGCCCTGAAGCGGCTGGGGACTCTGCCTTCAGGGAGCTTCTATCGGCTATCGGGGTATTCTAGCCGAGGCTACCTGCAGGGCACTCCTAAAGGCAAGTTTTCTCCCCATCCCCCCATCCTTCCCCCCATTTCTCTTCACCTCGTGTAGTTCTAACAAACGATGTGAGAAATGGCGGGGAAACGCATGGTTTAAATAGGCCTAAATTTGGGGGGCGGGGCTTAATTTCACCTCATGCCTAGAAATCATGCTGGGCCTTCCTATTGGCAGAGGCCGTATTGTTGGAGAAACACGGTATGAACCAGCAATGTGCTTCAGCTGCCAAAAAGAGATCAACAGAGAGATAGCATCAAGATCATGAGAAGTGATAATACCACTTTATATTGTGTCAGTGAGGTCACACTTGGAATATTGCATTCAGTTCTGGTCACCAAGATACAGAAAAGATGCTGAGGGCCTAGAAAGAGTGCAAAGAAGAGCAACAACGATGATAAAGAGTCTGGAGGCTAAATTGTATGATGAATGGTAAAGGGAACTAGATATGTTTAGCCTAAGAGAAGGTTTAAGGGTGATATGATAGCTATCTTCCAATGTTTGAAGGCTGTCAAGAGAGGGAGTTGATTTATTCTCCAAAAACATCTGAGAGTAGGATAAGAAGTAACAGATGGAAGCTTGTCAAAGAGAGATCCAACCTGGAACTAAGGAGAAATTTTCCTGTTAGTGAGAACAATTAATCAATGGAACAGCTGGCTTCCCAGACTTGTGGGTGCTCTCCATCACTGGAGGTTTTCAAGAGGAGATTGGACAACCCTTTGTCTGGAATAGTATAAGGTCCTCTGCCTTAGGCAGGGAGTTGGACTAGAAGACCTCCAAGGTCTTTTGTAGCCCTCTTGTTCTATTCTCTTCTACATGCTGAAGTGAGTGGCCTTTTTCTGCCTTCTATCTTTCAAATCCATGCTGGCTGAGAATGATGGAATTCATAATGCAGCACACAACAGGTGGGGGTAAACTAATTTTGTGTAATGCCTGCTTCCTCCTCCAACAGTAATTGTATGCATTACAATGAGGTGTTCTTATTACATGTTGTGTCCCAGCCTAAAAATACAAAGTTGAAGTAAAATATAAAAAAAATATTTAATTTAGTTGTTAAGATTAAAAAACAGAATTGGAAATTTTACTTGGTCCATAGTTTCAAGAAAATAATTCTAACTATACTTTCTAGATCAGGGGTAAGCAATTAATTTCCCCCAAGGGGCCACATGAAAAACTGGGACTGTTGTGAAGCTCCAAATCAACAGGCTGAACTTAATTCTGCCACCTGTGCCCACACATTAAGGGAGGAGGCAGTGCAGAGCCTCCCCTCCCCTCCCCTCAACCCAGCCACTGTTCTTCTGCCACAGGGCACAGAGAGCTTTCTCTCACCAGCTGACTAAAGGAACCCACACAGCTTCTTTTCCTGCCACCTGTGGTGCACTTTGTAAATTTTATTTTCTAACTTCCAATTGGCTTCACACCAGAGGTGATATTCAGCAGGTTCTGACCAGTTCTGGAGAATCGGAGGTGGAAATTTTGAGTAGTTTGGAGAACCGGCCAATACCACCTCTGACTGGAGATTTTACAGTATTCTTCCGTGCCACGCCCACCAAGCCACGCCCACAGAACTGGTAGCAAAAAAAAATTGAATCCCACCACTGCTTCACACGGACTGGTCAGGGACAGCCAAAGGACCAGATGTGACCTGAGGGAACCATAAAATGCCCAGGTCTGTTCTAAACTAACATGCTACCAGAATACAGCTTCTCTTTGAGGTAGATCATGGTTTAGAAATGGTGTTCAGGGACGTGACGATTCAACCCAACCCTAGAGCCTGCTTCCAATAATACTGTAAGGTCCTGCCTCGCCAGTCTTCTGAAGAAAGCAGAACTCTTGAAACGATTATCATTTCAAAAGGAACTTTTATTGAAAGACAGTGATAGCAAAGGAAAGGTAGACAGGATCTGAAGTTTCCCGCTCCAAGCATTGGGTTAAACCGCTCCAAGCATAGCCCCTCCCAATGTCCAGTTCAACATCAAGCCAATCCCAAGGTGTGAAGGTGTTTTGATAACCTTGGGCAGAGAAGATAATAACTGTCAACTCCCAACTGCTTTGGTTTCGCTTTCTCTGGTGGTGAGATAAAGCAGATGGCCCAAAGCACATTTCTTCCCCACTCTCTATTTCCCACAAGGTACAGCAAAACAAAGCAAATGAAACCCCATGCAAAGAATCCCCGCAAAGCCTCCCCACTTCCTCCAGAATGGCAACGTCCTGATAGAGAATTATGGGAACTGACAAATATTCAATATTCAAACTCCTATTTAGCTTTTTATCTCTAGCAACTACTAGTAATATCCTGTCTCTGATGAGGCTTCAGTTTGGCTATTGTAGATTCAACTTACAATTGATGAAAACTTTGTTCCATATCTATGATTTTTGAGGACCACCTCATCTATGTCAGTTTTGAGGGACCAGGCAATTTTAGGAATGTACAGCCATGTGGTATGTTGACCTACATCTGTGATTACAACCTAGCTAGATAGCTTCAGACTTTGACATTCTGAAGACTGACTCTGAAAAGGGATTATCTACACATTGAGTTTTCTGTCTCTGTAAGCCGAGTGTGATTAGGATCCATGACTGCAAGGAAGATTCAAGTGTACTGTGCTGCCATCAAAATTCTTGCACCCGTCTTCTTGTTCAATATGAGAATGGTTCATGTTATGGCTGGGTGAGAGGTGAGGAAGTAAAAATGGGTCTTGAATGCAGGATCCAATTTCTCCCGCCATGAAGGCTTTGCAACAGTCTAACTTGAACTATCATGCAAGTGTGTTATTTAGCTGATGTTCTCAAGGGCTGGATCCAGAGGTGGTATTCAGCAGGTTCTGACCAGTTCTGGAGAACCAGTAGCAGAAATTTTGAGTAATTCAGAGACCTGGCAAATGCCACCTCTGACTGGCCCTGCCCCCATCTATTCTCTGCCTCCCAAGTCCCAGCTGATTGGTTGGGTCTTGTTTTGTTGCCCTGCACAGGAGAACAGAGCTGGAAAGCAGGTTAGTGGGTTGGGGAGGGAATGGGGATTTTGCAGTAACCTTCCCCCTGGAGTGGGGAGGGAATGGAGATTTTACAGTATCCTTCCCCTGCCACACTACCAAGCCACACCCACCAAGCCACGCCCACAGAACCGGTAGTAAAAAATGTTAAATCCCACCACTGATGCAAGTGTGTTATTTAGCAGATGTTCTCAAGGGCTGGATCTATCAAAACCCAGTCCTTGGAAACCAGCTGTTTAATTCTTCTTCCAAGGAAGAGACATATTTTTACCAGAATTAGAGTTCACAATCTCTACAGGCAGACCTGAGCTATACACCTTCCTTATACCTTTGCCAGCAGCTACATCCTGTATCCATAGAGTGATTGGGGTCTATATTGCTGCAGCTTGGAAACAAAGCTAATACAGTTCCTTACTAGGCAAGATTACTAGACTGGCCAAGCTGGAGAAGAAAGAAAAACCAAGGTTATTTAAATGCACATTTCTGCAATCATCTACTCTCTAGTTGTACATCTGTTAATGGAAATACTATTTGCAAGTAATTTTTTCCTTATTTAATGCATTGATGTTCGTAATAGTTTTTGAATATTTACATTTTTGTATGTATTCTGTAATACTTCCTCTGATAGGACTTTTAAAAAGTAGGATAGAAAGAATATTAATGCTTTTGAACTTTGATGTTGGAGAAGACTCCTGAGAGTACAATGGACAGCTAAGGGGGGAAGGATTATCCAACAAATCAGTCCAGAGTTCTTATGTAAAGCACAAATGATCAGGCTCAAATTATCATACTTTGGACAAAGTATGGGACGACCTAATATTCTGGAGACATCAGTAATGCTGGGAAAGGTGGAAGAAAAAAGGAGAAGGAGGAGACTTAAATTATATCAGCAACAAATGTACTGTTGGAAGATTTTAAGAACCAGGTGATGGACATATCTTCTTGAAGAACAGATGATAGATAGATAGATAGATAGATAGATAGATAGATAGATAGATAGATAGATAGATAGATAGATACATTCATCAAGAGTTGACACTAACTTGATAGCACATAATTATTACATTTGTATCGAGAAATGGCTAGCACACACAGAATTTGGAGAATTGCACATTTTGAAGGATAACTAAAATTTTGGTTCAATAGCAATAGCACTTACACTTATATACCACTTCATAATGCTTTATAGCACTCTCTAAACTGTTTACAGAATCAGCATATTGCCCCCAACAATCTGGGTCTTCATTCTGCTAACCTACTAAAAGATGGAAGGCTGAGTCAACCTTGAGCCAGGATTGAACTCTTGACAGTGGGCAGAGTCACCCTGCAATACTGCATTCTAAGCACTGCGCCACCACAGATCCTGAAATTTCTGTTCCAAAATAGAACACTAGGTAAAGATGCAGTCCAAATGCAAACAAAATAATTATGTCTCCATTCCTAGTCTAGAATGAGGATAATGATGACAATAACAATGTGCCACGACCCATCAATATTTCATCAATTCCTATTAGTCCTCTAACTTTGCAACAACTAGAGCACTGATCTAACTTTATCCATTAGTATTAGAAGGAAATGAGCAATATCTTCTACGGTATCTTGGATGTTGATATCTGTACTGTACAAAACAATCTTTGTCTGATTTTCTTTGATCAAGTACTGTTTGTCTATCGGTGTCCTTTATCATATCAATTTGAGGTTAAAACCTCCTACTGAGTTCAGGTATTCTTGGAAAACTTCCCTTGTTTGTTGGTGTTGCTGCAATACTGCTATTTGTGTCTTCTAACAGCTCTTTGAAATTCTTTGTTCTTTCCTGAGATCTGTGTGTTCCTTTCAAAGTGATTCCTGATATTTGAAAATGATGGGAATTTGCTTAAATTGAGCCAGTTTTGTGTAGCACCTACAAGAACCAGGAGATTGTGAGTTCTGCTTTAGACATGGTCAGCTGGGTGACCTTGGGCCAATTATTCCCTCTCAGCCATAGGAAGTAGCAATGGAAACCATTTTTGAAATCTTGCCGAGAAAAATTCAAAGGCACAAAAAATAAATGGTCAGACTGATTCATTTTGTCCTTTAGCTTAACCTGGAACTTGCACACAAACTGTCTGTAATCTACACACAATGAGCTCTTGGCCATGTCTTTGTTGTTCTAACTGTGCTCTTCTATATCCTTGTACCATAATACAGTTGATGTGATTTCTGGCAATTCCATCTGGTAATGTCCATACAGGTAACCCTTTGTTTCAGTTGTTTAAAGACAGTGTTAGCAATGAAGAAATTGTTGGTTGACAGAAATTAATAAGTCATTCATTCCAACTACATTTGTTTCCTTAATATTAGAAATATATTTCCAATGCCAATATTGGACATGCAAACTTCCAACAACAAGGAATATATCTTGCTTGGATTTTTGTCAATTTCAGACTGAATGTGACATAAGACTCATGAAGCTCCTCTTCTTCTGAATTAGTAGCTGGAGCAGAAACCAGGATCATTTATTTATTTGTATCCTGCCTTTATTATTTTTTTTACAAATAACTCAAGGCAGTGGACATATCCAACCCCTTCCTCCTCCTATTTTCCCCACAACAATAACCCTGTGAGGTGAACTGGCTTGAGAGAGAGTGTCTGGCCCAAGGTCACCCAGTGGGTTTTCATGGCTAAAGTGTGACTAGAACTCATAGTCGCTTACTTTCTAGTCTGGCACCTTAGCTCTAAACCAAACTCTCTGTAATTGTTATAGTGAAAGGTTGTCCATGAAATCTATGTTGGCATTACAAGTAATGCACCTATTTGAAAGCAGAACTCCAAGTCAGGTAGATTCCTCAAAGAACAATTTATTGGATACCATATTGGCACAACTGGTGAAAACCAACTCTGAAAGTTCCTGCGGTTTTCACCAAATTAAAAAATAAGTTTCCCCTTCCCCAGGTCATTGGTCATATTGTCCAATCATGGTGTTAGTAGGTTGCTTGGTTATTCCAATCTTCCTCCCCTCAGCCACCTGTTGGAATGACCTTGGTTCCCACAAGAAAACTGTTTATTTTGACAGCAAATCAGAGCTATATAAATCCCTTCCCACTTCTCCTGTGCTCTGTGGCAACCATGAAGCCTTAAAGATGGCCTCAGCCAGGTTCACTTCAGGGTTGATAGTCTAATTGATATTATTTAGACATGGATTGCTAGTGTAGCCAAGTAGTATTCTTGTTCTACCCTTGCTAACGAGGAAAGCAGTACCCTTAATGTTTTTCATGTCTCAACTCTTGAGTAATATGAAGGATACAGGAAGCATTACACTGGTGAACGCTGCAGTAGTTCCCTGTCAGAAATTATTGCAAATACTCTCTGCTTTAGATGAGGGGCAGGAAATTCATTTATCAATCTCCAAGGGGAACCTATGGCTTACAATTATTATAAACTCTTATCATTTCCCCGCTCTGCTTATCTTATTTTATTTTCTTGATCAAAGGTGAAAATAAGCTTCCAGAAAAATCCCTTGCAAGCCTTTCATCATTTTAGCTGCCCTTTTCTTTTCCAGTTTCTCATCAGAGGTATGGTGACCAGAAAGTACAGTCTTCCAAGCCTGGCTATACCTTCACTTTATATAATGGCATTGATTCTTGCAATTTTGTATTCAATCACTTAATAATTCCAAGCCCTGAACATTTCCCCTTTTAGGGCTGTAGCCTGCTAAGAACATCTAGCTGAGATAAGTTTCATAGGTAGTTACAACCAATTTAAAATCCATCACTGGATGTGAGAAGGTAAAATTATTGTTATTTTGTCCATCTGTGAGTCGCTTTGTACTTTTCTCCTGCTAAATCTTATTTGTCATTTTATTGGAACAGTCACCCACATTTGGAAGGATCCTGTAAGAATCTGAACAATCAACTTAGATTTTACTTTTCTGAATAATTTGCCATCAGTAATCATCTGGCTTAACGATGTGCTCTTTTTAAGAATATTTTTAACCCATTCCTCTTCTATACTTCTTAAATGTATGCATTTACCCCATTTCATTATTGTAGAAGATAGAGAAATTCTCCTATTTTCAGTCCAGTTCTGGTTTGCACATGGTCTGTTCTTTTCTAATTCTGCATCTGTTTGTGTTATAAATATACTGATTATGTGTCATCGTTATTTTTAATGTGTTAGGTAGTGTCCATGAAGGTAAGACAAGAAGCAATGGATGGAAACTAATCAAGCAGAGAACCAACCTAGAAATAAGGAGAAATTTCCTGACAATTAGAACAATTAATCCATGGAACTGTTTGCCTTTAGAAGTTGTGGACGCTCCATTACTGTAGGTTTTTAAGAAGAGATTGGACAACCATTTGTCTGAAATGGTATAGGGTCTCCTGCTTGAGCAAGGGATTGGACTAAAAGACCTTCAAGGTCCTTTCCAACTCTGTATTCTATTATGATCAATAGGGGTTAAGGTATTTTCTAAAGCACCTGTAGGCCAGACAAGGAACAATGGATGGAAACTGAACAAGGAGAGATTTAACCTGGAAATGAGGAGAAACTTTCTGACAGCGAGAACAATCAACCCATGGAACAGCTTGCCCTCAGAAGTTGTGGGAGTACCATCACTGGAGGCTTTCAAGAAGAGATTGGACTGCCATTTGTCAGAAATGGTGTAGGGTCTCCTGCTTGGGTGGGCGGTTGGATTAGATGAGCTACAATGCCCCTTCCAACTTTGATTATCTGTTATCTGTTATGATGATCTGTCCTTAACTTGGTCCTTCAGGTTTTCCAAGGATGCCTCCATGTCCACTATAATTGAGTCCATCCACCTTCTGTTGGCTGTTCTCTTCTTCTCTTTCTTTTCACCTTTCCTAGTGTTAGAGAGAATTAGGTCTTTTCATATGTCCAAAGTCAGTTAATTTTTAGCCTGGTGATTTATGTCCTGAATGAGAACACTGAGTCAATTGTGAACATATGTATTTTTACATATCTATATATATGTAAATATTGTATGCCAAGTATATATTTTTAAATAGAGTATATCCTAAATTATGCATTTCATTCAATTTAGCCACTTGCATTTGTTGAACCAAGAACTGTTTCCTAAAAGCCCTCAAGAATAACTGGATGCCTTTGTATATCAGAAAAAATGGACCAAACAAAATCCAGAAGCTTTTGTAAAGAACAATACTGTGAGGTAGGCAAGGCTGACAATGAGCATTCAACATCACTCAGTAAAGTAATACAGAAAGCCAGAATTACAGAATGTAAGCTACTGAGGTCTATACTGCAATGGGAGAAAAAAAAGCTAAAGGTATACTATACAGATAATTAATTTATAGAAGTACACATAATTAATTTATGGAAGTAATTTATAGAATTTATAGGCCAGAAATAGAGGGAGACAGCACAAATTCATGAAGGAAGGCAAAAAATAATAATAATCAGTAGCTCTGGACTATTGATTTTGGTGTGAAAGTCAGCCATCAATATCATATACAAGGGAAAAAAATGAAAGAAGGACGTTACCACTTTTGTATTCTAAAAACCAATTGTGCAAATGTTGGTATCAAAATAAATATCCAAAAAGAATGTTCCCCAGAACATGTTGAATAATTCTTTAGTAGTTCAATTTTCAAAAAGCAATCTTATCATTTCTGCCTTGTAGCAGGCTTGCTTTTTAACAACAGCAACAATGACACCTTAATTCAACAGCTTCTATAACTCTGCATTTAGAATAATCAAAGCCTTTATCTGGCTAATCCCTCCTGAATCTGAGCAATTTTGTGTTCCTGCAACAGGAAATGTAGTCTGCACCTAATTTTGTAAAAAAAAAAAAAAAACCGCACACAGCCTTTGCATATTTTTTAAGTTAGAGAATTTCAATTATTTATGTCACTTCTGTGTCATCTCGTCCCCAGGAAATCAGACTGGCAGATCATTTTTCACTCCGCATACATTGTAACAACCTGTGAGATGGGCCAAGCTGTGAAGTAGTGTCTGGCCTAAGGTCACCCTTTGAGCTTTATTTCTGAGTGGGAATTTGAACCTTACTCCCCTCCCTCTTCTCTCCCTCCAGATCTTGCCTGACATGTCATCTCCTGCATGATAACTAGGCCAATCCATCCTCCAATTCCAAAGCATCAAAAGAGGACAGGGATTAGCATCTTTGTACTTCTTCCAAAACTCGGCATGTGAAACCTGAAATCTTCTCCTCAGTTACTGAGATAAACATGGGGAGGGGCAGCGGCAAGAGAATTGAAAAAGAATCAACATGGCAGCTTCTATCACAATGGCAGCCGCCATCTTGATTTTTCAAGCCAGTTTGCAAGCACGCCTGTGTAAATTGCATAAGTTGGCCCTCCTGCTTCAGACCCATGTTTCCTTCCTATTTCTTCCCAATTTCATAGTTATACCTCTAGATGATGCCATTGAATCAATGGGCTGCTGTCAATCAATCGGGGACCACACAATCTCATAAACCAGGGGTCTCCAACCCACAGGCCGTGGCCTATCTCCCGGCCTTGAGCCATTCAGAACCAGACCACAGAAGTGCACATGCATGCAGCCGAGCGTGCACACACATGCATCCCCACTTTAGCGAACAGCAGGCAAGTACATGTATGCATGCTCCATTTGCATGAGTAGCGTGCGTTCATGTTGCTGCTCGCAAAAATGGAGCTGTGAGGCGTGTTTGCCCACCACTCACACAGAACCATCTCTTCCTACCTTTGTCAGTCCACAAAGCCAAAAAGGTTGGGGAAGTCTGCTATAAACAACTGGATTTGGTTTCATGAATATATCATGTGAAATAGAAAGAAAGGGCGAAGAGGATGGAGGTATTTTTCAGTTCATCACAATTCTGATTTGCTCCAGCAGCTTTGTGATCATGTTTTAGCAAGCCAGGGTAACTTTTAGGACCACCGCCCTCTGCTTCTGAACTGCCGTCTCTTTGCAGGGGAAAACAGCAGCAATTCCGATGTCCATCCCGCAAAGACAACGGCAGGAAGTCTTCTACTGCTCACCTGGCTACCAGTCAGAGTACACGCTCTTCCATACTACCCGAATCATCAAGTATGTCTTTTTGGATGGAAGCCAGAATGTTGTCCCATTGTCTCAGGCCTCATCTGGCTTTGAGTCTCAACTTGGCTATCTGGAGTCTAGCAAGGGCTATTACTATCCACTTGTCATTCCAGACCACAGCCTGGCCAACTCCTTTTGGCCACCAGACCTTGGGCGTCTTCCCATTTTCGTCACTCTCTCCAAGGGCCAGGAGAAGCCAAATGCTGGCTGGGGGCGGCCACTTTTTTCTCGGGATCGGTTGCCTGTGTTCCGGCAGTTGTGTGGAGAAGGGATGCTGTTAACGTCCCATAACCATGAGAATAAAGTGGGTCTGAAACCAAGCAAAGATGAATTGGAAAAAACTGAGGATGCAACAGCACAGGAACTAGGAGGAAATATAGACAGAGAGGAAGAGGAAGAAGAAGAAGAGGAAGAGGAAGAGGAAGAAGAGGAAGAGGAGGAGGAGGAGGAGGAGGAGGAGGGGGAAGAGGAGAAAGAGGAGGAGGAAAAGGAAGATAGAAGCTGCATGCCCCAGAACAACTGCCCAGGAAAGGGGAGCTAAGCTCTAAGGGGCTTTTTTTCCGAATTCACAATAAAATCTGTGGTGCCAAATTGCTTTCCCCTCCTCTATAATTTTTGAATCTGTGCATCCCTGCAGGACATTGCTTTCGGCATTAGAGGAAAGCCGGAGAGCAGATTCAGGCACTTTCTCAGTTCCTTCCAATTGTATGATTCTGTAAGATTTACATTTCTAAAACTACAATCAAGTTATCATCCAGCTTTACTCACACATGATGCTTATATAGACTGATTGTATAGGAAAACAGGGCTATCAGTAGATTCTTTCACCCACTGTCATGGCAGGTACTGAGAAGAACGGGATTGCTTAAGTGAGAAAAATAGAACTACGCATGGGCTCTCAAATGTGGAGAATTAGCAATGAGAAAAGACTCAGAGATTAGAATAATTAGATGAATTACAATAATTTGATTAGAATTAATCAAAGACACAAATGCATATATTAAACCTTGGACCAGACTGGCATCTATTTACTTAAAACTCTAGAAAAGAATGAGAGGACAGGAACTAAATGCAAAATTTGAAGCATGGAGAGAGAACAGCCATTCAAATGCCTAAATGCAAATCCAAAAATTGGAGTAAAAGCACAGCAATTAATTCCCACATTATCAGAGGCAATGGGGCTAACTTATTTATTTATTATTTTATTTTGTCAAGTGATTATTAGATAACAGCTATAAGTATATACATACTTATGAATACATGAAATGGGTACATATAAGAAAAATAAAAGAAACAATAGAACAGGAACGGTAGGCACATTGGTGCGCTTATGCACACCCGCTACAGACCTCTTAGGAAAGGGGTGAGGTCAATAGTAGACAGTCTAAGGTTAAAGTTTTTGGAGTTTGGGGAAGAAACCACAGAGTCAGGTAGAGTATTCCAGACATTGACCACTCTGTTGCTGAAGTTGTATTTCCTGCAATCAAGTTTTGTGCGGTTAACCTTGAATTTGTATCTATTGTTTGCTCTTGTATTGTTGTGGTTATTGTGGATATTGCAATATATAATTTTATGTACTATACTTAGATCGAACCGAAGGCGGCGTAGTTCTAGGTTGTCTAGGTCTAAAATTTCAAGTCTGGTGGCATAAGGTATTCTGCAACGAGTAGAGGAGTGGAGAACTCTTCTTGTGAAATATTTCTGGACTTTCTCAACTGTGTTAATATCAGATACGTAATGTGGGTTCCAGACTGATGAGCTGTATTCCAGTATTGGTCTAGCAAATGTTTTATATGCTCTAGTTAGTAGTGTGAAAAAGCTATGTAGGATTAGCAGAGAAAAAGCTATGTAGGATTAGGTTAACAATTCTTAATGCTTTTTTGGCTATGTAGTTACAGTGGGCTCTAGCACTTAGATCATTAGAGATGAGTATTCCAAGGTCCTTGACAGAGTTTGGATCATCAACCAGATCTTGACTATTCAGCTTGTATTTTATTTTCTGATTTTTTTTTGCCAATATGTAAGACAGAGCATTTATTTGTTGAGATTTGAAGTTGCCATTTGTTTGACCACTCTGACACATAGTCAAGATCTTTTTGTAGGGTAGCAGTATTGTCTGTGGTGTTGAACAGCTTTACATCATCAGCAGTGGTGGAATTCAATTTTTTTACTACCGGTTCTGTGGGCGTGGCTTATTTGGTGGGTGTGGGTTGTGGTCATGTGACTGGGTGGGTGTGGCTTAGTGGTCATGTGACTGGGTGGGCATGGTCAACTCAATGTCACTCACATCAAGGGGTGCCTCACCTGGCCCCTCCCCTCCCAGCCATTCCTTGTCACCCAGCCTCAACTTATCTATAGTTCTGTAAAAATGTTCACCTTTTTTGACTTTATTATTTGCATACTATAGATGTACTTTCATGGACCATTGAAAAGAGGAAATGGCTCACCTGCTTTACTCAAGAGTGTGATAGGCAACAGGCTTTTAAGGGGCTGCCACAAAGAAAGGGGGACAATGTATTTTCCAAAGAAGCAGAATGCAAACAAGAAGCAATGGATGGAAACTGAACAGAGAGAAGCAACCTAAAACTAAGGGGAAACTTCCTGACAGTGAGAACAATTAACCAGTGGAACTGCCTGTCTCCAGAAGTTCTGGGTGCTCAATCACTGGAAGTTTTTGAGAAAAGACTGGACAGCCATTTCTCTGAAATAGTATAGGGTTCACCCCAAGGTCCCTTCTAAGTATTATTCTGACACCTTTCCCAGGATTTCTACTCAGAGTTTGGCATCCTCAGATTTCTTGCCTGAGCTGGGGGTTGGACTAGAAGACCTCCAAGGTCCCTTTCAACTCTTGTTAAACACATGTGTATTTTATGCTCTGGACTATTGACATTGAATTATGTAAACCCTGAAAAATATGTGGTAGCCCTGGGCAAAAGAAAGGCAGAAAAATCACTCTCGGTGTAGGGACAGTGTAAAATATTAACACATGATATATAATGGAACAATTAAAAATAATAGCACAGAGTTTTATCTCTTTCTTTCTTTCTTTCTTTCTTTCTTTCTTTCTTTCTTTCTTTCTTTCTTTCTTTCTTTCTTTCTTTCTTTCTTTCTTTCTTTCTTTCTTTCTTTCTTTCTTTCTTTCTCTCCCTCCCTCCCTCCCTCCTTCCCTCTCCCTCTCCCTCTCCCCCTCCCTCCCTCCCTCCCTCCCCCTCTCTCTCATTTCTTCTCATTTCTGAGAAGTTGGCAAAAAAAACAAACCCCACCCTGAGCAGACTTGTCCATGTAGTCACCAAGAGTCAAAACTGACTTGAAGGACCATAGCAGTAGAATGAGAGTTATTGAATATCTTCTTTAAAATGAGAAGAAACCATTCAGGCTCCAATTACCAGAGAGGTGGTGGGTATATAAATGTGAGGGCTAAAAAAGTTGCATAAATAATTGTCCTGTTTAAATATCTTAGGTTGTGGAAACTGTTTTTATGTTGGTTGTTTCGCTCCAGAACAAAAGGAAGAAACTCCTGTGGACATTAATTGGTTTATCATAACTAGCGGGGAGATGCTTGAAAACCAAGGGGTTGTTTTGTGCCATCCATATTCAGTTGCTGCATTTCTTTATTTCAAAGCCTTCCTGTAACTAATTTTGAGAAAAAGGAAGTATGGAGTATAAAAATATAAAGTAGAGAAGAAAGCTCCTTATCTATCAATTAGATGCTCGGGTCAGTAAGAGATAATGGAGCTATCAGAATTCTGGCATGTATGATTGTGGGGATAGAGATGGGTGGGTGATCTACAGTGAAACCATACTAAGTTCTGGACAAGTTCCATGTACATGGTTGGAAAAATTAAGTAGTTCTTCTTTTTAAAAATGTTCACCCCCCAAAAGTTTGAAAGACTGGATTAGCATCTTATTCATCAACACATGATATTGTCAAAAAAAGAGGAAATTGTGACAAACCCTGGAATTGCTTTGCATTTTTATTGTCATATGACATTTGCCCAATAATGTCACTCTTCTCCTTTCATACCGTTTGCTCCTAAGACCCTGAAAGTTTCTTGCAGTACTTAGAGCCTGCACTTGCTTGTTCTACATATCCTGATTATTATTATGTATCATTGTTGTTATTTTATTCAGCATTCTTGCTATGGTGGCTCTGGATGCAGACCAAACTTTAACTCATAATAAATCACAATACTATAAATCATAATACCAAACAAACCACACACATAAGAAAAAGAAAAAACTATGACAACTAAGGGTTAGTCCTCCAGAACAATAGCAAATCATCAGGTTCCACTATTTTCTGGACCTTAGTAACTGAGCAAACAGGCAAGGAACAACATCCATCTTTGCAAAACACTTTTCTGAATGATGAATCTTTCTCCAAACCTTCCATTTATTCTCACAAATACTTCATTTCCAAAATATATTATTCTTGCTGCATTCAGCAAACAACCTTGAACTCCAGACATATCCATCTCTTTAGACTAATTTGCAATAACTGTTTTCAATCAATTATGGTTCCAAGAATGTTTTCACAACTACTATTACCAAGGTCTATTTCTCCATTCTATATTAGTATATTTGATTGTTTCCTTCATGAAAAACTTTGCATTTATCTTTGTTCATTTTCATTGTGTTTCTTTTAGTCTGTTTTTCTGACCTATCATGATTGTTTTCAATTTCCTTTGGGGTCTTGTGAAGTATTAGCCATCCCAACCAATTTTGTGTCATTTGCATATTTGATAAGCTGTCTCACCCAAAAACAGAAATGTGAATACTGGAAAGTATTATTCTGAACCATTGGGTATCTTCATTGATACCTTATTCCACTTCGATAAAAAATTATTGATGATTTGCATTGATATAATTTTTAAGTCATCTGTGAACCTATTCACATGCTATCTATGATATATTTAACAAGTTTGCTGATCAGAATGTCATGGGGTACTCTGTCAAGTGCTTTGTTGGAATTAAGATATGTCTACAGCATCTGAAAATGCGTTTAGGAAATTGCTAGATAAAAAAATAAGATAAGATTAGCCTGACAAGCCATGCTCTTGACATATTCATACTGATGTGTAGTAATTATCACAAACATGAGCCACTGAAAGAGAACTAGATTAGATATGACTGTTCAACTTGTAGTGAAAAGAGCATTCCATTTTATGCAATGAAAATATATATCATAGCTTTTGGCAGAAGTAGTATAAATGTCTAACCTCACTCCTAGTCCTGGGACTCTGGAGTGAGGGACAGTCAAAAGAAAGTCAGAGGAACTCCAATATTTATGGCACCATTAGGATACTACAAATGTGAAAATTTACAATGTCAATCGAATAGCTTATCGAAGCATTCCAGGGAAAGTGGCACTGGGTGGTTACATAATCCCTTTATCTTTCTGTTATCTATCTGTTTCAATGTTATTGCCAATGTACATAATGGCAGGAGTGGGTTTTCTTGGGGCTCTTTCCTGCAGTCTGCTGGCAGGGAGCCCAGTGGCTCACTGTAAGTTATTTCCTATAAACTGTTATTTCTATCTCCAAAATGCTTTGGTTTTGCTTTAATGAGTCTTTTCCTCCCAATAAACCCAACTGAAGTCTATCTCTCACGATAAACATTTGAGTGGGTAGAATTTATTTATTTATTTATTTAGCTTATTGGCATATCGTACATGGACTAGCAATATAAATTAACATTTCAACTAGATTAATAGAATCCAATAAAATATAAATGTTTAAAAGATCTATGTTCAAAGATCAATTAGACATTGATCTTTGAACATAGATCTTTTAAACATTTATATCTAACCATTGAAGCTCAGCGTTGTTTTTATTTTTTGAAAAAATCAGATACTGGAATGGTATATGCCCTCAGCTTACAGATGGTACAATGTGATCTACTGTTTGATGTGGGATCTCACAGTCACACTGAGGAGAGAATACTATGCCCCATCTATGCAGAGAGTCCCAGAAGATGCATGTGAGGTGCAAATTGTCGATTACTGATGTGGTAGTTCAAAGCCTGCCGCCCTTTTTATGCGATCATTTCTATGTCTTCCTATAACTGTATGTTCAGCAGCTCATTTGGCTTCTCATTGGGAATTGATCTTAAAGTATTTGGGCCGATGTTGTTCAAGTGCCGGTGGGGGCTTCCTGGATTTGAGTCTTCCTGCTGATAGCAATAAGCATTAGTACTTAGACTTATATACCGCTTCATAGTACCTTACAGCCCTCTCTAAGCGGTTTACAGAATCAGCCTATTACCCTCAACAATCTGGATCCTCATTTTACCCACCTTGGAAGGATGGAAAGCTAAGTCAACCTTGAGCCTGGTGAGATTCGAACTGCCAAATTGCAAACAGCTGGCAGTCAGTGGAATTAGCCTGCAGTACTACATTATAACCATGGCTCTTAAATGAGGAAAGTCGGCATGCACCGGTAGGAGTGAGTTGTTCAAAAGTGTTTCTTCCCAAGCAGTACTTCAGGGCTAGACTCAAAGGAAACTCAGAGGGGAATATAACTGCAAAAAATAATAATAATTGATGCTCTTGTTATTGAAAATTGCCGCAAGGAAGCATATTACTCTGTTTTTTTCTTCAGACTGTATAAATCTTCCACTTTTTACTAAAAGATTTCTGTGGAGAGGAACATTTATGACTAGATTTTTGAGGTTATGGTCCCCACCCTCTGGAATATTCTCCAGTGGTGGGATTCAATTTTTTTTTACTACTCGTTCCGTGCGCGTGGCTTGGTGGGCGTGGCAGGGGAAAATCTCCAGTGTGAGGTGGCATTTGCCGGTTCTCTGAACTACTCAAAATTTCTGCTACCGGTTCTCCAGAACTGGTCAGAACCTGCTGAATACCACCTCTGATATTCTCCCATTGGAGGTAAGATCTGCCCCAACCCTCTAAGTCTTTTGGGTAGGTGCCTAAAAACTTGGCTCTGTTGCTTGGCTTGGGACCCCGATAGGAGTTGGTTACACTGAGGGTGGCTGATGGGATAGAGAAAATTCTAAATTTCTAATCCCCAGACTAACCCTATCATCTTGGTTTTTAATTTTTAACTTTTCTATTCCATTTTTCTTATTTTAATTGTTTTTAGCACCTTTATCGCATTATAAGCCACACAAGGTCTCTGTATCAGTATGATAGGCTCATAGAAATTTAATAAATAAATAGTAAATATTAAATATGTCAGTTTAACCAGATCAATTTGAAACCTACCAGATATATATGCAACACCAATGAAGTTTGGTTAGGAGTAGATCCATTTCGCAGATTAGTGGAGAATCCAGCTATTGGATTTGCTCACAGCTTGATGATATATTAAGAGGTCCTGAAAATGGATTAATTTAGTAACCAGATGAAGCAATGCTAAATGACCTTCAACGGAGTATAGTAGTAGTAGATAAGTGGATAAGATGGTGGCCTAGAAATTAGGAGACAATGAGTTCTAGTCTTGCCTTAGGCATGAAAACTGGCCGGATAGAGTGATTTTGGGCCAGTCATCCACTCTCAGCCCAACCCACCTCACAGGGTTGTTTTTATGGAAAAAATAGCAAGAGGAAGAAGTATTAGGTATGCTTGCTGTCCTGAGTTACTTATAAAGTAATAAAACCAGGATAGATATCCAATAAATAAATAATAGAACTGAAAAATCTCTGGCCTGAAATTCTAAAGAACAACTAAATCACTATTTATTTTTACTTCTTTCTCATAATTCTCTCTCAGCCATGCTATTGTAATGACATTCCCCAGGAGATGCTCTTTCACACAATCCTTGAAATGATAAGTCATCACTTACCACTCCCATATCTTTCTCTCTCTCTTCTTTAAAATCCTTTCTTCCCATATTAATTGTTGTTCCTCCCGGTAACCCTTAAATCCGGATGCAGAAAATCATTCCTTTCCAAAACAATCCTTGTTGCTTTGATTATTTAGCTTCAGAGATACCTGGAAACATTGTTGAAATAAGGTATTAGAGAGCTCAGCTTGGATATAGCTGTGAGTTTCAGCAGAGGTAATATTATTTCTGGATTAAAGTCTTTGCAAACTATTTACTTGCTTTTTAAAGGAGAAGAGATTGTGTTTTTTTTTTAAAAAAAATAATAATAACTACCATAGATCAAAAAGAAAGTTGGCTTTACTCCTGACAGATTTAGAAAATTGGTGGTTATATTAAATTGGCACAGATTTTACTGGTAATTTCAGTTGAAAATCTAGTATCTTTTCAAGCCTCTTATCTATGCTTGATAGTATTTTCAGATTATTAAATGTGAACTGAACACATTTTATATACATTTTACGTAATGCTCCTATAGGGTTGGATGAAACTTTCTTATATCATGTCTACTTTGTACATATTCAAACATAAGTCTGTTCTATTCAGTTTCATGTAAGACTATGCTGTAATTTGCATTTATTTCACATATAGTTTTTGTTAATAGGAAAATGTTTCTTTTTCCCAGTTTGCATTAGTTTATTAAGTTTATGCTAAAAGGCACATTTGGGGTAATGACTTTATTACACTCCTGTAGCAAAATTTCTGCTTAGAGCTACATTGCAACATTCAAATACATTCGTGGTGGGTTTCAAAAAGTTTTCCTACCAGTTTGGTGTGAATTCCTACAGGTTCAGTGCCAAATGTAGGAAAAAAATAATAATAATTGATGCTCTTGTTATTGAAAATTGCCGCGAGGATCACCTTCTGCTGCAAGCCCTTTGTTTAAAACAGCTGATGCACAGCAATCAGCTGTGCCACGCGAAGCAGCTGAGGTTGAAAAGCAGGAAATAAAGGTCAGGGTAGAGCTGTGGTGGGTGGGAGGGCCCAGCAGTTGATTGTCGGAGCAAACTAGTTCGCTGATAGATGCTCATCGGAGCTACCGGTTCAAGCTGAACTGAGCCGAACTGATAGAATACCACCACTGAAATACATACGATATGTCAGAAAGCTAACTATTTTCTGGTCCTCCTATTAGATTGGAAATGTGAGTTGGGTCAGCTTACATAAAGATTGTGGATCAGAACCTCCTTCTTCCCAACCTTGTTTAAAAATATCACTTTCTTCAAATTTCCTCTTTGTTTAGGACAGGGGTGTCCAACCTTGGCAACTTTAAGACTTGTGGACTTCAACTCCCAGAATTCCTCAGCCAGCTTTGCTGGCTGAGGAATTCTGGTAGTTGAAGTCCACAAGTCTTAAAGTTGCCAAGGTTGGACACCCCTGGTTTAGGAGTTCCAGCTTTGGTCCATAGAAGTTTTAAGTGTCTTCCAATCAAAGTAAACTATTTTTTTTCTCATACAAGCCTGCTTTCATCTACTCAGAAACATCTTTGGTGCATTATCATCCTCATCTAGGGTATTCTTTTAATGACCCTTTAAATCCCATTTATGGGGATACAGCCGGGGTGACTGAATGGAGCTGAGCACTTACTAGCTGGATGCCCTTCCTGATTCCTACAAGAAGTTCACAGCAGATATTTTCTCTTTGTACCCTGATAGATAAACATGTGTCACTACCTAGGATTGACCTCTCAACCTTCTGAGTGAGAGGCATGCCTCTTCACCTCCATGCAACCTCATGCCACTCATATCCTCAAGGGCTGTGATGGCGAACCTTTGGCACATGAGCCAGAGGTGGCATGCAAAGCCTTCTTTTTGGGACGCGAGCTGTCGCCCCAGCTCAGCTCCACCGCACATGCCTGCACCTCCCACCGGCCAGCTGGTTTTTGGGTCTCTGCCTTGCATGAAGGGGATTGTGCATACATGTGCAGGGGCAGGGCACCTGCATGGGGGACATGCATGCATGTGCAGGCCCCGGAATGCATGCGTGGGGGCGCATGTGTGGGGGACGTGCACATATTGCATTTTGGGGGTGCGTGCGAGCTCTTTGGGCACTCGATGCCAAAAAGGTTAGCCATCACTGACCTAGGGTATAATTTAGTTTATTCACCCTTTGCTTCTGGCTATTGCATCCATGCTGTTTCTTGAAACAACAAACTGCTTCCATTACAGGGCTTGGAATCTCTTGCAATAAATCAAAATGCATAGTCACCAGCAGCTTCTCCAGCTATAAATGCCACCCTCTCTCTCTGCCATCTTCCACCTGGGATAGCCAGGCTTCATCTCTGATAAATACACTAAGTGGCAACAAATCAAGGATCCATCACATTAAATCAGTCACTGTGAAGCACTTGTTCACTCCAGAAATTCCAAGAGTGGCAATTTATTTTAGCTAATTTGATACCCCTGAGGAAAGAATACGCCACATGCTTGCAATGCAAGCTATTTCTAATAGGCGTATCATTGCTAGTTACAAAGTACCTGCAATTTCCAAAACATTGCATGCTACCTGAAGGATATGAAGCCCTGACTGCAAATTCGCAAGTTAACCAATAGAATAAACAAAGAAAGGAGGGAAAATAAGCCATGGAGAAGCTGTTTCTTGGTTGGCTGACATATGGGACCAACCTGGTCTTTTCTTGCCCCGATGCTTCTCTCAGTAGTTAAAGGATGTAATCTTCCAAAGGCCTTTGATCAAACTGCTTGATCTCAGGAAAGCCAGTGCATTCTTCTGTTCAACGGTGTAAATTCTGAACAGTAGATTCTTAGGAAAGAGTAAAACCAAAAATTGTTCCTTCTTTGGAGAGTGGTGATCTTCATTAGTCTTCTGTCAGTGTTTCAAGTAATACATCCATTGCAAACAACTCCGAGGCAGGTAGATTCCTAAAAGAACAGTTTTATTTGGAGATATCATATTGGCATAGACTTGTGAAAACCAACTCTAAAGGTTTCCACGGTTTTCACCTAATTAAAAGATTCCCCCTTTTCCCAAACAATCAGTCACATGGTCCAATCAGGGTTCTGTCCAGTTGCTTGGTAACATCACTCCTCCTTTCTTCAGCCACCTGTGTTGGAACGTCCATGGTTCCCATGAGAAACTATTTGGTTTTGGCTACAAAACTCCAGCTATCTCAATTCCCCCCTCCCTATCCTTCATCTCCTTTGTGGCAACACTGAAGCCTCAAAAATGGCCTCAACCAGGCCAGCTTCAGAGTTGATATGTCCTTCTCTTAGTTTGTGATTATTCAAGAGATGTTAGTTCTTTGGGTAGCCATTTATGTTACTCTCACTTTATATCAATATGAAGTTGATTTAGCTATTGTGGAATAATAACAACAATGATGGTAATAAGAACGGGAGATTCCTGTGCAAGTTCATGTACTCAGTCCCATATTTTGAATGCAAGATGTCTGTTAATCTTACTTGCTCTCCGGGACATAATTCAGCAGCAAAGGGCTCATCCATACGCCTTACTCTAGTTCTAAGATGGCTTGCTTACTATATGCTGCAGCCAAGCTGATCCAGCAGGCAAGTAGTGTTTTTGCTTGGAAAATAGATCCAAACTTCCTCTAAATCTATGGGAATTTTCAGGGGGAAAGATTACAAAGAGCAGTGACCAGCAGTGTTCCTTTTTTTTATATTTGATTTATCAATCACTTACAAGATAATAGGTATAAGTATAAACATGAGTAAGAATACAGAAAATAGGTACGAATAAATGGCGACAATAGGACAGGGAGGGTAGACACGATTGTGTGCTTATGCACACCCCTTACAGATCTCTTAGGAATGGGGTGAGATCAATTGTGGGTAGTTTAAGGTTAAAGGAGTGGGGGGTTAGAGGATGTAACAACAGAGTCAGGTAGTGCATTCCAGGCATTGACCAGTTTGTTGCTGAAGTCGTACTTTCTGCAATCAATTGGACTACAACAAGACTGACCCATCCCATCCAGTCCCGGGATTCTGCTTTGGCTGCTGGAGAAACCAGAATCTTCTTCGTAACTAAAGGTTCTTTTATTGGTCCAGGGAAATATCAGTTTTGACAAGGATGTTGCATTTAGTGGTTGTCTTCACAAAGCTTGCCTGCCTGCCTGCCTCTGCCACTGCTCAACACCCTGGCAAGATTCCTGCTGCAGTTTGAGGTGGAAGGAACAAAGAAGCATAGGTTTGGTTTGGGGTTTTGTTTTTGCTTTACCTTTCCTGCTCTTCTCCCCTTCCTGCACATTTCCTTCCCTACATACTTGCTGATAATAGCAATAGCACTTAGACTTATATACCCCTTCACAGAGCTTTACAGCCCTCTCTAAATGGTTTACAGAGTCAGCATACTGCTCCAACAATCTGGCTCCTCGGTTTACCAACCTCAGAAGGATGGAAGGCTGAGTCAACCTTGAGCCAGTCAGGATCGAACTGCCGAACTGCAGGCAGTCGGCAGTCAGCAGAATTAGCCTGCAGTAGTGCATTCTAACCACTGCGCCACCTCAGCTCGTAATAAGCATCATTATTAGTCCTAATATCATCAGTAGCATCATCAGCAGGTCACTATTACACCTGCGTCATGTGCAAATCTTTCTGAGGTGAACACAGCAGCTTGTAACGTATTTGTGTCAATTCCAATATTTTGAATGCAAATATTGTATCAACGGTGTCTATTAATCCTTACAACTGGTTTCTTTCTTGTTTCACACCTATCGATAAAATCTTGCCAGACTGAGGACTTTACTACCTGCATCTATAATAAACTGTGAACTATTAGAGAGGGACTAATAGAATGAATGACTATCAAAAGTCAGCTTTAGAAGGGCTTGTACAGGAGTAAAATAAAAACAAAATGAACAGTATGCCCGGTTTGAACTGGGTTTAAATAAATTTAAGGAGGTTGTTAGAAGAGCAGATCTTGTTTATGGATTACAGGTAGTCTCCGACTTACAACAGTTCATTTTGTGACCGTTTCAAGTTACAAACAGCAGTGAAAAAAGTGACTTATGACCGTTCTTAACATTTACAGCCATTGGTGCATCCTCATGGTCACATGATCAAAATTCGGATGCTTGGCAACGGAATCCTATTTATGACAATTGCAGTGTCCCAGGTTCATGTGATCAATTTTTGTGACCTTCCGATATGCAAAATCAATGGGGAAGCCGGATTCACTTAACAACTATGTTACTAACTTAACAACTACAGTGATTCCATTAACAACTGCGTCAGGAAAGATTGTAAAATGGGACAAAATTCACTTAACCAATGTCTTGTTTAGCAACCAAAATTTTGGGCTCAGTTGTGGCTGCAAGTCAAGGTGTCAGGGCTCCAACAAATCTACCCTCATTCAAATCAAAAGTCTTCAGCTGCATCTCAGAGAAAAGCAAATTGATCATTAGAAGTTGCCATGTTGGCGTGTGGCTGGTTGCAGCCAATACTAAATCATATCATACATTTCCCCCTTGACCCTGGTCTTTCCCCCACCCCCTGGATGTGACTTCTCCAATGGGACCATCATGCTCTCCAATAACCTTCTTATGCTCCAACAACTTTGGGCTGCTGAGGTGATTATCTAGGCATTTCAAGAATGTCTTGCTTTCCCCCACTCCCTTTTTCTGGCAGCTAAAAAGACCAAAGGAGTATCTTTTTAGTTGACACAAGGATTACCTGTATTTTACAGTTTGTAAACATCTCTTCCCCAACCCTTCCACTGCAGGGTATCTATACCAGTGGTGCTATTCTATCGGTTCGGCCCGGTTCTGGCGTACTGGTAGTGCTGAAGATTGGCTAAGACTGAACTGGTTCTCTCTGACGAGATGCTGTTGGGCCCACCTGCCCTCCCAGACTTCCATACTTACCTTTATTCCCTGCTTTTGAAATGCAGTTGCTTTGCGCGGCACAGCAGATTGCCGCACATCAGCTGTTGAAGCTACAGGGATTGCAGGAGGTGAGTAGGAAAGCCTCTGCGCATGCGGAAAGTGTGCACTTGGCGTACGTGTGTGCACAAAGTGTGTGTGTGCACGCAAAGTGCTCCCACCAAGCCACACCCACCAAACTGGTGGTAAACCACTTTGAAACCCACCACTGATCTATGCAATGTGACTGTCGACTCATAAAATATTTCTCTAGTCTTTTAAGAGTTGCCAGCAGAAAGGGAGGGGGGGAAGTAGTGCATTCCTTAAATGTTTTCATAGATAATTTCTAGGCGACCAAAATTATAACTGGAGAACATGATTGATGACTCTTGGGTATGGATGTGTCCCATTGGAGAATATGAATTATGATACACTCAGGGGGTGGGAGAAGACCAGGAGTCACGGATGAAATGAATGATGTGTCTCAGAGTTGGCTACACCCAAGTAGCACCGGCATGCTCACTCCTTATAAATCTTCTTTAAGCCCTAAAAGATCTGGCTAGAGGCTCATGATTTAAATGGGGGTGAATACCGGAACCCTGACAGTAACCTTAAACAAATATGGATGAGCCTTTTTAAGAGCCTGCTTTGTTGCTCTCCCACCAGTCTAGTGGCAGGAAGATTTCATGGGACTCCCTATTTTCAGAGAAGTTGCCCTTGTGGATCCAGGGATGTAGAACCTCTCACTCATGTCCTCCTAGGGTGTCCTTTCTATGATGCCACAAGATGTGCTGTGATTTCCCCAATCATTTTCAAATACAAGGGTCATGCTAATAAATTTTATGTTTCTTATTTTTAAGGGATGCTAATCCCCCACTCATTTATCAAATATGGCCAACAAATTATGTAACTGCATAAAACTTTAAATTGGATATGTCTTTTTATTGTCCTATTAATTTTTGCCCTTTACCAATAACAAACTGTTGTGTCAAACTATTGTTGTTTTTTTTCACTGTAAAGGTTGGTCAAAGACTGTAATAAAGATATATGATTTCATTTGAACATTTCTTTCCCCTGTAAAAGTAAAAATAATCCATTTTACACCTTTTGTTAAGAAAAGATGGATTTGCCTTTTTTTGTTTTAATAGCAACCAGAAAATTAGGCAATCAATTTTGCTGTACTGAAAGTACGCTTCCTGCTTTCTCATTTTGTTATTTTCTACAGGCTTACACACTAAGTTTCTATTGGGCACCCTCCCCTCCATCTCTCCCTCCCTCCCTCCTTTTTTTCTTTCCTTCCTTCCTTCCTTCCTTCCTTCCTTCCTTCCTTCCTTCCTTCCTTCCTTCCTTCCTTCCTTCCTTCCTTCCTTCCTTCCTTCCCCAGAGAGTGGGGTTATTATCTACCTGCTTGCAATTTAGAAATCAAAATTTGTTTTAGGCTTTTTGACAGATTGTCTAATTGCCTCTTTACAAACTCTGCAAAACTCCTTAACCAGACTAATTGGAGAATTTTCATAATTGGAATATTTTCCTGTTGCAATATTTGGAGGCTGTCCTTGTTTGATGGCAAAAATGTTATCTTCCACCCAAGTGAAATAATCTTGGTCTCTCTCTCTCTCTCTCTCTCTCACACACACACACACACACACACACACCTAGAGAGAGAGAGATGGATGGGAGAGAGGAAGAGAGGGAGAGAGAAAGAGTGAGAGGGAGTGAGAGAGGGAAATGCTTTATCTCCTGATAATGCCATCAATGGGCAAATTACTATTTAAACCATATATGATTTATCCAGAAGCTTTCCTGGTACCCCAAGGACTGTTGTTTTCAAGAAGTTCTCTTCCTGTCCTCCTGAATCATACTATCATTGCATTATATATGCATCTTGGGCTATGTGATGACATTTGTGCCAAAGGCTTCCTGCCATCTCTGGCGTGGCAGTTCATTCATTGGACTGATGGTAAGTGATGGTAACAACATTTAAAAATGCAGCTCTTGCTATCCCGTTAGAACTCATGTATAACTTATAGTCAGAGCCGATTGGCTGGATGATGTGGTCAGGCCATTATCCTGGTTATATACCAGAGGTGGCATTCAGCAGGTTCTGGCCAGTTCTGGAGAACCGGTAGCGGAAATTTTGAGTAGTTCAGAACACCACCTCTGACTGGCCCCACCCCCATTTATTCTCTACCTCCCAAGTCCCAGCTGATCGACTGGGTCTTCTTTTGTTGCCCTGCACAGGAGAACGGAACTGGAAAGCAGGTTAGTGGGGTGGGGAGGGAATGAGGATTTTGCAGTATCCTTCCTCTGCCATGCCCACCAAGCCACACCACAGCCACTAAGCCACACCCACAGAACCGGTAGTAAAAAAATGTGAATCCCACCACTGGAGATAATTATTATGATTCAGCCTTTGTTGTGGTTCACCGGCAGCAGGTGCCAACGGCTGAGGTCTCAGAGAGCGAGTACTCAGGTGAGGGGCCTGCGTGTGATGCAGGGATGGGGCCAGGACGATCAGGGAGTGGAATGCTTCCTTCGGAGATTGTGGAGGCTGGCAGCAGTGATGAAGAGGTCCCTGAGGAGCCTGTGCACGGTGTGCATGTGCACAGAGCTGCTCAAAGGAAAGAGTAGCTGCAGCAGCATGGGCAACCTGGGAGTAAGGCTGCAAGGTAATGGCCCCTCCCTCAAGGGATAAAAACCAGATGAGAAACCGGAGTTCTTTGCAGGAAGCAAAGAAGTTTTTGCACTCAAGCCTTGTGGACATTCAGAATATCTTGCTTGGTGTTTGGAGACTCTTTGTGTTTGAAATATTTCTTAGTAACTTTATCTAGTGTTCTTGGCAGCCTTGCACCACCTTGGCAAGGCTCATTCTTATCAGAGATAATTAATTTGAAACAGCCTTTTAACTGTGAAGGAAAGGAATTCGTAAATAATCATTAAAAGGTTTTTCTGTTGCCTCTGTTTCGTGTTTGTTTCCTTGGAACAAGGTTTGGGTCAGAACAACCTTTGACTTCTGCTTGGATGTGGAGGAATGGAGAGTAGGAGGCTGCTACATTCAGTTAGGTTTGGACCTCTGTTACAGACTAAGCAAACGCACTATTTAAAATCCTAATAGTTTTACTTCTACGGCAGGTTCGTAATCCTGCACTTCTGATTGGCCCGCGAGCAGCGGATCCTGATTGGTCAATTCTGGCTGATCTGATTAGCTGTTAACAGGCGCCACTGATTGGCCGTTCCCAGCGCGGCAAACTCAAAAGCATTGGCTGTTGTGACAGCAGCCAGCCCTATAAAAGGGCTGCTGCTGCCCAAGTATTTCGCTCTGTTCTGAAGTCACTAATAAAGAGTTGAGTCACTACCCGATGCCTCGTCTCCGTTCCTTGCACCCACGCTCCAGACATAACAACCTCTATCCTGTTATTTCTGCAGCCATTTTACCAGGCAGTCTTGGCTCTCTCCTATCGGGTACTTAATTGCCAACCTATCAGCAGGCTGTGTGGGAGACAAGCCCCATCAGTCTTATTCAGGGAACATGAACCTCTGATTAAAGGTGATAGGGTTAACGTTCTGCCATGGTTGGAAGGCAAAAGAAGGAGGGAGGGTTTGCAGCAGCTGAATTTCTTAAGCTTTACACATGGACTTTCTCTCAAATGCCATGGCCCTTCAACCTGGTGGAGATCTGTGAGCCATAAAGACGCCTTCAGAGCAAACAAGCTCTGAAAAGTGAAGTCAAGCAGGTTAATGGTGGAATGGGAAAAACCTCAGACAGGGCAGGATTTCTCTCAGCAATCATCCCATTCATTCCCTCTCCCTCTTTCTGCCAGCCGGTGCCCGAAATATGCTTTGCTAAGATGCAACAGCAGGAGAACAGATGTAAGTTTGATTCTTCCCTGTTTAAGGCAGAAGACTCCCAGCCAGTGGCGAGAGCCTTGCTGGCTGAACCCAGCAGTTCCCTCCTAGTAGGAATATTCATCAAACACTCTCAACAAGAATTCACAGGTTGGACATGGTCCTCCAGACTGGAGGAGAATGGCTGTAGTTTCCTTTCCATTTTAAAGCAAATGCTTCTTATTCATGCTTCCTAGGTTTTATATGAAACCTGGAAAAAGCAACATGCCAACGTCTTGTTCCTTTTTTGTGCTTTGCATAATCCCTCCCTTCTTCCTAGGGCAGAGAGAAAATGTCCGGCCCAAAGCCACCCAGTTGACTTTGTACCTAAGATGGGACTCAAACTCACAATCTCATAGTTTCTAGCCTGGTGTCTTAATCACTGCCTGCTGTCTGTAAACTTGACTGTATAAGTTGCAAAAATACCCAAGTATACTAGACACAATTCTTATTCTTGTTTTATATTCAGGTATATAACATGGATTACAGATTCAGAATAGAATAATAGAGTTGGAAGGGACCTTGGAGGTCTTCTAGTCCAACCCCCTGCTCAAGCAGGAGACCCTATACCATTTCAGACAAGTGACTGTCTCGTCTCTTCTTAAAATCCTCCAGTGATGGAGCACCCACAATTTCTGAAGGCAACCTGTTCCACCAGTGGTGGGATTCAAAAGTAGTTCGGAGAAGCGGCAAATACCACCTCTGACTGGAGATTTTGCAGTATCCTTCCCATGCCACGCCCACTAAGCCACACCCACAGAACCAGTAGTAAAAAGTTTTTAATCCCACCACTGCTCAAGAGCTGCCACAAAGAAGGAGTCAACCTATTCTCCAAAGCACCTGAGGGCAGGACAAGAAGCAATGGGTGGAAACTAATCCAGGAGAGAAGCAACTTAGAACTAAGGAGAAATTTCCTGATAGAACAATTAATGAGTGGAATAACTTGCCTCCAGAAGTTGTAAATGCTCCAACACTGGAAGTTTTAAAAAATATGTTGGATAACCATTTGTCTGAAGTGGTGTAGGGTTTCCTGCCTAGACAGGGGGCTGGACTAGAAGACCTCCAAAGTCCCTTCCAACTCTGTTATTCTAAGAGATCAATGTTACTGTTAAATTATATGCATTTACTGCATAAACTAGAGACTAGATTTATCTCAAATAACATTCTAGAAGAATAAGCTGGGTTTAGAGTTTGACCACTCAGCATTAGAGAACTCCTTCTAACTGACCCATTTGGTTTATAATAAGTACGTGGTACAAAGTGAATGATGAATAAATGCTGTTTAGTTGTGCATAGGATTCCATTGGTAAGAATGGGCTTTTGTGTAAACTAGCCAGCTTCAGTGTGAATCAGTACTATTATTGATACAGACATACACAAAAATAAAAATATTCATATGAATTTTTCACATAATATATGATCATATCCCCAGTTTCTTTTGTTAATCAGACAGGATTGTTCCCTTGCACTATGATCTTTTAATTTATTCATAAATGATACTATTTCAGAGAACAAAGAAGAACTTTTCCCTCCAATCAGTCTAGATTCTCATATCTCAATCCAGGTGAGTTTGAACAGAGCAAAGATGGATAACCTTAGATGCAGAACTAGATACAACCTCTAGTAATCTTGAGTGTGACCTTTCAAAGCCTTTAACAGTGTTATCAGCTTGTAATTTTTATTATTCAAGGGGGGGAATTTTAAACATGTGACTGGAGAGTGTTCACTTATATCAATGGGTAATAGGTTTAACTATATGTGAAATATGAAATTACATCAAATGTTTTTCTCAAATCCCCATCACATTTTGGGGGAGGGGGCATGCAGCGTTTAATTTGTCACTCAAAGGCCATATGTAGCCTTGAGTCCAAAAAATTTGTGTATTCTTGGTATGGATTATTACTGACTCTTGGTAAATACTAACCAGGAGAATCATTAATGATTATTTACGAACAACAAAAACGATGGGTTTGGGTCAAAGTAGCTCCAAGTATAAGTGGAGAATTGATTATCATTTCATCACATCAAACTCTAAATATCATTACCTAGGCAAATCCTTTTCTTTATCTGGAAGATGGCTTGCACATTAGAAGGCCAAGAAGGTAAATACTAATCAGCAAATAAGACAGATCGTAAATTTGGTACACAGAATGGGATAATCGAATACAGCCAGTTGGTTTGTTTGTGTTTGTGTATATACATACAGAAGAAGAGAGTGTGTGAATTAAACAAATGCCGGTTTAATTTTTCACTTTAACATCATCTCTTGAAGCCATATATTTTGCAGCAGGCTTATGAATAGTGATGTATTCAAGGTCTGGACTGACGGATTTTTTTTTTTTTAACCACCATATTTTTCCTGTTCAAAAAATTGCAAAGCAAAGATATACATTCAAGTGCATTGTATAACAATCCAATTTTGCCTATGGTTTTTAAGAGCAGGAGCACCCCATGCTTGCTGGTCATAAAAGCCAGTTTAAATGTGAATATTATCTGAAATAGATCCTCTTGTTTGAAGGCAAGAATCCTTGCAATGAGCCAGAACGCACCAGGTGCCTTCGGCAGGACAGAATGGTCTACACACACACACACACACACACGCACACACACCTCCTTGAAAGCCCTTACAATCACAGGGGATAGATGCAGGAGTGGGGTTCAAATTTTTTAACAACCAGTTCTGTGGGCATGGCTTGGCGGCCACGTGACTGGGTGGACATGGCTTGGTGGTCATGTTATTGGCTGGGTGTGGCCAATTCAATATCACTCACATCGAGGCACGCATCTCCTCGCCTGGCCTTTCATGACTGTGGGGATGCTGCAACAGTCGTAAGTGTGAAAAATGGTCATAAGTCACTTTTTTCAGTGCCATTGTAACTTTGAATGGTCACTCCACACAAGCAAAGTACCAGCAAAGGAGTGGGAAAAAACTCCAGAGACGTTCCTGAGACAGGAAGTCTAGTCCTGCCAAGAATGTAATAAGGGTTAACGGAGAGGCAGTTTCTGTAAGCAACACCAGAATGTTTCTTTCCTGCCTTCCTTACAGGATTAGGCCAGTAATTTCTTCTAACAACTGGTTCTCCGAACTGCTTAGAATGTTAACAACCGGTTCTCGAGAATAGGTGCGAACTGGTAGAATCCCACACCTGGATAGATGGTGTCATATCCCCCTTCAGGTGTGCAGACCTGTACATTGGGGAAACAAAATAACCATTTCACAAACTCGTAGCACAACACAACACAGGACAGGACAGGACAGGACAGGATTCAGCAGTCCATCTGAAAGACAAGGATCACTCTTTTGAAGACAGCAAAGTTCACATTCTGGACATAGAGGAACGCTGGTTTAAAAGAGGAATCAAAGAGGCCATCCATGTTAAAATCAAACAGCTTTTCTTCAACAGAGGGGAAGGAATAAAATATCACCTATTTCCTGTTTACAACACAGCCCTTTCGGGCACTCAAGAAAATTTCACACCTATTTAGACTCTGATTTAGGTAACTCTGAGGATATAGATGAACCCCAAAGACTGCAAAGAATATAAATCCTTCCATTCCCTACCATTTAGTCAAAACTGAAGAAGTTTCTTGGATGAGAAGCAAATTGTTTTCAAAGAAAAAAAGACAAGAAAGTCCAGGATAAAAGCACTTTTGGGACTTGGATGATTGAGTATTTCCATAAATATTTACCTAGGAATGTATTTCATTGAGACAGTCTACAAATACTGTGAATGAATAAAGAAGAAACTGGTGGCAAATAATGCTAGCTTGTGAATGATGGCAAGGCAATAAGAGTGAAAAGGCTAGACTGCCCTCTTGCCCAGCCTGTTTAGAAACCTTGTGAAATGTTTAACGCCTATCCTGGAAGGGGAAAAATACCTGATTTTACTATGTACTTTAATAATAGGAAAACCTTCAGGTCAAACTTTGCTAGAGTAAGAGTTCAAACTTGTATTAACTTTTTGATCCCTGCCAGTAACTGAATATTATAACTTATAAAGATTCATTTGGGGATGGTTATGATCCTCTTGCCCTGTTCACAACTCATTTTCTTTTTTGTTGTTCTATTAAATTCATTATACTGTGGTCTTATGTTTAAAATAATGCCACCACTACTGCTACTGCTGATTTACTATTTGTTGAGTTGACTGACTGAATAAGATCTTTTAAATATAATTAAACTAGGGCAACTACTTCTTTCATCTGCCAGCTACTGACCCCAACACACTAAGGGCACTTTTTCACATTGGTGCTGGGAATATTACTATATCATGATATAGTGTGATTCCCTGGGATATGATAGAGATCCCTCCCTTCGTAATAACTTCGCTCCTTTCTCTTTTCTTCCTAGTGGAACTAAAACAGGGCTGAGGAATTTCCAAGTAGCTTCATTCTCATTTCAAACTTCATCTACAGTAGCTCTTTCAAGCCTTTGGTGGAAGTGACTTGTTCACAAGAAGCCTTTTATTTATTTTATTTATTCATTTGACTTGTCAATCGCTTACAAGATAATAGGTAAAAGTATAAACATGAGTAAGAATACAGGAAATAGGTATGAATAAATGGGGACAATAGGACAGGGACAGTAGGCATGATGGTGCACTTATGCACGCCCCTTACAGACCTCTTAGGAATGGGGTGAGGTCAATAGTGAATAGTTTGAGGTTAAAGGAGTGGGGGTTAGAGGATGTAACAACAGTTCCAGGCATTGACCACTCTGTTGCTGAAGTCGTACTTTCTGCAATCGAGTTTGTAGCGGTTTACATTGAGTTTGTATCTGTTGTGTGCTGTTATATTGTTGTGGTTGAAGCTGAAGTAGTCATTGACTGGTAGGACATTGTAGCAGATAATTTTATGTGCTACACTTAAGTCTAACCTAGGCATTTATGTGCTAAGCTTAAGTCTAACTGCATTCTAGGCAGTTCGGAGAACCAGTTGTTAGAAGAAATTACTGGCCTAATCCTGTAAGGAAGGCAGGAAGGAAACATTCTGGTGTTGCTTACAGAAACTGCCTCTCCGTTAACCCATATTACATTCTTGGCAGGATTAGACTTCCTGTCTCAGGAACATCTTTGGAGTTTTTCCCCCCTCCTTTGCTGGTCTAACCGTAGGCGGCATAGTTCAAGGTTGTCCAAGCCCAAAATCTCAAGCCTGGTGATATAGGGTATTCTGTTGCAAGCAGAGGAGTGTAGTACTCTTCTCATGAAATACTTCTGGACTCGCTCGATTGTATTAATGTCCGACATGCAGTGTGGATTCCAGACTGTTGAGCTGCATTCGAGTATTGGTCTGGCAAAAGTTTTGTATGCTCTAGTTAGCAATTCGATATTTCCAGAGGAGAAGCTTCATAAGATTAGATTTACAACTCTTAGTGCCTTTTTGGCAATGCTGTTACAGTGAGTTCTGGCAGTTAGGTCATTTGATGTGAGAACTCTGAGGTCCTTGACAGAGTGAGGATCATCAATGAGGTCATATCTGCCTAGTTTGTATTTGGTGTATTGATTTTTTTTACCAATGTGTAGGACAGAACATTTGTTCGTCGAGCTTTGGATTTGCCAATTGTTTGACCATTGAGACACATAATCAAGGATTCTTTGAAGGACAGTAGCATTGTTGATGGTGTTGAATAGTTTTACATCATCCACGAAGAGGACGCAGTTGCTCAGTTGATCGCAAAGGTCATTTATATAGAGTATAAAGAGTGTGGGTCCTAGAACGCTGCCTTGGTTAACTGGAGCAGGGTTTGATATAGCGCTCCCTATTTTTACTATTTGTTGCCTGTTTGACAGGAATGCAGTAATCCATTTATGAAGGGATCTGGAAATGCCGTAAGAGTTTAGTTTTAACAGTAGTTTGTCATGTACCACTAAATCAAAGGCTTTGCAGAAGTCTCTGTAAATTGTGTCTATAGTTTTACCCTGGCCAAGTAGAGTAGTCCATATGTTTTTGCAGTGTAGGAATTGAAAATTGCAGGACAATTTTTTTCCTGAAACCAAATTGTTTTTTGGAGATTAGGTTGTTTGACTCTTTTTATATATATTTAACTCTTTTTGTAAGTGTAGGTGTGTTCGGGTCTTTTCCCGTGTAAGATTAAAAGTATCTTGGGGACGTTTCGGTTAGGTCCCACTCGCCATCCTCAGGCTGGTGCTTTTGGCTTTGTGTCACTGCAAGCACGAACTCTTTTTATATATATTTCAGATATATACTCTTTTTATATATATATTTCAGATATATAGCACATGTGAAAAAGGACAGAGCTTTAAATACACAATTGGGATTGCCATCTTGTCCTCAATTCATATGTCTCTACAACAGAAAATGGATTGCCAACCTTCAGCTTACCTTATTTCCAGCTTTGTTAACATGGAAATTACTGCATTAATCACCCTACATGCTTAAGGATGGAATTCAAATACAAACAGATCTATCCTAGAGCCATTAGAATATAATATTGCAGACTAATTCTGCTGACTGCTAGTAGTTCAATACTTTTTTGAACAGAATAGAGTTGGAAGGGACATTGGAGGTCTTCTAGTCCAGTCCCCTGCTCAAGCAAGAGAACCTATACCATTTCAGACAAGTGACTGTCTAGTCGCTTCATAAAAACTTCCATTGATGGAGCGCCCATGATTTCTGAAGGCAAACTGTTTCACCAGTGGTGGGATTCAAATTTTTTTACTACTGGTTCTGTGGGCGTGGCTTGGTGGGCATGGCAGGGAAAGGATATTGTAAACTCTCCAATCAGAGGTGGTATTTGCCGGTTCTCCAAACTACTCAAAATTTCCGCTACCAGTTCTCCAGAACTGGTCAGAACCTGCTGAATACCACCTCTGTGTTCCACTGATTAATTGTTCTAACTGTTAGGAAATTTCTCCTTAGTTCTAGGTTGCTTTTCTCCTTGATTAGTTTTCAACCACTATTTCTTGTCCTGCCTTTCGGGGCTTTGGAGATTCATTTGATCCCCTCTTCGTTGTGGCAGCCTCTGAAATACTGGAATCCTGCTATCAGGTCACCCCTAATTCTTTTCTTTTCTTTTCTTTTTTAAAATAAATTTTATTGTTTTGCACACGTTAAAAAGTATTGATCATAACATTAACAGCACTGTAACATCACTATTATACATACACATCTCTTGTAAATATTTATTTTAATATACAGTACTATGCGATTATATACATTTATCTATATTTTTCTTATCTTAACTAACTTTATTTCCTATTTTCCAGCCAATTATACCACATATCCCAAATTTCATGATATTCCAACTCTTCTTTATCTTTTAATTTTAGAGTCAACTCTTCTTTTCTTTAGACTAGCCAAACCCAAATCCTGACCAGCTCGAGGTTGACTCAGCCTCCCATCCTTCCGAAGTCAGTAAACTGAGGATCCAGATTGTTGGGGCTGACTCTGTAAGCTGCTTAGGGAGGGCTGTAAAGCACCGTGAAGCAGTATATAACAGGGGTGGGATTCAAATTTTTTAACAACCAGTTCTGTGGGCATGGCTTAGTGGTCATGTGACTGGGTAGACATGGATTAGTGGACATGTTATTGGCTGGGCGTGGCCAACTCAATATCACTCACATCGAGGCATGCATCTCCTTCCCTGGCCTTTCATGACTGTGGGGATGCTGCAACAGTCGTAAGTGTGAAAAATGGTCATAAGTCACTTTTTTCAGTGCCATTGTAACTTTGAATGGTCACTCCACACAGGCAAAGTACCAGCAAAGGAGGGAAAAAAAACTCCAGACGTTCCTGAGACAGGAAGTCTAGTCCTGCCAAGAATGTAATAAGGGTTAACGGAGAGGCAGTTTCTGTAAGCAACACCAGAATGTTTCCTTCCTATCTTCCTTACAGGATTAGGCCAGTAATTTCTTCTAACACCTGGTTCTCCGAACTGCTTAGAATGTTAACAACCAGTTCTAGTTAATAAGTGCAAACTGGTAGAATCCCACCCCTGGTATATAAAATCTAAGTGCTATTGCTATCCTTTCCAAAATAAGAAGCAATCATGTTTTGCTTATGTTTCTATCTCAGCAGTCCTAGATGCAACCTAACTAGTATTGGCTTTAGCTTTTCCCAGCCTATCAAAAACTGATCTGCTTGGGCAGGGGGTTGGACTAGATGACCTACAAGGTCCCTTCCAACTCTGATTATCTGTTATCTGATGATATCAAAATTATGTAATTCAAAATGTACAAAAGCCAGCATTACTGGCAACAATATAATTCTTTCCCCCACTTTTTTCCAGAGAAGCATAACACATTCCAGGAGCACAAAGTTATATTTGGTGAAGGCATGCATGCAACTTTTGTCCAGAATTCAGATAGGACCCTACAATTCATCTTGAAAGATCAGTCTTTCCTAAGGAATATACACTGCTCAAAAAAAATAAAGGGAACACTTAAACAACACAATGTAATTCCAAGTCAATCACACTTCTGTGAAATCAAACTGTCCACTTAGGTAGCAACACTGATTGACAATCAATTTCACATGCTGTTGTGCAAATGGAATGGACAACAGGTGGAAAGCATAGGCAGTTAGCAAGACATCCCCAATAAAGGAGTGGTTCTGCAGGTGGTGACCACAGACCACTTCTCAGTTCCTATGCTTTCTGCCTGATGGTTGGGTCACTTTTGAATGCTGGCGGTGCTTTCACTCTAGTGGTAGCATGAGACAGAGTCTACAACCCACACAAGTGGCTCAGGTAGTACAGCTCATCCAGGATGGCACATCAATGCGAGTTGTGGCAAGAAGATTTGCTGTGTCTCTCAGCGTAGTGTCCAGAGCATGGAGGCGCTACCAGGAGACAGGCCAGTACATCAGGAGACGTGGAGGAGGTCGTAGGAGGGCAACAACCCAGCATCAGGACCGCTACCTCTGCCTTTGTGCAAGAAGGGACAGGAGGAACACTGCCAGAGCCCTGCAAAATGACCTCCAGCGGGCCACAAATGTGCATGTGGCTGCTCAAATGGTCAGAAACAGACTCCATGAGGGTGGTATGAGGGCCCGACGTCCACAGGTGGGGGTTGTGCTTACAGCCCAACACCGTGCAGGACGTTTGGCATTTGCCAGAGAACACCAAGATTGGCAAATTCGCCACTGGTGCCCTGTGCTCTTCACAGATGAAAGCAGGTTCACACTGAGCACATGTGACAGACATGACAGGGTCTGGAGACACCGTGGAGAACGTTCTGCTGCCTGCAACATCTTCCAGCATGACTGGTTTAGCAGTGGGTTAGTAATGGTGTGGGGGGCATTTCTTTAGGGGGCCGCACAGCCCTCCATGTGCTCACCAGAGGTAGCCTGACTGCCATTAGGTACCGAGATAAGATCCTCAGACCCCTTGTGAGACCATATGCTGGTGCGGTTGGCCCTGGGTTCCTCCTAATGCAAGACAATGCTAGACCTCATGTGGCTGGAGTGTGTCAGCAGTTCCTGCAAGATGAAGGCATTGATGCTATGGACTGGCCCGCCCGCTCTCCAGACCTGAATCCAATTGAGCACATCTGGGACATCATGTCTCGCTCTATCCACCAACGCCATGTTGCACCACAGACTGTCCAGGAGTTAGGGCATGCTTTAGTCCAGGTGTGGGAGGAGATCCCTCAGGAGACCATCCACCACCTCATCAGGAGCATGCCCAGGCATTGTAGGGAGGTCATACAGGCACGTGGAGGCCACACACACTACCGAGCCTCATTTTGACTTGTTTTAAGGACATTACATCAAAGTTGGATCAGCCTGTAGTGTTTTTTTCCACTTTAATTTTGAGTGTAACTCCAAATCCAGACCTCCATGGGTTGCTAAATTTGATTTCCATTGATAATTTTTGTGTGAGTTTGTTGTCAGCACATTCAACTATGTAATGAACAAAGTATTTAATAAGAATATTTCATTCATTCAGATCTAGGATGTCTTATTTTTGTGTTCCCTTTATATTTTTGAGCAGTGTATTTCAAAGGCCCCATACATACCTAATGTGGGATTATGAAAGGAAGTTGGCATGACTAAAGTGGAGACAAGCACATTTATTGAACTAGTGTTCACTGGCCAAAGTTATGGGGGATTTTTTCCAGTAAGCCTAGCTTCTTGGGTGATGGTGGATAATGAGTCAACATGAAAAAATCACTGTTGCAAAAATGGCAACACTCTGGGTTCTCAATAGAAGTTATTTTGAGGATGAGCTGTGATTAAGTGATCACTCTGCTCAATCAACATGAAATAGACTTGGAATCTGATCAATCTCCCCAATGCAAGATATTTTTTTTTTTTGAGTAGTCAAGTGCCTTTTTCGAGGCCAGCAAGATATTGACGTCAATTCCCAAACTCTGAACAGACCTAATATAGCAAATTTTAATGCCACTTACCAGATGTTCTGGAGTGCAAATATAGGAAAGATCCATTTGAGCTAAGATTGGGGTGAAAGACCTACTGAAGCTTTGATCCACGTTTTATTAAATTGTGCCTCCTACAAAGATGCAAGAGGCTATTTTATAAGGCTCCATTTAATGAAGTACCCAGATGATCTACACCTTTTCCTCCCACATCAATATGATTCAATTTCCTTGAATGTGACAAAATCTAGTTAAGCACCCTCATCATGTCCTGATTGTTTTGACAATGAAGTTACAATTTGGGGTTTCTGTTTTATTTTTGAAGAAACAGACATTGCTTATTTACTTCATTAACCTGAAGGATTCTGGTCAGTGACCACAGTAAATAATTCTGGCCAGTAACCACAGTAAACAACTTTTCTATACCTGCAATGTGGCATTGGCATGTTAATCATACAAATCCTTGATTTAAGAGCTCTAGGTAAAAAAAATTCCCATCTTGCTTACTCCCAAAACTGCTTTGGCAATTCACCTTTCCTGTGAAATCTGAAGATTTCAGAAGCTTGGGGTTTTTTTAATTGCTTATCTCTGGATTGGCTTAATAAAGGTTGCCCTAAAATGGTTAGGATGCATTTCCCCCCCAGCCCATTTAAATTTCTATAACTTCTGATCCTGTCTTTGCCATTGAAATGGTAATTGATTTTTTTATGGATGTCTTTTATTCGGGATGTTAGTTGTTAGCTTTATTGCACTGTCTTAGGTTTTTACAATAATTTATTACTGATATTGTACCCTACTCTGGAATCTTATGTGATTAAAGGGAGCAATAGAAATGGCTAAATAAAAAAAATGACTGTGAAAAAGGCTGCACATTTCTCTTCCCCACCTGACTCCTATTAATGATACACACATCTGTACAAGCAAATAATGCTAAAATCAAAGGGGAGGAGAAAATAGACTTGATGTGATCCTACATAAGTACCTTTTTGTGCAGTGATTTACTGAGATGCACCTGGACTAATAAAACACTGTAGGGAAAGGTATACTGGCCTTGCTACCCTGTTTTCCCCAAAACACAACCTACCCTGAAAGTAAGTCCTAGCTAGAGTTTTACATGTGTACCCAATATAAGCCCTACACCCCCCCCCCCAAAATAAGCTCTAATTAAGATCCCGCACACTCCAGAGTGGATGGGTAAAAATTAAGTTGGGGAGGGATGGGGGAGTGGAGCTGCCCTACTACTTACCTTTGGACAGTTGTAGCCAGGCTTTGCACACCCTGACACCTGCCTTGCCAGCCCATTTCTTCTGCAGCCAGCATGGCTGGCAAGGCTTTCCTGAAGGCCTCTGTAGCTGATAACAAAGCTCTGGATCAATCCAGAGCTCTGTTATCGATTGCAGAGGCCTTCGGGAAAGCCTTGCGACTGCAGAAGAAAAAGTTCCTGAAAGCCTCTGACAGTAGAAAGGAGGCTGGGGGTGACACGCGCAAGTGAGGTTAGTCAGTGGATGACATCCCCCCAAAATAAGACCTGGTGCCTTGTTTGGTGGCATATATATATATATATATATATATATATATATATATATATATATATATATATATATATATATATATATTCTGAGGTTCTCGGTTTGTATGTGGATCTTTGGTTATTCGGGTTTTACTCCGTAAGATTGGAAGTATCTAGGCAACGTTTGGGAAGTCCCATTCATCATCTTCAGGCTTCTGTCCTTCAACTCTGTGCTTCTCAGAGTGATGTGAGCTTGCAGCTGCTTCTTCCTTTTAACTGCTAGTGGGGTGTGACTTGATTGGGTGGGGCTTGGCTGTGTTCTGATTGGGTGGGGGTGTGTTCTCATTGGTTGGGGTTTTGGCTGTGTTCTGATTGGTTGGGGGGGTTGGCCATGTTCTGATTGGCTGGAGGTGTGTTCTGTTCAGGTGGGGGTTGGTTGTGCTCAGGTTGGTCTTAGTTACTGGGGATTTGAGCTGGTGAGCTGTGATCTTGCTGTTTGGCTTCGAGTTCGTGGTCGTGCTGCATCTTCATGGTGGTGGGGTCATGTCTGCTCATGTATGGCTCAGAGGGGCTTGAAGTGGGTAGTGATGCAGCTGCAGTGCTGCTTCTAGTCTGTGGTCGTGTCTCATCTTCTGTGTGGGTGTGAGTCTGCTTTTTACGTGGGAAGTGTGGTGGTGGCATCTCGTGTGGCTCCCTCGGGTGGGTGTGGGTCTGGTGTCATTCATCATGTTAGGTACTGCCTGTTCATTTTTCAGTTAAAAGCAGACTCCACCCACACAGAAGATGAACACACCTAGACTAGAAGCCGCATGCAGCTCATCCTACCCAATCAACCCCTGAGCCATGGCTTGAACTGCCCCCACCATGAAGATGCAGCACGACCACAAACTCGAAGCCAAACAGCAAGATCACAGCTCACCAGCTCAAATCCCCCAGTAACTGACCAACCTGAGCACAACCAAGCTCCATTCTGAACAGACTCAGCCAATGAACTTCAACCCCAACCAATGCAGGCACAGAAAACCCCAACCAATCAGGTCACACCCCACTAGCAGTTAAAAGGAAGAAGCAGCTGCAAGCTCACATCCTCTGAGAAGCACAGAGCTGAAGACAGAAGCTAAGATGATGAATGAGACTTCATCAAATTGCTCAGATACTCCAGCCTTTCATCCTCAGTCATCAGAATCAAAACTCACATATATATATATATATATATATATATATATATATATATATATATATATATATATATATATATATATATATATATATATATATACACATACACATACACATACACATACATATACATATACATATACATATATATATATGGCATTCAGCTTTGTTCGGGTATTTTCCCACGTCATTGTTAGTTGTGCTTTTAAAGTTGTAACAACGTTTCAGCAGAATCTCATCTGCCATCATCAGGCTTCTGTATAGTGTTCATCTGTGAGTCAGACTTTTACAGTGGTTTCAGATTTAAATTTGGGGCAGCTTATTGCTGTGCCAGAATGGCTTTTTCTTCATCCTGATTGGTTGGGAGTCTTGGTCTGTGTTTATTGGTCTTGGAGTTTGCTGTGTTCTGCTTGATTGGTGTTTCTAATATCTTCTGTCTGTTTTTTTGGCTCTTTTTGTATCTTGATTGGCTGGCAACATTGTGTTACTTTATTGGAGGCCTTTAGTGCAGCTTGGCTCCGGGTAAATGGACAGCTATCATTAGTTAGGAAGCTAGGTTTCATCTGGGTGGCTGGTTGGGGTGTGTTTGAGCTGGAGGTATCAGGGGGGATCTGTTTGTGCCCAGGTGTTTGCCTGGCTTGTGGTGTGGAGATTTTTTTTGTTTGTGAGTGCAGGCTTCCAAATGATTGACAGTCTGGTGGAATCATCTCTTCTATTCATGCTTTCTGGTCTTTTTTCAATCTCTATGGCGTCTCCGATGATTCTGTGGCTGGGGTTTTCTATAGTGGCTAGGGTTTTGGTGCCATTGAAGTTGATGCTATGACCTGTGGCTTCCATGTGTTGGACTAGTGAGGAAGTGTGTTCCAGCTTTTTGACTGCATTTTTGTGTTCATCTAGGTGGGTACTTATTCTTCTATTGGTCTGTCCAATGTATGTGGCCGGGCATGATGCACAGGGGACTTTGTATATGCCTTGGTTTTCCAGGTCAATTTTATCTTTGGGGTTGCTAAGGATGGCTGCTATTTTTCTGTCTGTTTTGAAGGCAGTCTTGATGTGATGTCTGTGTAGTATCTTACTAATTTTGTCTGTAGTACCTCTTATGTAGGGCAGGACAGCTGTTCCATAGGTCTGTTCATCTTCTGTGTCTCTATTATGTCTCAGTGTGTTTTTGTGGATCAAGCCGGTGATTTTGCTTTTGTGGAAGCCGTTGGCTGTCAGTACTTTAGTCAGGGTGCATAGTTCAGTCTTAATGTGTGTCTTGTCTGCCAGGCATTTGGTTCTAGTAATTAGTGTTTTAGCCATGGAGTTTATCTGTGCTGGGTGGTGGTGGGATTGGGCGTTGAGGTAGCGGTTGGTGTGTGTTTTCTTCTGGTATACGGTGTGTCCTAGTGTGCCATCTGTTTTTTGTAGATTAGTACATCTAGGAATGGTAGTTGTTTGTTTCCGTTTCCATGGTGAATTTGATTTTGGGGTGTGTGCTGTTTAGGTGTGTTAGGAAATTGTTTAGGTTTTCTTTTCCATGGGACCAAATCACAAATGTGTCATTGATGTATCCTAACCATAGTTTGGGTTTGTGGATGGCATTGGCCAGGGCTCTGGATTCGAATTCTTCCATGAACAGGTTTGCAATGGCGGGTGACAGTGGTGATCCCATAGGGGCTCCTTCAATTTGTTTGTATCTTTGTCCTTTTTATATGAAATATGTGTTGGTTAAGCAGTGTTCTGTTAGTTCCATGACATATTTCATATACAACACATATTTCATATACAAAGGACAAAGATACAAACAAATTGAAGGACCCCCTATGGGATCACCACTGTCACCCGTCATTGCAAACCTGTTCATTGCTGGGGTGGTAGTGATTGTGCAATGGTATGAGTCTCAAGAAACGCATGAATTGGAAGCTGAAATAAATATTTAGCAGAAATATAAAGGTGGAAGTCCCAAACATGCTTTTTTCAGGAGGCAACTGAACTTTCTTGTTTTTTCTTTTGAAGATGTTTCGCTTTGTCATCTAAGAAACTTCTTCAGTTGTGACAGGATGGTGGGGAATGGAAGGATTTATATTCCTTTCAGAGTATCCTTCTGGACCTTCCATTCCCCATTATCCTTTCAGAGCTGAAGAAGCTTTTTGGATGAGAAGCAAAATGTCTTCAAAAGAAAAAAAATACCAAGAAAGTTCAGTTGCCTCCTGAAAAAAAGCACCTTTAATAATGAATTACTGTTGCTGTTATGAATGTAGCCTGGATTCCCAAGAGGGAGGGAGGGAGGGAGGGCAACCCAGAAAAGTAAAACAACTGAACAACTCAGGTCGGATAGTTTGTATGAAGAAAGATGGTGAAGAAGGCTCCTCTTTAATAGTTCCCAGAGTATATGCTTTATGGGGGCTGGTGGTCTGCTTTAGTTTAGCAAGATTCTGTCTATGGGTGTGGAATGATAAAGAAATCTGCTTGGAAGAATCACACATCTTTTTCTTGGTTTGTGAAGTCTCACAATTGCTAAGCAAGGAGGTCGTTCAGTGACTCTCATTGGATTTTACAATCTTTTTTTTGCCATGGTTGTTAAATGTAGTTGTTAAGCGATCGTTCAGTCCTTAACCAAATCTGGCTTCCTCCATTCACTTTGCTTGTCGGAAGCTGGCTGGGAAGGTTACAAATGGTGATCACATGACCCTGTGTTGCTGGAATCATCATAAAGGCATGCTGGGGTTGTCAAGGGTTGTCCAGATTATGACCATGTAACTGTGGGGATGCTGTGATGGCCATAAGTGTGAGGATATAAGTCCCTTTTTCAGTGCCATTGCAACTTCAAACAGTCATTAAAGGAATGATTGTAAGTCGAGGACTATCTGCAATCTGATTGAATTCTGTTGCAGCTGCTAAGTGTGAAGGGCCTAGGAGGAGACAACTTGGCAACCTCTTTCCAGGTCTAATAATGACTTGCATGCCCTCAAACACATATGCAGGGACAGCCTGAGTGACTAATGTAGCTATTAGCACTGACCCAATTGTCATGAATATGGACAGAGATAGTCTTTCAGTTTCTATTCAATACCACAAAGGGAAGTGTTCATTTTTTTTGTTTGAAGAGTCTGGAAATACTGATTGCAATCACATGGCCAGAATACTGATGGACGCAAAACCTTGTGCAATATATAATCCACATCCCTCTTGCATGATAAAAGCAAAGACTACAGTTGTTGACAGATTGGTAACCCAGAAGACTGAGTGGGATTCCACCAGTTCAGACCGGTTCGTACGAACCGGATGTTAAAGTTACATCTCGTTCACTGAACTGGTATTTCAATTGACCGGCTCCCCTAGGCTCTGGGGGCCCACTGGAAGTTGGAAACAGGAAGTTCCAGTACGCCACGCCCACCATAGCCACGCCCATCCAGCAATCAGGCAGTAAACCAGTTGCTGGGATTTTTGAATCCCACCCCTGCCCAGAATGGCAAAAAGCTTCAGTTGGAAATGGCTTCTCACCATTCACATCTATGGTATATTATTCTACTGTTGAACTAAATAGGGGGAAATAGCAGGCAGGATTATAAGAGGAGGCAGAATTAGGTATGTTTGTCCCCTTGAGTTATATATTTAAAAAGCAGCATTAAAATCTAATAATAATTTTCAACTTGAATATGCAATTATTGAAAGTCATCTAATCTATTTGCTCCCTTCAACATCCCAAACAAATACCTTTTCTACTCTGTACCATTATTTTCTGGGCAATCCAAGCCAATTAGGGATCACATAGTAAACAAAATTTATAACACAAGGTTGCAAATTAGACATTATTAAGATAAGCTTTTCTTATATTAGCCAAGTGGATGTTTTCCTTGATTCAATAAATGCATGAATGGTCAAATAGGCAGTTTAACCTGTGGGACGTACCATCTTCCCAATTAGAAATTGAAGAAGAAAAAAAATGTGCCCTGCAGTTTATAATGGAAGTTACCTAAGACAGCCAACGAGAACTTCAGCTTCAACCATAACAACACAAGAGCACACAATAGATACAAACTCAAAGTAAACTGCACCAAACTTGATTGCAGGAAATACGACTTCAGCAATAGAGTGGTCAATGTCTGGAATACTCTACCCGACTCTGTAGTCTCTTCCCCAAACCCCAAAAACTTTAACCTTAGACTGTCTACTATTGACCTCACCCCTTTCCTAAGAGGTCTGTAGGGGGCGTGCATAAGTGCACCATCGTGCCTACCGTCCCTGTCCTATTGTTTCTCTTATTCTTTTATTTTTCTTATATGTACCCATTTCATGTATTCACAACTATGTATACACTTATACTTATTATCTTGTAAACAATTGGCAAATCAAATAAATAAATAAATAAAATAAATAAATACTGGAAGACCGCTATCACGACAAAAAAAAAAAAAAAATGGAAGACCTAGAAGGTCTCCAGTGTAGGTCTGGATTGCGTCCAAGGGCAAAAGTTGAAAATCTTTCCCCTTCACTCCTTAAGGAACAAATAAACAGGTAAGCAACACAGATAGGCACAAACATTTGTCCATATGGTAATCAATACAAGTAGTCCTTGATTTATGACCGTAATTTACTCTGGAACTACAGTCATGTCATGCTGGTCATTAAGCAGGTCATCATGTGACAAACCTTATTTTATGACTTTTTCTTGCAGTGGTTATTAAGCAAATCTATTGCTCTAAATCAAGGGTGTCAAACTCAGATCGTCATGGCAGTGTCACATGACGTATCAGGACTTTCCCCCCCTTTGCTAAACCAGGTGGGGGGTGGGGCCAGCATGTGACACATCTGGCCTGCGGGACGCAAGATTGATAGCTGTGCTCTAAATCACAATCATGTAGCCATGGGACACTGCAAACCAAGTGGGGTGGATGGCAATCAGAACTTTGAATCCCAAGTACCTTTTCTGGGATCCTTTGTGACTTTGAATGGTCTCTAAGTGATTGGTTGTAACTTGAGGATGGCCTGTACATGAGAACAAGGCTGGAACTCTAGAGGAACTCAAATGATACTATACCTGATGACCTTCTCCTCTATTGGATAAACTAGCTTTTTCCCACCCTGGTCGCTTCCAATATGTAGGAAATTATAATTTTCTGAATTGCTGATGGTTGGGAAATCCTGAAATGGTTGACCAAACTTATCAAGATTTGGGAAGAACGGTGACCTTTCAGAATCAAGAAAATTAGAAGCTAGTTATTCCAATTCCCCCCACCTCTTTTCTTAATTACTTTCAGAGAAATCTGGATTCAGCACCAGATTCCCCACACATTAATTCTGCACACGGTGAGCAGCAAAGATAAACTGCCTTGGTTTTAGCATCCGGTATTTATCTGCTGTCTTGCGCCAAAGTAATGAATGGCAGTAATGGCTCCTTCCCCCACCCCTAGAGGAACAGAGAGCAGTAACAGTTGTGCATTAAAAGGAAGCATGCCTGAGCCAATCTGATTAAGATTTTCAAATAGGAAAGCTTTGAGTTTAAATGTGAGAATTAGCATTTTGAATTGCTGGTATAATGAGAAGCCAAAGGCAGCATAATATAACCATCTTTCTGGCAGAGAGTCCCAATTGCAAAGCCGAGAAAACAGAGGAAAAGCTCTTCATTCAGAAATATATTTTTTTCAGTCAACCAAGTCTATTCATATTTTTCTTTCCTCTCTTCCTGTTCCTTGCTCTCTCCATCTCTCTCCCACACACCCCACATCCTCCACCAGGTTTTTTGAGAATTGATATATTTATTTTAGGATTAGATTAATAAGACTTTGTGATTGGTCAATTGACACTGTGATAGCACCAAGTGAGGTGCTTTGAACTTTGGAAAGAAATTATTCTCTTCTAAACTTGGCGCAAGCAAAAATCAGAAGAGAGGGGAGGTGACCAGGAAAAAAACCAAACCAAATGAGGGAAAAAATAAAATAAAGATGCAATAGAAGAAGGAGGTAAGAGTCACTGGAGAGACCTGGATTCACTGGATGACTTTGGACTCCACAAAGTTACCTTGGTGGCAGGAAATGGGAGAAGGAAATGATAGACCCAATACACAATTAGAGTCACTCTGGACTCACAGCTCCTGTTCAAGGAACAGGTGGTAGCTGTAGCTAGGAGGGCCTTTGCACATCAATTGCACCTATTCCTGGATCAGGCAGGGGCTGCTCATGGTCACTCATGCCCTTGTGATCTCTAGATTGAAGTCTTGCAATCCACTCTGCATGGGGCTATGTCAGGCACCAAGAACCAAGGACACATAGTAATTCTTCTAACCAGATTTCTTTATTGTTCTGTACCTTTGGACAGAATCTTGCCAAACTAAAGCAGTCTGCTGTATCATCACAAGCCTATACTCAGAGAACTATTAGACAGGGGCTGTCTTCATCCAAGCCACCACAGCCACCACAGCCTTCCCTTGAAGAGTATTGAGTAGCTTCAATTGATTCAGATCAAAGCAGTTAATGGTGTCAATTTTTCAGCACATGACACCACTGCTTGATGAGCTGCATTGGCTTCTGGTGAGCTTCCAGGAGCAATTCAAGATGCTGAATTACCTTTAAAGTCCATCATGGCTTGAGACTGCGCTACTTATGCAACTGACTCTCCCCAATTGTTTGTACTTATCCCACCCAGTTCATCAGGAAGGGCATGCTCTGGGTATCATTAGTTACAGAATACTGGCTGACAAGACCAGGAAGAAAGCCTTTTCTGCCATGGCACCCATCTTATGGAACATAATTCCACCTGAGATCCGTTTAGCCTTGGCTCTGCTAGTCTTTCACAAGGCTCTAAGAACTTGGTTTTGTGCCCAGCTAGGTGTCTCTTGGCTATGTGGCTAATTGTTTGGTTGATGCTTGGCTGCTATGTGTTTTTAATTTGTTCTGTATTTGATTGTTTTTGTCTTATTTTATTGTAAGCCATTCAGAGTCACTTATGTATGATGGGCAGCTATATAAATCAAATAAATAATTACATAACATGTTGCCTTGAGGCACTGAAAAGAAGATGGGGAATAAATAAATAAATCTAACACATACCTATAAATTAGTAAAACTGGAGTGACATGGCAATTCTGTTGCTGTCCAGGGATGTGAACCCAAAGGAAGACAAAGGGGAGTAGGGAGATGTACATAGATTTATATATTGGGTTTTGTTTTGGTACTTGAGTCAGTTTTTGACTCCTAATGATTTCCTGGACGATCGCAGCATTTGTTCTAGCAAGATTTTCAGAAGTGATTTGGCATTGCCTTCTTCCTAGGGCTCAGAGACAGAGATTGGCCCAAGTCACCTAGCTGACTTTGTGATTAAGGTGGGACTTGAACTCACAACCATCGAGGTTCTACTGTAGAGCTTCACCGTTACATCAAACTAGTTCCCAACATTTTGATATTTATTTGGAGATACTTGGTGAAGGTGAGGAGGTTCCATGGGGAATGATCAACAGAGTCAAAAATGGTGGCCATGATAGTGTGATCAAATGTCCATCTATTTTTATGTGCTCTGTGTACAAAAACAAAGGCAAGAAAATTAGTTTGAAGCTTGATTTGGCTTCTGATGCTCATATTCTCTGCTTATTTATTGGTTTAGTGGGAAGGTGGAACATCTCTAAAGCCACTCTCCTGAAAAGCCATTGATCCATGTAGCTCAGGAAGAAGAACCCGTAACTTCTAAAGCCATGCAGGATTATTCTACAATGATTCTACTGCTCCAATAAAGATGTTCATAGAGCCTAATATTTGAGATTTTCTTTATGATGTTTTGCTGCTTCACATGAAGATGTTAATTAAGAACAGCACAGCTGTCCATTCAACAAAGCCCAACATGAGCATTGAAAAGAACCAATAGGGAGATGGTATCTACTGGTGCATTGGCGATAGCCTTGCCTAACTCTTATCAGTATCTGATAAATGATAAGCCAAAGGGAGTTAAATAGATTTATTCCCAAAGAGACTGCAGACTCATCACAGCAGTTTCATGCTGCAATCTAATTACCTATATGACTTCCAGACACATTAAATTGGTTAAGAGTTCCTTTTTAAAAACTCACACTGGGATTCCTTATTCTTCCAAATTATCACCCACTTAATTTGTATTCTCCTTGCTAGAGCTTCTTGGGGGTAATGGCCAAGTATGTGGTTCATCAATGTGGAGAACAGATTCAATACTGTGAGAACTTGGTAGTTGTCAACATGACATAACAGCATAAACATGCAATAATGTTTGATAGCTTTGATGAGGTGGACCAAAATTTTAAAAGCTGTAGTTTGAAGCACCTGGAAGGTTCCCCTCAAGTGCTTGGAAGTCTGTCCTTGATCTTTTGGAACCCTATATGTCAAGGGTCTTCAAGCCCCAAAATTTAAGACTTGTGGACTTCAACTCTCAGAATTTCTGAGCTAACATGACTGGAGGATGAATTCTGGGAGTTGAAGTCCACCAGTCTTAAAGCTGTCAAGTTTGAAGACCCCTGCTATACATCACAATCCTTTCAACAGGATTGAAGGCAGAAGGAATAGCTGCAAAGAAAGTGGTTTTACAATTCTAGATTGTAATGTAATTATTCAACAATTCTGGGTGGTGGTGGAGGTGGTCTCCTTTTCACTCTTCACTATTTCAGGCATGGACAACCATCTGTTAGGGACACTAACGGTGTAATTCTGCAGTGCAGATGCTGCACTGAAAAGGGAATTGGCCAAATGAGCTCCAGGAATCCACCATTCTATAAGTCATCATGATCTTCTGGAGAAGAATCCTGACATGGCTATATTGAGAGTACAACTCTCAGGATCTTCCCAATTGTATCTGCCAATCTCATCAGATCCAGTATAAGGAGTAAGTTGTGGGTGCTATCTACTAACATCTGGTGGGACTTAGGAAATGAGCTTTTTCTGCCATGGTGCCTATGATGTAGAACATCATCCCCTCCCCAAATTGCCACCATTTTCCAGCTTTGTGGACTGGTGGGACTGAAATGAGTGGTGGGCATGCACACATGCAGCTCTATTTGCATGAGCAGTGGGCACACATGCCTGTCACTCATGCAAGTGGAGCTGTTCATGCGCTCGCTCTCCACTTCCAAACAGCCTATGGCCCAGTGGTGGTATTTTATTGGTTCAGTCCGGTTCTGCCAAGCCGGTAGCGGCAACTGAACCAGTTCTCTCTGATGCTCTGTGTTGGGCCCACACTCACCCATCTGCCCGGGCTCCCATACTAACCTTTATGTCCTGCTTTTGAAGCGCAGCTGCTTTGCACAGCACAGCAAATGCTGTGCGGCAACTACTGAAGTGACAGGGAGAGTGCAGGATTGCAGGAGGTGAGTCAGAATGCCTCTGGGCCCGTGCAATGTGTGCATTTGGTGCGCACGTACAAAGTTCATGCAAGCAAAGCGCACCCACCAAGCCACACCTACCGAACTGGTTGTAAAAATATTTGAAGCACACCACTGCTACAGCCCAGTAGTGGGCCAAGGCCCAGGAGTTGGAGATTCCTGCTTTAAAATGTAGTTATGTCAACAGGGTTAAGGATCTCAGGGACATGGAGAACTGGTGAGAGGGCTACATTGTACATAATATCAAACATACTCTCTTCTAATCTTTTAAAACAATATTAATGCTTTTTATTATTATTATTATTTTTAATGCTTTTAGGGTCTGTTCTTACTATACACCATCCAGGGTCACATACATGAGATGGACAATTATATAAATGTGATGAATTAATAAATAAATTCCAAGCAAGAATTGGATAGTACCAAAATAGAGAAGATTCTGCAAGCATATAATGATAGCAGTAAATCTGCATCTCTGTCTAGACCAGGGATGTCAAACTCGATTTCATTGAGGGCTGCATCGGGATTATGTTTGGCCTTAGAGGGCCGGAGTGAACGTGGCCAAGGTGGGCATGGAGAGCATGATGTCACTTGTGTCAGGGGGTGCCTGTGGTGGCGTGACCGCTCTGCCAACAAAAAGGGGCTCATGAGCTCCATTTTCAGCTGTGATGGCATCCTGCAATGCTCTGTCAGTGAAAATGGAGCTCGGGGGCTATGTGTGGCCCTCCTGAGCTCCATTTTTGCTGGCAGAGGCAGCATGGGGCGGTCCTTCATTTCCATGACAGCCCCATGGGCCAGTTTTAAGCACCCCATGGGCCAGATCTAGCCCCTGGGCCTTGACTTTGACACTCCTGGTCCAGACAGATGCTGATTAATGAAAGTTTTAAGTTCCTCTGAGAACTAGAAACAGGATACCAAGATCCATGGTCCATGAATTTTTAGTCAAATCCTCCAATGATTTTCTCTTCCTCTTCTCCTCCATTATCATCCACTATTAACAACGATTCCCAAATAAAATAAATTTATCAACTTAAATTCCAGTACTGTAAATGTGCATTTGTAAACTCACCAATTGCACAGTCTTTATATTACAAGGGCATGGCAGCTGTTATGAACTAATAAAACTATTTAATAAAAACTTATCAACCTCATGATAAGCAGGCTTGTAATCCTGCACCTTTGATTGGCCCATTGATAGCGAACAGGGATTGGTCCTTACGGAGCAACCTGATTGGCTATTAGTTGAACATCTCTCATTGGGCAAAAGTTAAGCATTTGGACACAAGTCATTGGTTAACGGGTCAGCAGCCAGCTCTATAAAAGAGTTGCTGCTGCCCAAGGTTTTTCACGCTCTGTTCCTAATCCTTAATAAAGAGTTGAAGTTCACTAGTTCTCTGACTCGTCTCCGTTCCTTGCACCCATGCTCAGAATATAACACTGGCGGCGAGGATGGGATGCGGAGACGATAGAGCTGACTGAACACTAAAGAGTGCCAAACAGAGCACGTGGCTGAACGCGCACCAACAACGGCAATATGGCCAGCGGTGCTATACCACCCGCTCCATTTGACCCGGCAAACGAAGACTGGGACTCGTATATGGATCGGTTCCAGATGTTTCTGGAGATCAATAACTTAAAGGACGCTACAACCGGCAAGAAACGAGCAATATTCCTGACCCATTGTGGACCGGCCGTATTTAAGATGGCGAAATCACTTGCAAAACCGGCTGAGGTGAAATCAATGGACTGGGACGCCCTCGCTCCCCTCCTACGGGCCCACTATGCACCCGAGTACCAACACTTGTCCGAAGGCACGAATTTTACCAGAGGGACCAACGAAAAGCGAAAGTCTCGCAGACTACATCGCTGACCTCTGGAACTTGGGAGGCCTCTGTGGGTTTTTCAACCTCGAAGAAGCTTTGCGAGACCGCATAGTTCTGGGATTAGATAACCAGACGGTGCAGAGCAAGATCATGGCCAAAGGGACATCGATCTTGCCGATGCCATTGCAGACGCTACTGCAGCAGAAGCAACCAGGAAGTCGGCTGCTCGAATGCACCGCACCAATGCACCGCTCTGTCAACTCGCGAATGACACCTCGCCTCGCCCCGAGAGGCACTCAACAACGGCGCACCATGAAGACCTGGAATCCCCATCAGAAAGTGATGAGGAAGAGGTCAACCGACTCCGGTCGAACGAGATCAACAAAACCAACGATTCCCGCGACAATGCGCGGGTTGTGGGAACAAACCACTCACGATCCGATTGCAAATTCCTTGACGCACTCTGCCGTTCCTGTGGAAAAAGAGTCCACATTGCAAAGTTCTGCAGAAGCAAGCGAGGATCCAGTCCAAAGCGCAGAGAGAATAACTGCAGTCAGTCTTCGGGATTCACTCCTGCGAATCGAAACCACCAGAACCACCAATGGAACAACCACTCCTACAGAAACAAAACACCTGCCACTTCAACGAGACGAGAAGAGGCACACCAAACCATTACCATCGCCACGCTACCTCCTTAGATGCAAGAAAGATCCGGTGAAGGTCGCTATCGAGAACCAACCATGTGTGATGGAAGTCGACTGAGGTCGCTCTCTCGATGGTTTCCTGGAAGACCTTCAAACAACTAATCCCGGCCATCCGTCGTCAGGACCTCAGCCCTCAAAGGATCATACTCAAGGATTACCAGGGCAACAGAATCCCGGTCGTCGGTTCCAGCCAAGTCCAAGTCTCCTTCAAGAATCGTATCGCATCACTACCGCTGACCGTCGTCGACCGTGACCGGCCTAGCTTATTAGGCCTACAATGGTTCGCTCCGCTCGGGATCGAGGTAGCTGGCGTCCACCGAGCTGAGAGCAACGACTGGGAGGAGTCTCGCGTCCAAGAATTCCAGGACATTTTTTCAGACGAGCTAGGCAAGTACAAGGGGACCCCAATATCATTTAACCTCAACCCTGAAGTAGCTCCCATCCGCCTTAAGCCTCGTCGGGTGCCTTTTGCACTAAAAACAAAGATCGACGAGCAACTCGATAAATTAATAGCCCAGGGCATTTTAGAACCAACCGACCACACCCGTTGGAAACCCCAATTGTAACACCCATTAAACCAGATGGATCGTTAAGAATTTGTGGGGATTATCGGGCCACTTTGAACCACGCACTTCAGCAAAGTGCTTACCCGGTGCTGGTGGTTCAACACCTTCTCCACTCCCTGGGTGGTGGGAAGATATTCGCTAAATTGGATTTAGCACAAGCGTACCAACAGTTGCCCGTAGATGCGGAAACTGCGGAAGCACAAACTATGCGTTACGCATAGAGCGCTTTTAAGTGCAATAGACTCCAATCGGAGTGAGCGTAGCTCCGGGAATTTTTCAAAGTTTAATGGAGAGACTCTTACAAGGCATAAAAGGGGTCGTGCCATATTTTGATGATGTTTTAATCGCCGCCCTAATAGAGACATCTTAGAAAAGCATCTCAGAATGGTTCTAAGGAAATTTAAAGACGCTGCCTGAAGGTTAAAAAAATAAATGTCAACTGTGTACTGAGAGGGTGGAGTTCCTGGGATACCTTCTCGATAGTCAAGGAATCCATCCCACTGATAACAAGCTAAAAGCGATTAAAAACGCCCCAACGCCTAAAAATAGAACAGACCTCCAAGCCTTTCTGGGGCTCATTAACTTCTACAACATTTTCTTGCCCCAGAAGGCGACTGTAGCGGAGCCCTTACACAGACTTCTTGATAAAAAAGCAACCTGGGTCTGGGGACATCGAGAGGAACGTGCCTTCCAACAAGTGAGACTTACTAACCTCCGATGCTGTTTTGATGCAGTACAACGAGACTTTACCCTTAACTATTACTTGCGATGCTTCACCGTTTGGAGTGGAAGCAATCTTAAGCCATGTACTACCAAACGGAAATGAAGCACCTATTGCGTTTTTCACGAACATTATCAAAGGCTGAAAGGAACTATAGCCAACTCGATAAAGAGGCCCTTGCTGTTGTGTCTGCTGTGAAGCGCTTTCATGAATACGTGTACGGACGAGCATTTACCATAGTCACAGATCACAAACCATTGCTTGGTATTATAGCGGAGACAAGCCAACCCCCTATATATTATTGCCAAGAATGACTCGTTGGTCTGAGTTCCTAGCTGCCTACAATTATTTGTTGCAACATCGCCCGGGAAAGCCATTCCCCACGCTGATGCGTTAAGCCGTTCCCCACTTCCGGAAACCGTCAACGACCCAGCTCCAACCCTCACGGCGCTCCAAATCGAAATACTGCACTCGCCGCCACTAACAGCAAGAGACATCGCCATCGAGACGAAATGGGATCCTGTCCTAGCACGAGTTCTCAGCTGGGTCGAACGAGGATGGCCAGCCGACCAACTCCACGACAATTTCGCACCATTCAAGAATCGGCAGACAGAGCTTTTCTCCCAGAGAGCTGCGTTCTCTGGGGGATAGAGTAGTCGTCCCAGAGAGGCTACAACAGACTGTTTTAAAAGTATTACATGAGGGACATCCGGCATCGTGCGCATGAAGGCACTCGCATGAAGCTACGCGTGGTGGCCGGGCATCGATAAGCAGATTGCAGCCTGGGTAACCACGTGCCAGAAGTGCCAAGGCGTTAGCAATGCCCCACCTAAAGCAATGCCAACCGAGTGGGAAACCCCTCGGGGTCCGTGGTCCCGTATCCACGTTGATTTTGCGGGACCCACCAAAGGACACACGTTTTTATTAACAGTTGATGCCTTTTCAAACTGGCTAGAAATCCTGAAGATGAAGACAACCACAACAGAGTCAGTCATTAATAAACTGAATAAATTATTCGCAACGCATGGGTTACCAGACGTTTTGGTTTCTGATAACGGGCCCCAGTTCACGGCCCTAGCTTTTGAACAGTACCTAGCGGACCGGGGCATCCGCCACGTGCTCACCTCGCCAGCGCACCCTGAGGCTAACGGAAGGGCGGAGCGAATGGTACAATCGTCAAAAAAACCCTACATAAAATGGACTATGGGGACATCGACGACAAGCTCAACCGAATACTCCTGCTCCAACACATCACCCCACACAGCATCACGAATAAGACGCCTGCCGAACTGCTAATGGGCGGAGACTTCGCTCTCACCTCGACCGCCTCCATCCTTCTTATTCACCAGAAAAACCTTCGGATCTAGCAGGAAGTGCCGCGAATTCAAGGTAGGCGACTTGGTGTTTGCTAAAAACTTTTCTGGCGACCCATTATGGGTCCCTGCAACTATTACCCAACCCACCGCCCCAGATCCTACCACCTACAGACTAATGACGGGAGAGCATGGAAATGCCATATAGATCAGCTTCGATCCAGATTGGCACCCACCTTCCGTGACTTCCCTAATTCACAAACTAAGGGGGAGGGGATATCGAGGAGGCTGAAAACGGAATAGATGACGCACGTAATCACGGGGACCCAGCAACCTAACCAAAGAAACGCGCAACCTGAAGAAGAATCAGGGAGCGGGTGGCATCTCCGCTCAGAAATAGCACGAGGAGGCAAGCCCACGGGACCCGGAAGTAAGCCTAGGAGACTGGGATAACAACAACGAGAGCCGCGCCGAGTCCTCCCGCACAGAAACGGAACTAGCCGTACCAGAAAACCTTGAAAGCGTTCCACCGGAATCGGACTGCAGACAAAAACCGGTGGAACTGCGAAAATCAAACAGGCAGGTGAAACGACCTGCATATCTCTGCGCGAGTATGTTACCGCACCCTCAAACGGAACCTGGGGGGAGGGGTGTTATGAACTAATAAAAACTATTTAATAAAAACTTATCAACCTCATGATAAGCAGGCTTGTAATCCTGCACCTTTGATTGGCCCATTGATAGTGAACAGGGATTGGTCCTAACAGAGCAACCTTGTTATGTTTGAGGCATGGGTTAATGAACGGAAACCAGACTGTAAACCATGAACTTCAGCTCTTTATTCAACAAGCACAACAGAGACAAAAAAAACCCGGCTAGCAGTCACTCTTTTATAGAGTAAACTGCTCCCGGATAACCAATGTGTTTGAACCTTGGCGCGGCCCGCCAACAGCCAGTCAGATTGCTCGGAATGAACCAATCACAACTTACCATTATATGGGCCAATAGGACATGCAGGATTACGATCCTGCTAGGCAAATGAATCTTTATTAATTACATTTCTTTCGTTCACAACACCCCTCCCCCCTGGGTTTCGTTTGACGGCCGTGGTGATGTAATCACGCAGGTATGCAGGTCGTTTTACCTGTCTATTCGATTTTCGCTGTTCCACCGGTTTTTGTTTAAAGTTCGGTTCGTGGAACGCAAGGCTCGTCTTCGCCCGGGTTGATTCCGCGACACTATCAGAGTCCCTTAAGTCCATTCCTGGATCGGGCGGGCATGTTTCCGCTATGATGTTCCTCTGCGGGGAGGATGCCCCGATCCCGGACCTTCTTCAGGTGGCGCGGGCACTTGGTTTAGTGGCTGTCTGTCCCGATTATGTCGTTGTATATGCAGTCTTCGTCCCCCTCGGTATTTCTCCCTGAGTTTGGAAGTCCGGAGGGTCGTGAGTATTTGATTGTAAACGAGATCGGAGTTGGTCTATGTGGCGTTTCCATATCTTGCCATCTGTCGCTTTTAAGGCGGTAAGATCTAGGGCCAGTGAGGTAGACTACGGTGGCTGGGACCCACAGCGGTTCGCCGGAAAGGTTTTTGCGTAGACCAAGTCGCCTACCTTGAATTGGCGATACGTTCCGCTGGATCCACAGGGTTTCTCTGGCGAGTAAGACGGGTGTAGTCGGTCGAGGTGGGAGCGAAGCTTCCGCCCCATTAAAAGTTCGGCTGGGGTCTTGTTGGTGACACTGTGGGGGGTACTGTGTTGTAGTAAGAGTATTTTGTTCAATCTAGCGTCGATGTTCCCAGATCCATTTTTTGGAGTGTCTTTTTAAGGAATTGGACCATCCGTTCAGCCCTACCGTTTGCCGCAGGGTGAGCCGGCGAGTTAAGGTGTGGCGGATGCCCGTCCGCCAAGTATTGTTTGAAGGTGAGGGCCGTAAACTGGGGTCCGTTGTCGGAAACTAGAACGTCTGGGAAACCGTGTGTTGCAAATAATCTATCTAGTTTTTTAATGACCGAGTCAGTAGTTGTGCTTTTCATCTTGTGGATTTCGAGCCAGTTGGAGTAGGCATCCACGGTTAGGAGAAAAGTGTGTCCTTTCGTGGGTCCCGCGAAATCAATGTGGATGCGGGACCACGGGCCTCGAGGAGTTTCCCATTCGGTGGGAATTGCTCTCGGTGGGGCGTTGCTGACCTCTTGGCAATTTCTACACGTGGTAACCCAGGCTTCAATTTGTTTATCGATGCCTGGCCACCACGCGTAGCTTTGAGCGAGAGCCTTCATGCGGATGATGCCCGGATGTCCTTCGTGTAGGGTTTTCAACACAAGTCGCTGTAGTTTCTCTGGCACGACGACTCTATCTCCCCATAGGATGCAGCCTTTCTGGGAGAATAGTTCCGTTTGCCGGTGTTTGAACGGCGTGAAAATGGTGGGGGTTTCTTCGACTGGCCACCCGCGTTCGACCCAACTGAGAACTTTTGCGAAGATAGAGTCTCGTTTTGTGCCGGTAGCGATATCTCTTGCCGTTAGTGGCGGCGAGTTGAGGGTTTCAATTTGCAGTGTGGTGGGGGTTGGAGCTGGGTCGCTGATGGTTTTCGGAAGTGGGGAACGGCTCAAAGCATCAGCGTGGGGAATGGCTTTCCCGGCGATGCTGCAGTACGTAGCTGTAGGCTGCTAGGAATTCTGACCAGCGAGTCATTCTAGGCGATAATATGTATGGGGTTGGTTTATCTCCTGCTAAAATGCCAAGTAAAGGCTTGTGGTCTGTAATTAGAGTAAAGGGCTGCCCGTAGACATATTCATGAAATCGTTTCACGGCCGATACAATAGCAAGAGCCTCTTTGTCAAGTTGGCTATAGTTTCGTTCAGCCTTCGCTAATGTCCGCGAAAAGTACGCAATGGGAGCTTCATGCCCGTTTGGTAACACGTGACTCAAGATGGCTCCAACCCCAAATGGTGATGCATCACACGTAATATTTAGTGGCAAAGTCTCATTGTACTGCATTAGCACAGTGTCGGATGTTAATAAATCTTTCACTTTTTGAAAAGAGCGTTCTTCTCGATGTCCCCAGACCCAGGTGGCTTTCTTGTCGAGAAGTCTATGTAGGGGCTCAGCTACGGTCACCTTCCGGGACAAGAAGATGTTGTAAAAGTTAATAAGTCCCAGGAAAGCCTGGAGATCAGTCTTATTTTTAGGTCTTGGGGCGTTCTTGATTGCCCTGAGTTTGTTTTTCGTGTAGGGTGAATACCGTGTTTATCGAGGAGGTATCCGAGAAACTCTACCCTTTCAGTGCATAGTTGATATTTATTTTTTTTTAACCTTGAGGCCGGCGTCCTTAAATTTATGTAAAACCAATCTGAGATGCCTTTCAAGCTCTACTCTATTTGGGGCAGCAATTAACATGTCATCGAAATATGGTACAACCCCTTTTATTCCCTGTAAAAGTCTCTCCATTAGACTCTGAATTATCCCTGGGCTACACTCACTCCGAACTGGAGTCTGTTGCATTTAAAGGCACCTCGGTGTGTAACGATAGTCTGTGCCTCTGCGGTTTCCGCATCAACGGGTAGTTGTTGATACGCTGCGCTAAGTCCAACTTTGCGAAGATCTTCCCGCCGCCCAGGGAGTGGAGAAGATGTTGAACCACCGGCACCGGATAAGCGCTCTGTTGGAGTCGTGGTTCAGAGTGGCGCGGTAGTCTCCACAAATTCTGATCGACCCATCCGGTTTGATGGGGTTACGATTGGGGTTTCCCAATGGGCGGGTCAATAGGCTCCAACACCCTTGGGCTATTAACTTATCAAGTTGCTCGTCAATCTTGGGTTTAAGGCTAACGGCACCCGGCGAGGCTTAAGGCGGATAGGGCTACTTCTGGATTGAGGCTAAATGATATAGGGGTCCCCTTGTACTTGCCTAAGTTGTCCGAAAACACGTCGTGGAATTCCTGGACGATGCTCTCTTCCCAATCGTCGCTTCCGGCCTGGTGAATGCCGCCACCTCGATCCCAAGTGGGCGAACCATTGTAGGCCTAGTAAGCTGGGCCGGTCCCCATCGACGACAGTTAATGGGAGAGACATGGTATGGTGGATTGACATTTGAAATGAGACACAGGGAACTGTCTCTGAGAAAATGCCAACCCTGAGAGAACTCAGGTAGCAGTATTTATTGAGAAAAACACAAGCAAAAATACAGTCTGCATATTCAGAAAACAATGACCTCAACAGGAGATTACTTCACCAGCATGAGAACACACAATCTTGGAAAGTCCCAGATGTTACCTTGCTAGGATGAGATCATACAGCCACAGAAAGTCTCATGGGAAAGTTTGGAAAGTCCCATGAGAAAGCACAACTGTGTACCTTGAACTTTCACCCATTTTCCTGTTTCTTCTAAACTGGCAGAATCAAAACAGGATGAGGCACCCTGAGCAAAGATACACCTACCCCCACCAAGAATGCCCACATCTCCCTAGACTTACTGCTAGTTATACAAAGGCCTTACAGAAAATGATAAAATGATTAATAAAATATATTACCACACACGGCACGATCTTTAAAAGATACATGGACTTGACTCACTCCGACGACTGGGATCGAGTTCCCCTGATAATCTCTGAGGATGATTTTCTGTGTTTTGAGGTCTTGCCGACGGATGGTAGGGATCAGCTGTTTAAGGGTCTTCCAGGAAACCATTGAGAAGGACGATCCGGAGTCAACTTCCATCTGGCAAGGTTTGTTCTCGATGGCCACTTCCACTCGGATCTTTTGTTTGTCTAATGATGAAGCGTGGCCGATAATAATAGTCTGGTGTGCCTCTTCTCATCTTGCTGGAAGAGCAGATGTTTTGCTGCTGTAGGCATGGTTGTTCCATTGGTTATTCAAACGATCCCGATTTGCAGGAGGTTCCCTGTGGTTTGGCGGAGGTTGTTCTCCTTTTTGTTTGTGTTGAATTCCCTCTTACTTCTGCAGACCCGTGCGATGTGGCCTCTCTTCCCACAGGAACGGCAGATTGCGTCGAGGAATTTGCAACCGGATCGCGGGTGGTTTCCCCACAACCCGCACATGGGCGCTGAAGTTTTAGAGTTTGTTGATCTCGTTCGGCCCGAAGTCTGTTAACCTCTTCTTCATCGCTCTCGGATTGGGACTCGAGGTCCTCGTGGTGCGCTGTCGCTGAGTGTCTTTCTAGTTGAGGCGAGGCTTCACGGGGTGAACTGACGGAGCGGTGCGTTGGTGTGGCGCATTCGAGCGGCCGACTTCTTGGTTGCCTCTGCTGCAGTAGCGTCAGCAATGGCATCTGCAAGATCGATGTCCCCTTTGCCATGATCTTGCTCTGTACTGCGTGGTCATCTAACCCCAGAACTATGCGGTCTCGCATAGCTTCTTCTAGGTCTGAAAACCCACAGAGGCCTCCCAGGTTTCTTAGGTCAGCGATGAAGTCTGCAATACTTTCACCCTTCCGCTGATCCCGTTGATAAAATTCGTGTCTCCGAACCAACGTTGGTATGGCGGGGGCATAGTGAGCCCGTAGGATAGGCTCGAGGTTGTCCCAATCCATTGCTGTCACTTCAGCCGGTTTCGCGAGAGCCTTCGCCATTCTAAAACGGCTGGTCCACAATGGGTCAAGAACACCGCCCGCTTCTTTCCGTCTGTTGCGTTTTCAAATTGTTGGTTTCTAGAAACATTTGGAACCGATCCATATACGACTCCCAGTCTTCCTTTTCCGGGTCAAAAGGAGCGGGTGGTATAGCGCCACCTGACATCCTGCCAATGTAGATGCGCTCTCAGCCACGTGCTTCGGTTGGTGCTCTGTAGGGTTTATTCAGCTCTATTGTCTCCGAATCCCACCTTCGTCGCCAGTGTTATGTTTGAGGCATGGGTTAATGAACGGAGACCAGACTGTAAACCGTGAACTTCAGCTCTTTATTCAACAAGCACAACAGAGACAAAAAAAAAAACCGGCTAGCAGTCACTCTTTTATAGAGTAAGCTGCTCCGGATAACCAATGGATAGTGTTTGAACCTTGGCGCGGCCCGCCAACAGCCAGTCAGATTGCTCGGAATGAACCAATCACAACTTACCATTATATGGGCCAATAGGACGTGCAGGATTACGATCCTGCTAGGCAAATGAATCTTTATTAATTACATTTCTTTCGTTCACAACAAACCTGATTGGCTATTAGTTGAACATCTCTCATTGGGCAAAAGTTAAGCATTTGGACACAAGTCATTGGTTAACGGGTCAGCAGCCAGCTCTATAAAAGAGTTGCTGCTGCCCAAGGTTTTTCACGCTCTGTTCCTAATCCTTAATAAAGAGTTGAAGTTCACTAGTTCTCTGACTCGTCTCCGTTCCTTGCACCTATGCTCAGAATATAACAGCAGCAATGATGTACCACTATCTCCAAGAAAAAATGGCAGTATTTAAAGAAAGTAATTTTAATGGGATTCCAAAGCAAACCAACATAAAGAAACATTTCCAAAATGTAATGCACCCTCTACCGAAGGAAGAGGAACCAATTTTTACATAATCAGAAGCAAGACTGAAAAGAAGGACAAACTTTTGTGTTTGTATTTCCTTTGGATAAATTTATCCAAAGTCCTCTTTAATCCTTTCAAGTTTTTCAGTTCTATCTGAAGGAAAAAGGTCTTCTACCATTTGCCATTGTTGATCTTCAAAATTCAGCTACAGCTGAATTTTTTTTTACCATATCTGATTTTACCCTATTTGGCTAGCAGAGGGAAATAAAATATATATTTAGAACAGATATAAATTATGGGGGAAAAGATAAAGATAAAGCAAGCAGATATACTGTCAACATCATCACAATTGCTTTCCCTTGCCACTTAACCATTCTCCCAATTTTTTTAGATATACATTCTATCAGAATGTATTCTAACTTCCATCAGAAAATGAGGGAGGGAGGGAGAGAAAGAAAAATTGATTTGTATCATGCTTGTGGGTATTTTTGCAAGGGGCCCAAATTGCAAAGAAATTCCTTAGGTTTCTGAAGAATTCTGAAGAGATTTAACAAATATATATTTTTGAGAGTCTGAGATTTTTCACTTGAGCAGCAGAGTCACCTGTGTTTTCAATATGACTTCAAAGCTTGATAATCCAAATAAATTATGTTACATTGGAAGAAGAGGATTTTTAAAGCACCTGAAGATGGGAATCTCTTCTCCAAGGATGCATCTGCCAGAAAAATTAGATATAGTTATCCAATGTGGTTAATTTTTTAAAACAAATATCTAATAAATTATGTACTGTAAAATTATTTCAAGTGTACTATTATAAAAACTATCAAAACCCTGTGTATTTTACCTGAGGATGGATTTTACTCTCTCCGAAATGGAGTGTTATTTCTGTTTATCTTTTCCACCTCAAAGGCCTCTGGGAGAGATTTCAATGCCATCTTGCTTGATAAAGAATTTTGGAGAATTTAAAAACATACACTTTTACATGCTGACCTTGAGCTAAGAAAAGTACCATGCTAATTTCAATCTTGGATTTTTTTCTCTCTCTCTTATTAGCAAAGCTTGATTACTTTTCCTTTCTGACAGTATTTCGGTTGCTTAAACTCTCAATTGATATCACAACAGGATTTGATCTTACAAAAAAATATAAAGCAAAATCAAAGAACTTATTATGAAAAGAAGATGATAATTTTATTGAATAGCCAGAAATATATTGATGCCCTTCTTCTCCTATTCTGGTCGTCACAGCACAAAGATGCCTCTCTAATCATTTTAACATTTGTCCAGAATGGTATAGGGTCTCCTGCTCAAACAGGGGGTTAGACTAGAAGACCTCAAGGTCCCTTCCAATGCTATTTTTTATATTCTAAAGGCACATATTCTTATGACTTCATTTCTGTCTCAACCACCACAGAGACAGTCTAAATCCATTGTTAGTCATTCCAGTTTTAAAGTAGTGTTTTTCATCAACCTAGTGTAATGGTCTGTGAGAATAACCTTGGGAAACAGAAGGAAGAACTGCTATCTAGACAATGGTAAAAAAAATAAATGAAATCTGAGTTCACAGGAGCAGTTGGGGTAGAGAATTAGAAAGGACTCTCCTAATTCTCTGGAATATAAAGCTAGGAGAGTAGGGAAGTGCTTTCACACTTGCAAAATTATGTTATTTAACCTTGCAATAACGATAGAATTGATGTTCTGCTTTTCCTGTCAGGATTGTCTCAAAGGGAGTCTGGTGGCACAAGGCTTTCTGTGTGAACAGTTTACAGCATCTCAATTACAATCAGGGGCAGGTTTCAAATATTTTAACAACCGGTTCTGTGGGTGTGACTTAGTTGGTGGGTGTGGCTTGGTGGTCATGTGACTGGGTGGACATGGCTTGGTGGTCAAGTTACTGGCTGGGTGTGGCCAACTCAACATCACTCACATCGGGGCACGCATCTCCTCGCCTGGCCTCTCGTGACTGTGCAACAGTTATAAGTATGAAAAATGGTCATAAGTCACTTTTTTCAATGGTCACTCCACACAAGCAAAGTAGCAGAAAAAGAGGGGGAAAAAACTCCAGAGAAGTTCCTGAGACAGGAAGTCTAGTCCTGCCAAGAATGTAATAAGGGTTAACGGAGAGGCAGTTTCTGTAAGCAACACCAGAATGTTTCCTTCCTCCCTTCCTTTCAGGATTAGGCCAGTAATTTCTTCTAACACCTGGTTCTCCGAACTGCTTAGAATTGCTTAGAATGTTAACAACCGGTTCTAGCAAATAGGTACGAACTGGTAGAATCCCACCCCTGATTACAATGCAGCTAATGGTGCAGTAAGAGGCAGGGGTCTGCCTAGCTCCTTCTGCTTGTTTTAGGTTACTGTGAGCATGCTCCCTTCCTTCTCTCACCAAGCACTGCACTCCACAATCATTCTGAGTGAATAAAGGAGCTGTGGGAGTGCAATGGTTAGAATGCAGTATTGCAGGCAAAATCTGACCACAGCCAGGAGTAAAATCCTGACCGGCTCCATGTTGACTTAGCCTTCCATCCTTCCAAGGCTGGTAAAATGAGGACCCAGATTGTTGAGGGCAACATGCTGACATTTATAAACCACTCAGAGGGTGCTGTAAAAGATTATGGAGTGGTATATAAGTCTAAGTGCTATTGCTATAAAGCAGACACCTGGCTTCTTCAGAGGCCAGTCTTCATGCCCAATCTAAGTTGAAGGACTAAAAGTTCTTATAAAGCCAGGCCTTTTGAAACCTCTTTTGGGGTATATGTGGCGGGTGGAGGAAGAGTGCTATCAGCTCCTTTCCCCCTTCTCTGAAAGCTGCCTATTGATGGGTAGGCTGCCAATTTTTCAGCAGCCTCTTCAGCAGGTAGGTTGCCACAACTGTCAAAAACTAAAAGTTAGTTTGATGGACTATGATGCTGAGCTAGAAATGGAAGACAGTGAGTTGTAGTCCTCTGTTAGGCATGAAAGCCAGCCAAGTCTCTTCTTCTCAGCTCCCCACAGGGTGGTCGTTGTGACAAAAGAGCATTAGGTTTGTATTAAATGCATATTGTATTGCTTTTCCCAACTTATTGATATATACCTGCTAGGGAAATAGCAATAACATTTAGACTTATATACTGCTTCACAGTGCTTTACAGCCCCCTATTAGTGGTTTACAGAGTCAGTATATTGCCCCCAACTATTTGGGTCCTCATTTTACTGACTGCGGAAGGATGGAAAGCTGAATCAACCTTGAGCTGGTGCGAATCAAACTGCTAAACTACAGGCAGCCGCCAGGCAGCAGAAATAGCCTGCAGTACTGCATTCTAACCACTATGCCACCACGGCTCTTATTACATTGTCTTACATTGTCTTCTAAGGACTACAACTTCCTTTTACCTAGCATCTATTCTTTAGCACTGTCATGGGAGAGAAACAAACTCTTATTCACATGATGTACTTAACCAGGGTAGTGGTTTAATCCACTTTCTGGGTTTACACACTGCTTTCATAAGAACGAGGAGTGAAGAAAATGGCAGAGTTCTTTTTGTGTATGTGTGTGATGTCACAATAAATAAAAGGGATGGGGCTTGACTTGTGATGTCACAATGATGCTTTCATTATTTTGATTTCCTTTCTCTCACTTATAAACACCATTCTTAACTCATAAACTAACAAAATGGGCTAAGACCCAAAAGTGGGGGGGAAACCCTAATTATGGTTAACACCAGACAAACTTGTCATATTATGCAAATGCTTAATATGATCATTAAGAGACCCGATTAAGCATGTTGTGTAAACACAGCCTTCTAATACACAATCAATAAGCCCACAAAGAAAATAAGGTTTTAGATTTGGCTGGGAATTCAAGTGGCACATAAAAGATTTGCAAGAAACCGTCAGGAGAATTAATGGCACAAATAATTTCAAGAAGCTTTTTATAGCGAGTGAGGCATTCACACACACAGACAGACACACACAGACACAGACACACACAGACACACACAGACACAGACACACAGACACACAGACAGACACAGACACACAGACACACAGACACAGACACAGACACACACACATATATATATATATACACTCCTCGGTATATTCCAAGCCAAATAAGATGATCTAGAGGAAATGCGTTTCAGTTTGTAATTCAGCCAAGCAATATAGACTATGAATTTGTAATCTGGCTCCAGTTCTTACAAAATATAGTGAAATCTGCCTCTCCTGATTGGGAAGGCGACCTGGAAAAATACCAAGCAACCTAGCCAAGAAAGACATTAGGCTTGCAAAAATACAGTTAGTCCTCAACTTACAACAATTCATTTAATGATCATTCAGTGTTTCAATGGCACTTTAAAAAGTGACGTACGACCATTTTTCACATTTATGACCATTGCAGCATCCCCACGTGATAAAAATTCTGATGCTTGGCAACTGACTCATTTAAAAAAAATTATGGGGGGGCCATGGTGGTTCACATGGTAAGACGCTGGGCCTGCGCACCACTGAGGTTGACGGCTCAATTCCTGTGAGTGAATCAACCATGTAGGGACAAGGAAAGAGCCTCCCCCAATTGCCCACCAGCATTCAGGTTTTTCTGCAGGTAAAGATAACACCATCTGAAAAAATCCTTTCACAGAGGTAGCCAGTCACCTTGGTGATCCCTGCTAACATGTGCCATACACTAAAAAAAACAACCTGACTCATATTTATGATGGCTGCAGTGTCCCAGAGTCATGTGATCCCCTTTTGTGACCTTCTGACAACAAAGTCAATGGGGAAATGAGATTTACTTAACAACCATGATACCAACTTAACAACTGCAGTGGTTCACTTAATAACTGTGGCAAGAAAAGGATGTAAAATTGTGATGACCCAGGAAGCAGCACACATGTAATAAATTTCCAAACATAAATAAATTTCCTTTAATGCCTCCAACTGGTCCAAAAAAATCTTTATTTTCCCTTTGACACTTTAATTTCAGTTTAGGATTACCTGTTAGTGTCGAAGTAAATCAACACAAATTTCTTAGTTGAGTCTCTTCTTTTTTAACTTTCAAAGCCAATTGCAGCTATCAATGTGAGAAAGAAAAAAAAATCTTTTTTCCTTTTCCCCTCTCTTCTCCTCCACTTTAAAAACCTTTTCCCAAGGCGGAGGAGCGGTGGTCAGCAATGGCCGCCACGAAGAAATCTGCAGCTGGACAAGCAGGAGCAGGAGGGAGAAAGTTGGAAGAATTACGAAAGTTGCTTTCAACCGGGACAAGGCAAGAGAAAGTGCCCTGGGGGCTTGAAGGCTACATTATTTCCAGAGATGGCCATTTCTGACCACCGCTGCAACCACCTATGGGAAAGGGAGTAATGCCAAGGTGAGGAGGAGAGATGCAGCTCCCCTCGACTCAGCTGGTGGTCTTCTCTCTCTTCGCCACCTCTATGGAGTGGCTTCAGCCCCAAATCCAAAGGATCGGGGCGCTCCAGCGGCGAGCACAAATCGAAACCGCACACGATCGTGGATTTCGGTCCGTCGCCGAAGAAACCCAAACCGGAAGCTCCAAGACTTGCCCTTCTTGATGGGCTGCACCAGAAGCTAGATATTTAGTACAGCAGACAGAGGGAGGCAATGCTGATAACAACATATTCATTCCTTTGCTGTGTGATCTTGCCTTGAACTTCAGATTGTGTCTCTTCAGCTGTTGCCTTTGCCTTGCCTTGCCTTTGCCTGTGGATTTGCCTTTGTCTTGCAACTTGCTTTTGCCTGGTAGACTGGACTTGCCTTGCCTTGAGGACCTGTGTTGGTTTGGGGTGGGATTCCACTGATACAATAACCAATTCTGTGACTGCGTGCTTTGCGTGCATGCTCTGCATTTTAAAAAGCTCTAATACTTACCTTCTACAGCAGTCCCTGTGAATAAAACAGCTGAGGCACGGCAAACTGTTCTGCTGTGCAAATCAGCTGTGCTCTAAACAAAGGAAATAAAGCACAGGAAAGAGCAGGGGTGGGCGGGCCCACATGCTCATCGCAGCAAACCAGTTTGCTGCCAGTTGATCTTTGGAGCAAGGCGTTCGCCCGAACTGAATCCCGAACTGGTGTTGGTTGTATTTGAGTAGCCTGTGGAACTCATTGGGTTTGAGATGCACAGGGAATTATTTGGGAATACCAATTCAGGCTCAGAAGCCTTCATAAAGACTCCTTACACCCATGGTGTATGTGTGTGTGTAACAGCACATGTTGACTGGTTTCTGGTTTCTGGATGAATATCAGCTTGTTTCCCCAGTAAACTTCTTCCCTTAACTTGTTACAGATACAATCTTTATAATATTCAATGCATGCAAATAATTCCACGCTATGAGAGCCTGATCTTACACTGGCAAAGTTTTGATCTTACTGTTTTCGCCTTGGGCCAGAAAAGCAATGCAGTCTCATGCAGTCATTGTGGAGCTCAGCAGAGAATGTTTGTTTTAGCAATGCCTACTGTCCTGAAGGCAAAACATTTGTCTGTCAGCTCAGAGAAAACGCAGGGACCTCCCTTCTGTCTTCTTCTAAGTGGCTTGTCAGATGAAGTGCTTTCTCTAGGGGCATGAGTACTGATTGTTTACCTTCTTGGCTTTAAGCTTCTCCTACCAAAATTCCATAAATGTCTTCCTGTCATCTGCTTTCTCCAAGGCACCAAATCGTTGTTTTAACTCTCAATAAGAAAGATTGAAGGATGGAGGAAGCAGGAGAAAGAACAAGCCAAACAAGTTAGAGGCCTTAGGCCACCAGAATAGACCTGGCAGAACAACAGATAACCAAGCTTATCAAACACACCTATGATTGGTGTCTCTGCAGTTACCATGGAAAGCTATTTCCATGGGGAGTCAGGCTCCAACATGGGGGACAGGTTGTTCAAGATTTTGGCATTGAAAAAAATGCATTTGACTATTTTTTTTAGAAGGAAGGACCACTTTGGGTAGAAGAATGATACAAAATAAGCTGGAATTTTCTGCCTTTCCCCCCAGGCTTTGAGGTAAAAAAAATGAGCACCCTCACCCTTTATTATGTAATTTAGAATTTACACTCCCATTTTTGGGTGGCCTTTCTCAAAGTAGTGATGAGATGCAGTTTGTGACATCTCGACTCCAACTCTGCTCCTAATCTACTTGCATGCAATGTTGTGATGCATGTATGAAAGGCACTTATATTGAAAACGTATATGGGTGTCAAATACTTCAGAAGGTATGCAAATGAGAGAAATTTGCATGCGGGCAAATCTCTGCCAAGGAACGACTATTCTTTCTGCACAAATGCCTGTAACAGTATGCCCTGCCCACTAGTGTCAGATATAAACCTCCAATACACTGCATAGCTGGATGGAAAATAGCTCAACAAAGCAGCTGAAAAATTATATGGCTAATGCTCACTGATGCTCACCCCAGACTAAAGAAATACTAGCACATTATAAACAAGAACAAGAAACAACTGGAACAAACGATGACCCCAGTACACACAAAAATATTGACAACCACCATCAAGGTTACATTTCTAAGGTGAGCTGAAGACAAGCAAGCAAGCAAGCAAGCAAATTCCAAACCAAGCTAAACCCCAGAACTAAAGAGGCACTTGAACTCCAAATGGATAATCAAAATATCCAGCCTCCCACTATCCACTGCAGAACACAATATCCTCCAGAAAGGCTTCAATTACAAAATAAATGAACTAAAGTAAACTAAAAACTTAGAATTCTTTGCAGCCTTTTATTCCAAGCAGAAGACAGAGCTGCCGTCAAAAACATGAAGAAGGACTAAACTAAAAGGCTAGGCCATAGCAATCCACATTCAGATAAGCAGGGACCAACACCAGACATATAATCAGATAGAAAACAATGCCCTAATTATTTAAAAAAAAAAAAACCGCCTATCATGCAGGTTTTTAAATATGATAACTACCTCCTTGATTTTTGCCCCTGGAAACCAACTGGGAACCAATGCACTTCATGAAGAACCTGCATCCCATAGGCAAAACTTGGTGTGCCCAATAATGATGAGTGCACTGAAAACTTTTAGTTCTTTGCTGCCATCTAGTGACATCCAAAGTTTTGCAAAACATACAATAAATCTAAATCTGAACAATGCTTTGATTTGATTCCTGCACTAAGTGGATGAGACTCAAGTGGCCTAGATGGTTAATTCCAACTCTAGACACATGTTCCCATAACATGTAACCATTTTTTTTCGACAGGCAAAAGTTAGTTAGCCTAAACTTGAGGGTGTGTGTGTGTGTGTGTGTGTGTGTGTCTATATGGCTTTCTATGTTGGATGAATCTTGCCCCGTTTTGTTTATTGTCCAATTAGTATAAAATAGGTTAATTCAGTAACTAAGTTAAATGTATAAATCTATAATTACACTTATAATTACTTACAGTTAAGACTTAATTTAATGATGTTGTTTAGTTAAAGTAAAGTAAACACTAACCTGTTCCATTCATGCTGAACCTCCTAAATCTGCTTCTCAACAGCCAAGTGCACCCCCAAGGCTGAAGAAAGAAAAGTGGTGGGGATGAATACAGGCAGGGCACATGGGATTTTGAATCAGCAGGAATAAGTTACTCAGTGACATACTTAGTATGCTTGAACCCCAGAGTGGATAGTTTTCAACACACACACACACTCACCTTTTCATCAGTGACAGCCAGTTTGATGTACTAGGGAAGGCACCAGGCTAAAAGCAAGAATAATGTGCATTCTAGTTCTGCTATAACTGACTGCAAAGCCAGATGGGTGATCTTGGACCAAACACAATCCAACAAAGAAGAAAAACTGCGGGAGGCACTTGCCAGCAGTCAAAACTGACTTGAAGAGGTAATTATTAATCAATTCATGATGGCTGCTCTGAAAATGGTACCTGCTTCTGAGGCTGAGCCACACAATCTAAAGAGGCTGAAGAATGGAGCATCTGGCTCCCCTTCCCCAACACAAGCTCCTGAGCTCCAGATCTCTACAAAGGGAAAGGGCCACCCACCCCCTCCTCTCCACCCCAGTCCCTGATTGCTCATTTATCTTCTGAGGATCTCCAGAGCTCTGGAAATCTAAGAGTATCTACTGTATTAAATTAAGTATTTACTGTATGATACACCTACTCCTTGCTCTCCACACACACCCAATAGCTCCTTTATCTTTTGTAGGTCTCCAGTAGCCCAGAGCTTGTTTTGGGGAAAGGGAACAGGCTGTCACACCACTCAGCCCGTGCCAGCTGTGTTGTGTGGTCCATTTTCAAAGCATCCACAATTCATCGCAGCTGCTCTGAAAATGGCTCCTGCTTCTAGGAAGGTGCCATGCATCAGGATGGGAAGAGATGGAGCAGCCTGGAGCTCTGGAGGAGCTCTGGAGGAGGAGCTCTGGAGCTCTGGAATTCCAAAAAGGAGGAGCTCTGGAACTCAAGACAGTCATAGAATGGATCCCACTTGATAAAAAGTGTCTATGAAAGAGACTTAAAACAAGATAGATCAACAACAGATCGACAACAAGTATTGCGGGCCCAATCAGCAAAAGAAAGCTGGAATACACTGCCAACCATCTTCCAGAAGGAACTCTGGACAGCAAACAGAATGAACACACAGTATAGTAAAAGTAAAAAGTGCCATTTCAAAAAATAAAAAACTCTGATAAAACTTACATTCTTAATGAATGCCAGCTCCATCAGCATTCTGATGGGTACCATGATAAAATGCAAGTGGAGGAAAAGTCTTCTTTCATACTGAAAGTTCTTCTTTCAGTCCTGGCCTTCTTTCATTCAAAGATCTTAGGTGGATGTCCTGCACAAACTCTTCTGCATAACAGAATAACAGAGTTGGAAGTGACCTTCTAGTCCAAACTCCCTCTCATGCAGGAAACCTTATATCATTTCAGTCCAGTCTCTTTTTTAAAACCTCCAGCATTGGAGCACTCACAATTTTTGGAGGCAAGTCGTTCCACTGAACATCTTCAGATGCTGGCCTGTTAGACAAGAATTTAGATAAGAGGGATAGGTAGTTTGAATAAATAAAGAGCAACATTTAGCAAGTCATAACCAGGGGTGGGATTCTACAGATTCGCACCTATTCTCAAGAACCGGTTGTTATCATTTTAAGCAGTTCGGAGAACCAGTTGTTAAAAGAAATTATTGGCCTAATCCTGTAAGGAAGGCAGGAAGGAAACATTCTGATGTTGCTTACAGAAACTGCCTCTCCATTAACCCTTATTACATTCTTGGCAGGACTAGACTTCCTGTCTCTGGAATATCTCTGGAGGTTTTTTCCCTCCTTTGCTGGTACTTTGCTTGTGTGGAGTGACCATTCAAAGTGAAAGTGGCACTGAAAAAAGTGACTTATGACCATTTTTCACACTTATGACTGTTGCAGCATCCCCACAGTCATGAGAGGCCAGGCGAGGAGATGCGTGCCTCGATGTGAGTGATATTGAGTTGGCCACACCCAGCCAATAACATGACCACCAAGCCATGTCCACCACCTAAGCCACGCCCACCGAACTGGTTGTTAAAAATTTGAATCCCACCCCTGGTCATAACCAGTCATATTTTTGGTGCACAATAGAAGAATCTAGGAGCCATTATTATTGAGAATAAAGCACGCAGAACAATTATTAACAAGAAAAGAAATAAATGTTAAGAATCTCAGGGTCTACAAGAGTTAGAAATACACTCTTTGTTTGGTCTGCTGCCTTTGTATAATTCTTAAAGTAGAGCATCAGAAATAACCAACTGTGGATAAGGCTGTGGTTTTTTTGTAAATCAACTGTTATTTGTTCCTAATAAGGTAGGCAGGAAGATGTCAAATAGTTCTATGAATTCCCTTGAAAGTGAATTTGGGCATGTTAGGCTTTACAGTGGATTGAACACTGGCAACGAAGTTTGCTAGTATCTCTCTGGAATCAAATACGTACAACAATAGCTCCTGGAAAGACCAACAACTCAAAATACACTACACAGCAGCAATACTTTTTCTCACCAAGAAATGTTTAATCGGGGATATGTATGTGTGAATGAAAGCAGGCAATTTATTATCAGGTAAATTAGAAGAATCATAAAAAGCTTTCATATGTTATCTACAGTTACAAATGTTTATCCTGTTATATTTTCTACATTTAAAAAAAAAACTGGCCTGCAGTACTATTTTAATGAGTGGGGAGGGGGTTGCTGGTTCTTTTTCTTAGTAATTCATAATCTCTGTTCAGCACTACAGGCTTTTGAACATCGAATGCTCAAAACCTTTTACTTGATTAATGTTTTCCCTCTGCTTTTTCACAGATTCAATTTAAAAAGAAAATACCAACCTCAGATCCTTTTCACTCCGTTTATGAACAAAGTTGTGAAATTTGATAAGTTCTTATCAATACTCAATTAAGGGTTTGTTTCTTTGGGTCTTTTCATTCTGTATTCCAGTCTTGCTACCCCTGAAAGAAGCCTGGCTGAAAGAAAGGATAAAGTCACCTGAGAATAAATGGAGACGGCTATTGCTGGGGCCATCAATCTCTAAAGCTGCATTAAAATAAAAGACATTCCAAAATGAAAACTGACATTTTTGTTTTATTGCCTGCCATTTTAAATCCTAGATATTAGATTTTATGAAGCACAGATTGCAAGCTTCCAGTGACCACACAGTGTAGGATCTAAAATGGCTTCACCAATACCAATACTATTCCTGATAAAAACAATTTTTTTCTGTCAAATGATATTCAGGATGAGGCCAACAGCACTAGTAGCCATAATATTATCTATCTGCCAGAGAAGAAACTCCAAGGAGGGCTGTCTAGTCAGCTGTCAATCAACTGGAATGATAATGTGTGTTCTGCTTAGCAAAATGATGTATCTACACAACTTAAATGGTCCAAAATCCTCAAGGAATCATATGGCTGGTTAGATAAAGTCAAGGAAGTCAGATGGGAAAATCAATAGGTTCATTCTGAAACTCTATCAGCCTTCTCAGTCATTTGTCCATTTATCCAACAGCCTACAATCACAGTGCTATGTACTTAGCTAACTTGTCATCTGGTGCTCATTATACACTATGGACTCTTGTACACAAGGAGGTCAGGGGTCTTCTTCAACCAAAGTTCCATCATTTGAATCCGTACAAGAGGAAGCAGTTATTGGATGCACTATACTTGAAGGGTTCATGAGAACTGAAATAAAAAAAGACAAATAAGGCTAAGCAGGGGGCACAAAAATTAATTCTGTGAATGTCTATGGAGATTCTCAATCATCCAGGTTATGGCTGCCCCCAAAGTGCTTTTTCGAGAGGCAATTGGACTTTCTTGTTTTTTCTTTGAAGACGTTTCACTTCTCATCCAAGAAGCTTTTTCAGCTCTGAATGGATGGTGGGGAATGGAAGGATTTATATTCCTTGCAGTCAGCTGGTCATTTGCATTCTTTTAGAGAGTCCTTGAGGCCACTTGGAGGTTTGTCTGTGTCCTCAGGGTCACCTGAGTAGTGCAAATGGGTGTGGGGCCCTCTTTGAACTGCTGAAAGCACTGTGTTGTGGAGCTGTGCTTTCTGCAGGATGTTTAGATATTTAGACATTTAGCTATGCGCTTTGGGATGAACACCCGTAAAATGTGTGGGAGTATGAATGGGTTTGCAGGAAAAAAATGCAGACTACAGGGACCATTTGTGCTTCAGTTTGAGATGAAGACAACACGCCTGTGCCTGTGTTCAACAATGAAGGGACACGTGGCAGAGAGAAACATCCTGCAGAAAGCACAGCTCTACAACACAGTGCTTTCAGCAGTTCCAAGAAGGCTCCACATCCATTTGCACTACTCAGGTGACCCTGAGGACACAAACAAAGTGACCTCCAAGTGACTTCAACAATTCTCTTAAAAAATGCAAATGACCAGCTGTCTGCAAGGAATATAAATCCTTCTATTCCCCACCATCCAGTCAGAGCTGAAGAAGTTTCTTGGATGAGAAGCAAAACATCTTCAAAGAAAAAAAAAACAAAGTCCAGTTGAAAAAGCACCTTTGGGATGGATTCTAGAAATTGAAAAAACTTGATATATTGCTCCTTGAGAAGAGATGGAATATGATATCAACTTTCACACAGATCAAAATTCTGTTGTTGGATATGTTCAAGCAGAGGGTAGACAACCATTTGAACAGGAAGTTGGAGGCAATGACCTAAACAGTTTCTTCCAACATTATAATTCTAAGCCAAGGATACACAGATTCAGAACATTGTATAGCTAATTCTAGTTCAGGTCCATATAAATAATCCTATAGCTAAACAAAAACAGCCTGTTTAGTTCTGACTAAGAATAACTGGCAATTTTAAAATTTTGTCCAGTAGAGTCTGTTGCTCAAATGTATGTAGCATTTAGCATATATATATATATTTGTCTGTAATTTCTGATTCAGAATTGGCAATGTAGGTTTTAATCGTAATGATCCCGACAAAGAACCCTTTCAGGCTTCATTGGATGAATTAGAAATCCATTCCAAAATAGGAAGACATCAGTGTCTTCCTGGAGATTACTATGTGGGACACACTATGGGATCCAGAATGGAGGGTCTTATCTGAAAAGAACCAAGGGCAAATACTTGCTCAGAGTTTCTAAGTTACCAAAAGGTCTTTTGTCTTAGGCCATGGCATCCAAATGGTTTTATTTATGTGTCCCTAGATCTGGTGGCATTCCCAGATATTGAGCTTGGACTTTTGTGACCAAACATACACGCACGCACACACATACACCCCAAGTGAAGCAAGTTTTATTGATTGATTGGTTAAATTTATATGCCACCCAATGAAGCAACTCTTGAGAGCTACCAAGTTCATGGTAGATATTTGAGGTCCCCATTATTTTGAATGAGATGGATTGCTGTGGGTTGATTTCCATGTTAAACATTAATTCCATGCATGTAGTAGGGGCCAGTTTCTGAAAGAAGATGGCATTTCCCCCCCTAAAAAGTACAGCTATCCTGTGGAACAGATCTAAGTGGGTGTCACGCATAATACTTAATAAAACAATTGATACCTAGTCATGGGAACTGTTGAATCTATGTACTTGAATTACTTTAAATCCAAAGCAGATAAAACAAACAAAATGAATTTCCCAAACATGCAATAGAAGCAAAGATCTTAATTCCAGAGAATCTGACCTTAAAGTCATAATATTGTTTTTTGAATAGCTTCTTTATAACAGGCATTATATTGGTCTCTATTCCAAAGAAGTCATGATATGCTTGCTAAGTCTGAGAACACAGACCTGGAAATGGCTCCTGAACCACCATTTGTCGAAACAAAAAATCTTATTACAGGCAAAATGTAGCCCTCCAGATGTTATTGAATTATATTGGCCATGGTCTGAAAAGAATGAGCGTTCAACTGCATGTTGGCCATACTAATTGGAAGTTTTTTCTAGCAGAACTAGAATTAATCACCTTGATATAAATGCTTTGTTTATATTTAAACTATTTGCATTTGGGGCAATTCTTGCTGAAGCAACAACGATACCACCATAGGTTCGCTATGGTGCGGATTTGCCAAAACCCAGAAATAACTGAAGGTTTTCAGCCAAACTGTTGTAAAGCATGGTCATGTGACCGTGGGATGCTGAAACAGCCATAAATGTGGTCATGTTGCTAACCACCTGAAGCAGTGGTGGTATGCTATCAGTTTGGTCCGGTTCTGCTGAGCCAGTAGCAGCGATGAGCAGCAGAGACCAAACCAGTTCACTCCGCTGCTCTCCTGTTGGGCCCACTTGCCCACCGAGGCTCCCATACTCACCTTTATCTTCTGCTTTTGAAGCGCAGCTCCTTTGCGTGGCACAGCAGATTGCAGCGCGGCAGTTGCTGAAGCAACAGGGAGAGTGCAGGATTGCAGGAGGTGAGCTGGAATGCCTCTGCGCCTGCGCAAAGTGCATGTTTGGCATGCACGTGCATGCAAAGTGTGTGCACACGCACAGAACGTGCCCACCAAGCTATGCCCACCGAACAGGAGGTGAAAATGTTTGTATCCCACCACTGACCTGAAGTGCAATCACGTGACTGGGACTTGACTTGACTGAACTTCTGATTCAGGCCATAAATCCTATTTTTTTCAAGTAGGTACTAACTTCAAATGGTCACAAAGTGACCAGTCATAAGTCGAGGTCTATCTGTACATAGGTGCCAGCTTCAGCTTCAGCTTCTTACGATGCTTTAATTTGCGTTGCCGGCTTCCATGCCTTGATGAAGTCCTTCTGGCTGGGAACAATAATAAAGAAGCCCAGTCTTTAGCACTAATATTTTCTTTGGATCTATTCTTTCATGCTGGTCTTTTCTTGGATTAGTGGTACCTTTTTTGAACTGAGAATACATGCACTCTGGCTAAATTTTTACTACTACTTTGGAGAGACTTGGCTCTCCTGGTTCTCCCTTTCATCATCGCTTATGTGTTAGCGGTAGACTTCAAAGCCAAGGATCCTTTGAATAAAGCTTGTACATTTTTACAGGCCCAAACAAAGCTTTGAAGAGGCATTTCATTTCATTTGAGCCTTTAATAAAACAACCTTTCGGTGTGGTTGTTCAAGACAAAGTACTCTGCTTTGAGGTGTCATAAGGGCACTGCCATACTATGTCAACCTCCTGCTTCACTGACCTCTGTCCCTTTTCCAACCAATCAGGATGAAGAAAAAACCATTCTGGCAAAGCAGTAGGCTAGCAAATTTAAAACAGAAATGGCTGTGAAAGTCTGACTCACAGACGAACACTATACAGAAGCCTGATGATGGCAGATGAGATTCTGCCAAAACGTCGCTACAACTTTAAAAGCACAACTATAATGACGTGGGAAAATACCTGAAATCATCCCAAGAGAAAAATCTTCCAGATGCCCCAAACTATACGGCCTCCCAAAAATATACAAAGAAGGCATACCTATCAGACCCATAGTCAGCTCCAGAGGAGCACCACTACAAAACCTAGCCAAATACCTAGCAAAGCAGCTACAGCCCCATGCTGAAGCAGTAGCTTCACATGTACAAAACTCATACCACCTCTTGGAAATGATCAAAGATATACACGTGGAAGAAGAAGATCTTCTTGTAAGTTTCGACGTGGTTTCACTATTCACTCAAGTCCCGATAAAAGAAACTCTCGAAATCATCAAAAATAAATACCAACCACCCAAAAGCTCATGGAACTAGCAGAACACTGCTTAACCAACACATATTTCATATACAAAGGACAAAGATACAAGCAAATTGAAGGAGTCCCTATGAGATCACCACTGTCACCCGTCATTGCAAACCTGTTCATGGAAGAATTCGAAACCAGAGCCCTAGCCAATGCCACCCACAAACCCAAACTATAGTTAAAATACATTGATGACACATTTGTTATTTGGCCCCATGGAAAAGAAAACCTAAACAATTTCCTGACACACCTAAACAGCACACACCCCAAAATCAAATTCACCATGGAAACGAAACAAACAACTACCATTCCTAGATGTACTAATCTACAAAAAAACAGATGGCACACTAGGACACACCATATACCAGAAGAAAACACACACCAACTGCTACCTCAACTCCCAATCCCACCACCACCCAGCACAGATAAACTCCGTGGCCAAAACACTAATTGCCAGAACCAAATGCCTGGCAGACAAGACACACATAAAGACTGAACTATGCACCCTGACTAAAGTACTGACAGCCAACAGCTTCCACAAAAGCAAAATCACTGGCTTGATCCACAAAAACACACTGAGATATATTGGAGACCTAGAAGATGAACAGACCTATGGAACAGCTGTCCTGCCCTACATAAGAGGTACTACAGACAAAATCAGTAAGATACTACACAGGCATCACATCAAGACTGCCTTCAAAACTGACAGAAAAATAGCAGCCATCCTAAGAAACCCCAAAGATAAAATTGACCTGGAAAACCAAGGCATATATGAAGTCCTGTGTGCATCATGCCCTGCCACATACATTGGACAGACCAATAGAAGAATAAGTACCCGCCTAGATGAACACAAAAATGCAGTAAAAAAGCTGGAACACACTTCCTCACTAGTCCAACACATGAAAGCCACAGGTCATAGCATCGACTTCAATGGCACCAAAACCCTAGCCATTATAGAAAACCCCAGCCACAGAATTATCAGAGAAGCCATAGAGATTGAAAAAAAGACCTGAAAGCATGAATAGAAGAGATGACTCCACCAGATTGTCAATTATCTGGAAGCCTGCACTCTCAAACAACAAAATCTCCACACCACAAGCCAGGCAAACACCTGGGCACAAACAGATCCCCCCTGATACCTCCAGCTCAAACACACCCCAACCAGGCACCCAGATGAAACCCAGCTTCCTAATAAATGATAGACGTCCATTTACTCGGAGCCAAGCCGCACTAAAAGCCTGCAACACAGGAAACACAATGTTGCCAGCCAATCAAGACAAAAATTAAAAAATAAAAAAACAAAAAGCTACAAAACAGACAGAAGATATTAGAAACACCAATCAAGCAGAACACAGCAAACTCCAAGACAAATAAACATAGACCAAGACTCCCAAACAATCAGGACGAAGAAAAAACCATTCTGGGACAGCAGTAGGCTAGCACCAAATTTAAAACAGAAATGGCTGTGAAAGTCTGACTCACAGACGAACACTATACAGAAGCCTGATGATGGCAGATGAGATTCTGCCGAAATGTTGCTATAACTTTAAAAGCACAATTATAATGACGTGGGAAAATACCCGAACAAAGCTGAATACCTTACATATAAATACCTGCGAAAACTTAAGAATATATATATATATATATATATATATATATATATATATATATATATATATATATATATTTCTCGAACAAAGCTGAATACCATATATATATATATATTATATACACTGCTCAAAAAAATAAAGAGAACACTTAAACAATACAATGTAATTCCAAGTCAAATCACACTTCTATGAAATCAAACTGTCCACTTAGGTAGCAACCTGATTGACAATCAATTTCACATGCTGTTGTGCAAATGGAATAGACAACAGGTGGAAAGCATAGGCAGTTAGCAAGACATCCCCAATAAAGGAGTGGTTCTGCAGGTGGTGATCACAGACCACTTCTCAGTTCCTATGCTTTCTGGCTGATGGTTTGGTCACTTTTGAATGCTGGCGGTGCTTTCACTCTAGTGGTAGCATGAGACAGAGTCTACAACCCACACAAGTGGCTCAGGTAGTACAGCTCATCCAGGATGGCACATCAATGCAAGCTGTGGCAAGAAGGTTTGCTGTGTCTCTCAGCGTAGTGTCCAGGGCGCTACCAGGAGACAGGCCAGTACATCAGGAGATGTGGAGGAGGCCGTAGGAGGGCAACAACCCAGCATCAGGACCGCTACCTCCGCCTTTGTGCAAGGAGGGACAGGAGGAGCACTGCCAGAGTCCTGCAAAATGACCTCCAGCGGGCCACAAATGTGCATGTGGCTGCTCAAACAGTCAGAAACAGACTCCATGAGGGTGGTATGAGGGCCCGATGTCCACAGGTGGGGGTTATGCTTACAGCCCAACACCGTGCAGGACATTTGGCATTTGCCAGAGAACACCAAGATTGGCAAATTTAACACTGGCGCCCTGTGCTCTTCACAGATAAAAGCAGGTTCACACTGAGCACATGTGACAGATGTGACAGGGTCTGGAGATGCTGTGGAGAACATTCTGTTGCCTGCAACATTCTCCGGCATGACCAGTTTGGCAGTGCGTCAGTAATGGTGTGCAGTAGCATTTCTTTAGGGGGCCTCACAGCCCTCCATGTGCTCACCAGAGGTAGCCTGACTGCCATTAGGTACCGAGATGAGATCCTCAGACCCCTTGTGAGACCATATGCTGGTGTGGTTGGCCCTAGGTTCCTCCTAATGCAAGACAATGTTAGACCTCATGCGGCTGGAGTGTGTCAGCAGTTCCTGCAAGACGAAGGCATTGATGCTATGGACTGGCCTGCCCGTTCCTCAGACCTGAATCCAATTGAGCACATCTGGGACATCATGTCTTGCTCCATCCACCAACGCCACATTGCACCACAGACTGTCCAGGAGTTGGGGGATGCTTTAGTCCAGGTGTCGGAGGAGATCCCTCAGGAGACCATCCGCCACCTCATCAGGAGCATGACCAGGCATTGTAGGGAGGTCATACAGGCACGTGGAGGCCACACACACGACTGAGCCTCATTTTGACTTGTTTTAAGGACATTACATCAAAGTTGGATCAGCCTGTAGTGTTTTTTTCCATTTTAATTTTGAGTGTAACTCCAAATCCAGACTTCCATGGGTTGCTAAATTTGATTTCCATTGCTAATTTTCATGTGATTTTGTTGTCAGCACATTCAACTATGTAATGAACAAAGTATTTAATAAGAATATTTCATTCATTCAGATCTAGGATATCTTATTTTTGTGTTCCCTTTATTTTTTTGAGCAGTGTATATATGGGTGCTAATTGTGTGCAGATTGTCTGAGATAATAAACCATAATGTAACTCACCTTGAAACAAAGTTGAAACAGAACCAGCTTCTTAAAAGTCACAACATTCTATTCAAACAGGCTCTAAAAACTAAAACAATTATTAGCTTCAATCATACATTGTTAAATGTAATTAAAAAGAAGAGGTTGAATTCAAGAGTTCTGCCAATGCCGAGGTACTTAACTACATAAGCATGATTCCACCAAAATAGATGGAAACATTGTTAGATGAGTATAATACCCTTGACAGATATTTTTACAGAGCAAAAAATGGCATTATCAAGTGGATGTGTCTATGGAGATTCTCAGTTATCCAGGTCATGGTTGTCTTAAAAGGTGATTTTTCAAAAGGCAACAGGACTATGTTTGTTTTTCCTTCAAGGAAAAAGCATACTGTAGCTGCCTTTTGAAAAAGCATCTTTGAGACTATCAAGTGGATTTCAATTTGTTAATCTCCCACAAGTCTTCAAACTGCCAAATGTTGGCTTAATGAAAATGGTATCTAAAATGAATCTTGAATTGCAGAATGCACAATTTGTACATTGGATTTTAAAAATAGTTTGCAAAATACAATATTGGTACTATTACATGTAAGATTATCAGGAATTTTTCATTGCTGTGTTTATTGGATCCATCATGTAATTAAACCGTTGCCATTCACCTACCCACCCCACTGCCTGACAGAAAAGTTCTAATCCAAGAATCAATGACAAAGCCTTTGGTTTTAAATGTGTTTCAAAAGGAGAAGACATTTTGTGAAACTCTCATGAATGGCACATGATGTTTGTTAGGGATAACATTGTTTACCCTAACTGGTTTGGGTAAAAATAATAAATAAGGTATCATGGTTTGTTAGTTAAAGTGTGTGTAACTTTAACAGCAAGAATGTAATTAAGGGTGTGGTTGTAAAAGCACTATATAAGAAGCGAGGCAATTGCAGCTCGCTCTCTCTGGCTTACTGATCCCTAATTACTGGAAGGATTGATGACTGCGTTCTTGCTGGAACGGGGAGAGAAAAAGGAGTGTTGATTTTTCTCAACGGAGAGAAGATAAAGATTGGACTGATTTATTGTAAGTGTACTGACATTCAACACGGACTATTCAACACGGACTTTGCAAATAGAGTATCCCCGACAAGACTTGACTGAAATTGATATATGACTAATGGACCGTTTATTTGACTATGCTATAATTCTTAAATGGAATAAACTATATTTTTGATAGCACAAGCGTATCTGTATTTTTACTGCGTGTTAACTAGAAAACTTATCTCACACATTTACCTGTCTTCCTATCTGACTTCGCTGCACGTTCTGTTTAGTTTGTTTTCCTTAACACCCATTGGGGAATCCAGGCTTAACAATGTTCTTGCACTTGCTTAATTAGGATTGACCAAAGAATGAACAAATGTCTTGCATGGATGTCCATGGTGTGTTTGTGTATTTAAAAAGAAAAGTCAAGATGGTAACCTCAGCCAAAGTAAGGATCCCTGCCTCTTCTTGCTAAACAGAAAGAAATTGAGCAGGACTAGTTGAGAAACCAGTGCTGCTAGGAAAAGATCAGTCTCAGGTCATTAAAGAAATTCATCACGGTTGGTTGGGTTTTTTAAAGCATGAAAACATCAAGATGACAGCAACAAATGGAGTCTCCTACCATTAAGACTATAAAATAATTTCCTAGTGCCTATCCATCATTCTTGGCTAGAAATATTTGTAAAAAGGATACATTCAGGAAATGTGCATAAATGGAAAAGCTGCAATTTAAAGAGTGTTAAATTAATTTTTTAAAGAATAAAGCATAGCCGATGGAACATTGCACAGAAGAAAGCATGTATTAATAGTAGTTGAATGGAAAAATACATTTATCAGGGCAGTCTAGAAAAAGAGAGCATATTGGGATCCATATATTTTATAAATACATGAAATATACTCGTGGCTAAGCCCAGCCAGCCCTTGAATTTTTAATCCATATACCACACAAAAAAGCACCACTTGCAGTTGACCATTTTTGTATACCGTATATACTCGAGTATAAGTCGACCCAGAATATAAGCCGAGGCACCTAATTTTACACAAAAAACTGGGAAAACTTATTGACTCGAGTATAAGCCGAGGGTGGGAAATGCAGCAGCTACTGGTAAATTTCAAAAATAAAAATAATTAATTTGGGAAACGATCTCACTATCATGAAAGGTTTAATTGATTCACTAACCCAAAAGAAGAAGATGATGATGACAGCGGAGGCAGGAGTCACTCTCTTCCCCTCCCTCGGAGGCCCCCTGAGTCAGGAGTCGCTACCGCCGGCGCGGCCCCAGTCCCGCCGCCTCGGGAAGGGAAGGCAAGCGCTTTTTGCCTTTCCCTTCCCGGCTGAAACTGTTGGGAGTCGCTGCCGCCGGAGGCCGCGACTCCACACCATTTTTTTTTTCAGAGGGAATCTGACTCGAGTATAAGCCGAGGGGATTTTTCAGCACAAAAAATCGGCTGAAAAACTAGGCTTATACTCGAGTATATACAGTATTTTAATTTTTATAATGGGTTTATTCACAGATGGAATATTTTATGGTATCCATAAGTATTTTTGGTTACCTGTCCTTTACAAAAGTTTCCTTGTGTATATTTTCAAATAAGCCCATCCACAGATCAGCCAAACCTAATTAGGGGATGTAATTTGAAACTTAATATTCTTATCTCCTCTACAAATACACATGATAATTTTCTTGACAATCACCAGCTGACTTCTTTTTTAAAAAATGAATGAAATGGGAAGTGAGCAGTTACAAAGCTACAGAATTGACAATGGGCCTCCCTTCGTCTCACACTTTTAGAAAAGATATGATAGCATGTCTACATGCCTAGAAAGAAACAAAGAACGAAAACAATGGTCATGGAGCCAACAATGGTTGGCAATTCCACTAATTTCCTTCTAGTAAGGCAGTGATTTATGGCTGCCATCTTGTTAACAGTTAATTTCCACCCTATGAGTCACCTTGTCAAGGAGATGGTTGGCATGTAAATTTAATAAGTAAACAAATGTATAAATAAATAAAATAGCCATTTTCCAAATGAATCCATACATGTTTCTGACATTGTTTTCATTCAGATAACTCACAGATGGCTTTCAGTAGTCTTGCCTACTTTGTCCACTGAAGCATCTAATTTAGCTATGGACTCACTCCCAGATTTCTTAGGTAGTAATGCTATTGCTCAAAATACTATATAGTGGAAAGCTCTAAAGATGGACAAGCCTCCTTTTTTCATTAGATCTTGGAGCTTTGAATAAAATGTCAGTGTGCTGGCAGTTCTTTCTTCAAATGCCAACATTTCCCCCTCCCTCCCCCCCAAAACAGAAAGCAATTAAGGGATAGAATGCTGGAGAAATGTGTTTGTGTGTGTATGGGGGAGAGTGTCATTTGGCAACTAAATGAGAGGTGGGTTTTCTGAATACTTTTTCTCTCTCTCTCCCTTTTTCTCCCCATGGTGAAATTTTCAGACTCAGAACAATTGTCAAGACAACCTCTTAATGTTGCCGACAAAGTTAGTACAGCTGGATCAAGGAGCAAAACCTATTTACCTTCTTGCTATTTCCTGGTGTAAAACAATCCATTTTGCAACAATAATTAGCTGATTAATAAGACACAGTCAAAGCCATGGGTATATGTTTATATGACAGGATTCTGTGCAAATGAAAAAGAGGAAGGTACATGTGATGTTTAGTGTGAAATGCATCTTTCACAAAAACATAGGAGAAGAACGTTCCCAGGATTTTTGTGAAAATAAAAGATTGAGAGAAGAGATGATGAAGATCAGGAGTTTCTGCCAGAGAAAGAATGTCCCCCAAAACCAAGATGGTGGACATGGAGGTGTGACTGAATCCACATTTTTTTTACATCCATGAAGGAATCTGTACCACCAAAACCTCTTCACATACATTTAGAGGAAATGTTCTGTTCCCAGTTTTGTGCATTATTGTAATAATAAACAGATATGTTAAATTTATATTTACTGACAAAGAAATAAAGAGAGACTAGTATAGATCTATTTCAGGCTATTTATCTGTCATCAGCTAGCCATACTCTTCATACCCAATTCAGGAGCTTTCGCAGGCAGTCGCTTTTGCAACAAACTATTTTGTGTTACATTTATATTTAAAGCTAAAGCAATATATCACGAAAGCCACTGCCTGTGAAGGCTCCTAGATTGGGACTCAAAGGCGAAAGTGAAGCATTATGCTCCTTCCCAAGAGCTGTGGTGATGCAGTGGTTAGAATGCAGTACTGCAGGCTACTTCTGCTGCTCACCAGCTGCCAGCAGTTTGGCAGTTGGGGTCTTACCTGCTCAAGGTTAACTCAGCCTTCCATCCTTCTGAAGTCAGTAAAATGAGGACCCAGATTGTGGGGGGCAATAGGTTGACTCTGTAAACTGCTTAGAGGGCTGCAAAGAACTGAGAAGTGGTATATAAGTCTCAGTGCTATTGCTATTGTTTCTCATATTTGGGTAGACCAGGTTGCCCTGATAGAAAAAAAACTTAATGAACAGATATAGAGAAATACAGCTTCATAGTTGCAATTAGACAAAAAGTCAAGGCTCCTTATTTCTCTTAAGAACTAGGTAAGCACATCCACCCTGCCATTTGATACATAGAAAAGACAACTTCCACACTAGGCAAACATCCTAGATGAATTTTTTTTTCCAAATCAAGACATTTAAAGGTGAGTCAAGCTGAGTTCAAATGGTCAGTTTCAGTTTAGCCTAAATCAAAACATAGAAATTGCCATCTAAACTTATCAAGCACATAAACTTTGAGGATACTTAATGTCTAATTTTCTGAAGGTCCACCGTGGACATTCAGTTTTGAAGAGTCATTTGAATATAAGGTCATCAAGCAGAAGTTCAAGAAGGGAAATCACATTTGGCAATCAGTACCTTGGATATTTTAGCCAAGTATTTTCCAGATGATCCTTGTGTATTTGTTTAGCACTAGGCTAAACCACTGGGGAGTTAACCTGGAATGTAGCTTTATAGAGGTTTTGCAAAGACTGTATCTGGTAATTTTGGCTTAAAGTGAAATTAAGCTACCTTTTGTAGACTAAAGTCCATGCTTTAGCATTTGGAGAGAAAATTATAAATGGAGTATATGATATAAGCAGCCATAGCTAACAAGATTGTTTTTCCCCCGTTTTCCAGGTTTAGGGAAGGAGTTCTTTTATTTAATCTATTTTAATCCTATTTTAGGGCTTTCATTACTGTTTTTATATTTCCTGCCATAGGTCTCTGCTGCAAACAAAAATGATAAATTCATATTACACATGTGTTGGAACATGACTACCCAAATAGATATGTGGTTTTCTACAGAATAAGATTTGAGACCACTGTTATCAGTGACCTGATTTTACAGCAACTATTGAAGAGCCTGCAAGAACTGGAAATATAGCATGGAAAATCCCCCCCCCTTTTTTTGTAAGCCCTGTGAAATACAATAAAGATATGGCTGTCCCACTGACACACTAATAGATGATGATACATTTCTAATGACTCTATCCAGGATGTGTAGCTGAGCTGCACTCCAGCATCCACAACTCTTTGTGCTGTATGCCAAGCCTATGGCAATTAATCCAAAAGGATTATCTGAGTGTGTGTGTGTGTGTGTGTGTGTGTGTGTGTGTAAGTTATATTTGCTCCTTAGACTGGGGTAGACATTATTTAGCAACCCAAAGAAACCTATGAAAAGCAGCATATATATTATGGGGTTAATACTTATCACTGACTTCGCCTTTCTAATCCGGTAGGCCTCCTACTAAAGTACAGTTTGTAATATTTCTTGAAAAAAATACTCAATGCGCCTTTGAGGTTGCCTGGTTTCTAGCTATTAGTACATTTTATTTTCAAATCTCACCAGAGCCAAGTTTTATTTTCTTGGAAGCTTCGCAGCAACTGGGTGATTGTTGCTAAGAATGCTTGACTCAAAGGAAGACCATCACTGTCTATGTGAGTCTAACATTGTCCAAAGAAATCTTGTGTTCTGTTCCAGCAATGTTTTTATATATTATTCAGTACCAAGGACAGTTCCACCCTTGATTATGTAACATGCCAGCAGGGACTGCTGTTACAAGAATGAGAAGTCATCTCAACCTATCCAGAATTCTTCCTGTTGGGCTACCTTTAGATGATGGAGTACTGTTTAAATGCTGGTTCCCTGCTGCAACAGGGATGGTTTTATGGGAGACCTTACTGACTAAGATACTACAAGTAAGGGAAAACCTTGGCTAATGGGTACTAACAAAAAGTCTGCCAGACTTGACCAAATGATCCAACCTGCTATCAGAAGCATCGCTTTTTCAACAGCTTATTTGCGTGTAATAGCACAGAAATCTCAAAGGTGCTTTTTCAAACAGGCAGCTGGACTATGTTTTCTTTGAAGAGGAAGAAGAAGAAAACATCCCTCCTCCTCCTTCCTCCTCCTCCTCCTTCCTCTTTTTGAGACAACTGTCACCTGAATGACTGAGAATCTCCATAGACAATAGCACAGAAACAGTTGCTTTCTAGGAGTCAGCACTGTTAGATTCTTATTATACCCAAGATGCACTTGTGAGATGGGTTGCCATATAACTTGATATGATGATGTTATCCATTCAGTCATGTCCAACTCTAAATAAATTAAAGTATTATTGATCTTAACTGTATGCCTGCTACAAACTGTTGCAGTATGTTATGCTATGCTATGCTATGCTATGCTATACTATGCTATGCTATGCTATGCTATGCTATGCATTTAGTCCACATTTTGTGTGTGTGTTTGTGTGTGCGTGCGTGCGTGTGTGTGTGTGTGTGTGTAAATATAGAGCAGGGTGCTGGTTGGGGAATTCTGGGAGTTGGTCTATCCATCTTCAAGCAGTCAAGGTTGAGAAACACTGATATAGAAACATGTCAGATCTTTATCTCCTTCACTTTTTCTGCTGCTCAATTCCATACCGTTCTCAGCCAGTTAGACACTGTTACAAATCCATCTTGTCTTCTGGCTTTGCAGCTTCATCTTATTAGGATTACTTCTTTTTTTCCTTTTTTGCTGCTCCTGCAAACCTTGAGGTTATCTCAGATCTGCTGACATCTCTCTATTGTGCATGCATTATGCTTTTTTATTTACTTTTGCATGCATACAGGGGAACTTAAATCAGAAAGAAAAGGAGCAATAAATCTCTTCTACGAGTAATAAACTATGAAGCTACCCTGAAATCTGTCATCTCCTTTGCAAATTGTATTCATTCCATTCCATTTTTCCATTTGACTGATCTTCACATTCTTCATTGTTATTTGGGTAACAAGGTTTTTAACCTGTTATTGGAGCTTTCCAGGGCCTTTTCTTCATTTTTGGATCAAACAGTTTATGAACCTTTAGCAATCCATTCAGAGCGATTGTTTCTTTTAATTAGGGCAAAGTATGAAAAAGAAAGGTTTAACTTCTTGCTTCCTAAGGTCTTACTAAAAGCTGCCTCCTTCCCATCTCCTTCAGTTATTTATTGGTCAAAGTTCTAGGGTGGCCAATATAAAAATGTCTTCGGGAAGTTTTTTAATTTCTGGAGTTGCTTCTAATTCCAGGAGAAAATGATAAGGTGTCAACAGCTTGTGAAGGAAAGGTCATACTGAGAGCTTCTCTAAACTAAAAGGAAGTGTAAAAGGAAGATGATATTTGTAGTTGCATAAAATGGTTAAACTTTCTCAACTGTGATGAGTCTTACCTCCCTCCCATATCTCTTTTTACGGGCATGGTTACTAAGAAATCACATATAGTTTAATGCTGAAGCAAAACAAAGTCACCAACTGCTGTTATTCCAGTTGAACTGACAGCAATCACTTCTTCCACGATATTTTTCCAGGATAAAATAAAAATACAAGGTGGATGGATGGGAGAGAACAAAAAATGCTATGGCAATGTGTTATGTCTCACCTTTCTTCTTTCCAAGAAAGATGAAAGAGTCCAAACTCAAACAAACACAGGCAGGCAAGAAGACTCGGTCTTTACAGGGTTAATCCTTTATACTGATAATGTCCTTGGCATTCCAACACACTCTGCCTGCCAAGTCCGAAATGATAACAAGAAAAAATACTCACTAAAGATTCCAAAGCAGACCACAAGAAACAGTCACAACGAAACCTGGAAGAGAAGTAAAACTTTGTCCCGTACAAAGTTTCCAGAGAAAACACACCCACTTTTATCCCCTGTGGGGTGTGTCTCAATGACTCAGCTCACTCTCTGACCCTCCCACGCCTCCTACGTTGCAGCTCACATTTCTTCCTACGACGCTGCCTAGGATCAAGCCAACATTTGTCCACTTGACTCCCTGTCAGGGGCTGCTCCGATATGCCCTCCTCCTCCTGATTAATCTCAGGCTGTTCTTCTCGGTTGTCTGCTGAAACCTGAGGTATTATCAGGGCGGAAGGCATTGCCAGAGAGGAAGGTCCTGGGGAGGAAGGCATTCCCAATTCCTCCTCCTCATCTTCCGAGTCCTCTTCCTCTAACAGCACAGGCTCGGGAATCGGAGCCACAACAGCAATGTATCTGAGCTGCAAAAAACAAACAAATAAAAAAAAAAACCCAACCCACTGATAGACTTTGCAAACAAGATACCTCAAGCCTTGCACCCATTTCGTTTCTAATTCTAATTCCCCAAGTTCTGTCAGCTTCCCCTGGAGTCTCTGAGGGAGAGGGCATCCAAAGAGGCAATATGATGGCCACAAGTATATCATCATGGGTGTCATCTTCACTTTTTTTGATGCACATATAAAGGATGAGGATTAGACTGCATTGTTTTTGTGGCCACTACCTTGATAGAAATAGAAATAGTGCTTAGATTTATATACCACTTCATAGTCCTTTACAGCCCTTCCTGAGTGATTTACCAAGAGCTCTGGTGCCACAGTGGTTAGAATGCAGTACTGAAGGCTAACTCACTGCTCACTCCATGAGTTCGATTCTGAATGGCTCAGCCTTCCATCCTTCCATCCTTCCGAGGTCAGTAAAATGAGGACCCAGATTGTTGGGGGCAATGTGCTGACTCTGTAAACCACTTAGAGAGGGTTGTAAAGCACTGTGAAGCAGTATATAAGTGCTATTACATTGGAAGTGCTATTGCTATTACAGAGTCAGCATATTGCCCCCAGCAATCTGGGTCCTCATTTTACTGACCTCGGAAGGATGGAAGGCTGAGTCAACTTTGGAGAGAGGGAGAGGGAAAGACAGAGACAGATAAACAGACAATTCTTTTATTAAAATGCTTCTCAGCTATTAAAAATGTAATACACACAATTTAAAGAAAAGAAAATAGGGAAGAGTAAAAGGTGCAAGGAAAGAGAAATAAAAGGAGAAGGAAGAGAAAGATAGTTAATGAGCAATTTCCTAAAGTGATTGCAAAGTAATGTTTACAAACTTGGGGTCCTAAAAGACTCAGAGGTGATTGTAAGCAAGATGGCTACACTCATAGTCTCCAGTCCTCAAACAAAAATGGCTACCTTGTGGTCAACTCATGAGAAGAATCTAACACATATGGGCAATTTCTCATCCTTCCCTTGCCTAAAGAGGTCTACTCATCATTTCCTTGGTTTTTGCTGCAGTCGTTGGCTTCACTTTTGCAGAGGTGTCTTCAATTTGCTATGCCTTCTGAGGAAGTCCTGTTCAATTTGCCATAGCCCTTCCTCCACCACCCCTAAGTCATTAACTTTTAGGATCCCACCTCCCTTGACCCTCCCCAAATAGGTTGAAGTTGCAGGAGTGTCTGACCTGGACACCCCTTATAGACTTTTTGCTGAAGAAAGAAAAAAATCAATTTGTGATTTATGGGTTTGATGATTGGAAAGGGTAGCTTATGGAAGAAAGAAATTATTATGTAACCTTAAAGAAGAGGGTAAAATATAAAAGCATTTATAACTGCAGTGAAAAAGATCAGAAGCTGCTCCTTTATACCCTTTCTCTTTTTCCTTTTTCTCTTTTTCTTTCTTATTTATTCACTATTCTTCTTCATTTTCCTTATTTCTTTTCTAATATTTGTACTGCTTCTATTTTGTAAGCATTTCTCTAATAAAAAACTGTCTGTGTCCTGCTCTGCTCTGGCTTCAAAATAATAGTTGTCAAAACCTATAACTCATTGCCCTCCATTCTGGGGAAATTTTTAAAGTTTGTATGAAAATTCACAGATATTTTGATTTTTGTAACACATAATTGTTAATTATGTGTTAGGCAAGTGGTGCATTTTTGCCAGGAATTTTTCCTATGGATATGTTATTTTTGTTAAGATAAATATTTTTTTTTATAAAACAAGTTTTATTGGTTTTAAAGACAAACAAAACGTAAGACATCAAAGTATAAAACCTCCTTTCTCAAAAATTACTTATAAGTTTTAACAAGGCAAATAAAGCATTATTTTTTAAGGCATAGTTCCACATTATCACATTTCCATTTAAACGCGTATATATCTTTTCCAAATTTCTCATTGTTTCTCCCTTCACTTTTATTCAATTATATTTCTTTCTATCAAGGTTTTGTTAATTCTCAATCAAGCATAAACACACAAAATACAAAACATAAAACAAGACATAAAAAGATAAAACCTCCTTAATTATCATTTACACATGTCTTTTCCAAATTTCTCTCCCTTTAGTTTTATTCTTCCAAGGTTTTATTAATTCACAATCAAAACATAATTAACCAAAACACAAAACATAAAACATAAAACTTCTTTTGAAAAGTGGCTTAGCCCCAGGTTACATCTTTTTTTACAGACCTAAATCAAGTTCATGCTCACCTTATAAACCATTCATATCTTATTAACCATTCTATATTTTCTATATAACTTCTCCCTTCTTTTCACTCTCTTAATTATATTTTATTTATTTCATCTTATTTCAAAATCATTATGTTTGTATCTTTTGTCCGTTCTTTTCCAATCATCTGTTTAGCTCTTCTCTTTAGCAAAGAATTTCCCCTGTAATCACTTTTAAGGTGTGACGCCTTTCCCTAAAGTAACACTTAAAATAATACATAAGTTCTATCCTGATTCTGCTTAGTACATTCTACATATTGCATTTTGAAAAAAAAGAATAATAAACTTATAATATAGTTAAGTATATAATTTCCATTCTAATTCTAATTAATAGTATAACTAAGCATTAATCATTTTACACATTCTCTTTGATATTTTATTAAATATTGAAATCTATCATTATAAAACATTTTAATATTTTAATATTTTGTTAAATCTTATAATATTCCAATAGACTATTTCAAATGCAAATACTACAATACTATCTTATGTACTCTTGCAGAATCTTTCTTAAGTTATACACTGTCCTTTATCCTTTATCTCTAAAAAAGATATCTTGTTTCAGACCGTGGCTTTTCCCCCCCTTTCCCCTCCCTTTCTTCTCCAGTCTGATCTTTTTGCCCCCCCCTCCTAACCTCCACCTTTTTAGCTTCCCCTCTCTGTTGTGATTCTCTTTTCAATTGCTTTCTAACATTATACCTTTTTTTTCACCTTATTTTTCTTTTTCTTGGTTGTTTTATTGAATCTTAAATTCTCATTTTTCCTTCCTCTCTTCCTATTTTCTTTCTTAATCGAACTTTTTTGTCCATTAAAAATGGCTTCCTTTTCTTCTTCTTCTTCTTCTCCTTCTCCTTCTTCCTTAAGTATTTGCTGGTACATAGAAACTGCCATTTCTAAAAAGTGGAAGACAGCTCCCAATGAATTCTTGCCATTTTGTTCTCTTTCTTTTAATTTTTCATATTCCATTTTTAGTTGATCCACAGATGGTGCCATTGTAAATTTTTAAGAACAACCCAGATGTTTTTAATCTTAAAGTAATTTGCAAATGTCAAAGTTATCAAACAATCCAAACAGACAGAAATTATTTCCTCTTCTCTTTGCAACTTTTCCTCCTGGGGCAAAACCCCAAATATATTTTAAAGCCGTATTACAATTAGTTGTTGGTCTTATAATCTTCAAAGCGTCTCCTCCAACAAGCTTTTAAAGATTTTTTTTTAGTCCTCTCCTTCCCACTTATAATAAAGAGCTTGTTTTTACCTCAAAGCAGCAGGTTTTTCTGTGCTCATTTGCTTTCTCCGTAAGGAAGGGGAGTGAACTTTCCTTCAGCACTTTCGCCGCCCGTAACAAACTTCTTTTGGAAACAAATGTATCAATCCGAAAATCAGGCTTCCAGGGTGTTTTAAAAGTAACTTAATGTCCCGGTTCAGCCAAGAAAACTTCTCCTTCTGTCTTCCTCCTGCACAGTCTTATCCGGTTGAAGATTCCTTTGTGGCTGCCATTTCTGACAGCCGCTCCACCGCCTCAGGAAAAAGGAGTCTAGCCGGCTGGGGAAAAGGGGTGTGATATCCCCAGACCCCTGCCCAGATCTCCTCTGTCTTCCGCTGCCTCTTTGGGGCAGCGACAACCCCCAAATCCAGTTGGATCGGGGGTACCTCAGCGGCGAGCGCAGCAGGGACCCGCAGAGAAGTGGATTCCTGCCGCCGCCGAAGCCTTGCAACCGGAAGTTCGTTAAGATAAATATTTTTATCCACATTGCCTCTGAATTCATATATTTTGATCAGACTTTCCTGCTTCTTTTTTGTTTGGCAAAGTCCCTACCTGGAAGAGTGTTATGGGAAGTAGCATTAAATTATAATATGATTTGTTTAGGTTGGGATTAGCTATAGAAACCCAAACTGTGATTTGAAAACCATAATTTGTATAGTTGATTATTATCTGTGAATCAGATCTGTTTAACCATCCATAATCCAACAAACTATGGCTTAATCCATGTGAATAAGACCATTATTAATAGGTACAGTATGTCTACTAGTTAACAGGTTAGGAATTCTGGTAATTGTGAATCCAAAACATGGGATTTGTTTATTTTATTTATTTAGTGTATGGCATCTACAGGGGTCATGCAATCACTGTTATACAAATTTAGTTTAAATAAAGTGTCAGAAATATAGAGATAGATAGATAGATAGATAGATAGATAGATAGATAGATAGATAGATAGATAGATAGATAGATGGATGGATGGATGGATGGATGGATGGATGGATGGATGGATGGATGGATGGATGGATGGATAGATGGATGGATGGATAGATAGATGGATGGATGGATGGATGGATGGATGGATGGATGGATGGATGGATGATGGATGATAGATAGATTATATATATATATATATATATATATATATATATATATATATATATATATATATATATATATATGTTTTCTGAGGTTCTCGGGGTATTTGTATGTGGATCTTTGGTTATTAAATTAAGATGAAACCATAATAAAATCACCATAATATGTAGCCATAGAATTGCAATGGGGAATTCGATATCTAACAAAGTTAACCATCTAACTGCTTCTGGTGTGGCTGTGATGAGATCATCTCAGATGCCTTGAGATTTGCTGAGGGGCATTCTTGAACTATATGACTATATTCTTAGTCATCCAGGTCATGGTTGTCCCAAAAGCACTTTTTCAAAAGGCAAATGGACTTTGTTTTTCTTTGAAGATGTTTCGCTTCTCATCCAAGAAGCCTCATCAGTTCTGACTGAATGGTGAAAGATGGAAGTATTTATATTCCTCGCAGTCATGTGGTCATTAGTGCTTTTTCTGAGAGTCGTTGAGGCCACTTGAGGTTTTATCAATGCCCTAAAGGTCACCTGAATAGTGCAAATGTGTTTTGAACTTTCTTGGAACTGCTGAAACTGAAGAAAACAGATGAATGCAAGGAATATAAATCCTTCCAACCTCCAGAATTCAGTCAGAACTGAAGAAGCTTCTTGGATGAGAAGTGAAATGTCTTCAAGGAAAAACAAAGTCCAGTTGCCTTTTGGAAAAGAACCTTTGGGACATATATGTGTTATAGTTTATTCTGGTACACCATAGTTGCATTGCAGGCTCTCGGTCATTCTCCACATGGAGAATACAGATGGCAATACACAGGATGCCAATATATTACAAATTCCCTTTTTGCCATCATGCTGACATTTCAAGCCTTGCTTGAAAAAACAACAACACACAAATGTCAAAAGATTATTCTCTCCACCCATTCCATTCCCTCCCCTCAGTGACCAGCCCTTGCCCATTGTTAATGCTCTTGTATTGTGCTCTATAATTGTCTTTCCTAAGTGATGGATGAGGCCATGCTCCTAGCATCAGGAAGGTGAAAGATGACAGAACAAGCCCAGCTCAGCTCTGAGGATAAATAATAAAAAGGGCTCCTTTAAAAAAAAAAGAAGGAAACCAAAACACACCATGTCTCGTGGATGTCAAGGTGTTAATCTTACAAGCAAAAAGTCCACACACAAAAAGTTGTGATCCCAAGACAGTCTCCTGATACATTCCACACACACTTCACTCAAATACCCAACAAACTAGTGTGTGCGTGTGTGTGTACGTGTGTGAGTAAGTATGTAGAGAGAGGGGGGAGGGAGGTGAGAGATGCAATAGTTAACAGTTTAGATGGTAACAGATAAAAGATAATCAGAGTTGGAAGGGACCTTGTAGGTCATCTAAGCAGGAGACCCTACACCATTTCTAACAGATGGGAATCCAATCTCTTTTTGAAAGTCCCAAGTGATGGAGCTCCCACAAATGATAATGATGGATAGCTTCATCAGTAACTATTAGCTGGGATAACTATAGAGAACCTGAGAGATAGCATTTGAGCGATGGGGGACATGAGCAGAAGAGCATGGTTTGACAATTATGGGTTTCCAGGAAGCAATCGTTGGCCATTTTGAGACACATGTTGTTCAGCCAGATATATGTGATTTTACTCATGTTAATTGTGATGCCAAAACACCACATTTGTTATTCTGGAAAGGAGGAAAACAAGTATCAATGACTAACTTGTTCTTATGGATCATCACATGACAATCTAATAAAGGCTGCTGGTTATATAATTGTCTTGGAGCAGGGGTATCTTCATGGAGAGGTTCAAAAAAGTCAAGATGGCAGCATATAAAAGGGGCAGAGTTTCAATCACATGGTTGTGGCCACCATCTTGACTTTTTGACCCCTTCCCTGAAGAAAGTTCCATCTTGGAAAAACATAAAGGGCTCAGAATAGTATATCAAGGTCAGTAGATAACAGGGGGTGGAAAACAAAATGATTGTAGACCCAACTTAATCTGTTCTAGGACAAATGTGGCCAAAAAAAAAATACTTCAGGAAGGCCACAAAAAACAAAAAACAGTAGAAAGCAACTGCCTTTCTCAGTTGAAATTCCCTAAAGTTGCTCTCTGAGAGAGATTTACAATCTCTAAATTGGGTAGATTTATCTATCTCTAAATTAGATAGATAAATAGGTAGATAGATAGGAAGGAGACACACACACAGAGGTTATCCTCAACTTTCAATAGTTCATTTAGTGACCATTCACTAAAGTTACAACAGCACTGAAAAATTGATTATGACTGTTTGTCACACAAAATTCAGACACTTGGCAACCTGGTCACCTTTTGTGACTTTCTCACGAGCAAAGTCAATGGGGAAGGCGGATTCACTTAACAATTGTGTTACTAACCTAACAACTGCAATGATTCACTTAACAACGGTGGCAAGAAAGGTCATAAAATGGGGCAAAAGTCAGTTAATTACTATTTTCATATTTCCTGCCATAGGTCTCTGCTGAAAACAAAAATGATGAAAAAAATATTACACAAGTGTTGCAACATGACTACTCAAATAGATATGTGGATTTCTACAGAACAAGATTTGAGACAGCTGTTATCAGTGACCTGATTTCACAGCAACGATTGAAGAGTCTGCAAGAACTGGAAATCTAGCATGGAAAATTCCCCCCTCTCCCCCGCTTTGTAAGCCCTGTGAAATGCAATAAAGACATGGCTGTCCCACTGACACACTAATAGGTGATGATACATTTCTAGTGGCTCTACCCATGATAAAAACTGAGCTACACTCCAGCATCCACAACCCTTTGTGCTATATGGCAAGCCTATGAATTAATCCAAAAGGATTGTCTCCATGTGTGTGTGCTTGTGTGTGCATGTGTGTGTAAGTTATGTTTGCTCCTTAGACTAAAGTAGACATTATTTAGCAACCCAAAGGAATCTATGAAAAGCAGCATATATATGTTATGGGGTTAATACTTATCACTAACTTCACATTTCTAGTTTGCTAGGCCTCCTACAAAAGTAGAGTTTGTTATATTTCTTGGAACAATTACTCAATGCGCCTTTGAGGTTGCCTGGTTTCTAGCTATTAGCACATTTTGTTCTCAAATCTCTCCAGAGCCAAGTTTTATTTTCTTGAAAGCTTCGCAGGAACTGGCTGATTGTTGCTAAGAATGCTAGATTCAAAGGAAGACCAATGATTGCCTCGCTTAGCAACAGAAATGTTGGGCTCAGTTGCAGTCATAAATCAAGGACAACCTGTAGCTAGATACATTGGGATAATCATATGCCAATCGCCTTTGAATATGGGTGTGTGTCATAGCTAAAAGCCTTACTAGACTGTTAACATGAGAGGCACCAACCAAGAGGCCACAGTTTATCAAGACATGTTTCTCATAATCTGACCTCCAGCCAACAAAACTGACACCATATAACATGTAAAGAGAAGGAGTTTTAAAAGAACTTTTCAGTAAAGATGGATGACCCAGTTTGTTTCACTTTCTGAAATGTCTGCATTTTGGTCTAATATGGGTAGTCCTCGAGTTACACCCAAAATTTATGTTGCTAAGTGAAACATTTGCTAAATGAGATTGCCCCATTTTACGACGTTTCTTGCTATGCTTGTTAAGGGAATCTGGGTTCATTTAACAACTGTTAGTAACATGGTTCTTAAGTGAATTTGACTTCCCCATTGACTTTGCTTGTTAGAAGGTCGCAAAAGCTGATCACATGACCTGGGGACACTGCAGCCGTCATAAATATGAACCAGTTTCCAAGCAGCTGAGTTTTGATCATGTGACTATGGGGATGCTGCAACAGTCGTAAGTGTGAAAAATTGTCTTAAGCCACTTTTTTTGGTTCCATTGTAACTTTGAACAGTCACTAAATGAACTGTTGTAAATCGAGGACTATCTATATAACTTTTCACCATTTTGATACTCACACATTTTGTCAATGATTTATATAAATGTCTTAACTAGCATTAATGGGCATTACTCTGTACAAATTACCAAAGGTAATTCGAATCATTTCTGCAATATTTTTTTTGCAAACCATTTCTGTGAAAAGTAATTCTTTCTTTACACAAAGTTATCTATGCAATTTTCTAGAATTTCTCAATAAGGTATGTTAAAATTCGGAAATAATTACATCCTGATTCAAATAGTAGTTTGGATGGTATAAAAGTAAGTATTATCATCATCATTATTAATCATTAGCATGACAAAATTCAGCTGTGGAAAAATGCACTTGTATTTATTAAATTTTCTTTATAAAATAAAAATCTCCCAGCCACTTTGTGTCTAGTGTGCTTTATGTCTATTGAGTCTAGGTGAGTCTGATTATGGATAGTTTAAAAAAGAACCTGTCACATCAGCAAACCCTAGTTTTAAGTAGGACTAAACACATGAGTCTGATTGAGAATGACATGCCATATGCATTCCAATCTTAATTTCATGCTGTCAGATTTACTGCAAATTAGTTTATAATGGCCAAAACTATGCAACAGTTCTCATTATAATCTTTCCTAAAGTATATATTCTATATATATATATCTTATCAAGACTTGGGTATCTTTGTACCAACTGACGAATTATCCCTTTTATTTATTTGTTTGTTTGTTTGTTTGTTTGTTTGTTTAATTAATTTGTCAAAAGCTTACAATATAACAGAAACAAGAATAAACATAAGTTTAAATACAAGAAATAAGAACTAATTGGGGACAATAGGACAGGGATGGTAGGCACGATTGTGCGTTTATGCACACGCCCCTTACATACCTCTTAGGAATGGGGTGAGGTCAATAGAGGTTAGTTTGAGGGTAAAGGAGTGAGAGTTTGAGCAGGTGACAACAGAATCACGTAGTGAGTTCCAGACATTGACCATTCTGAAATCATACTTCCTGCAATCGAGTTTGGAGTGGTTAACATTAAGTGTATATCTGTTGTGCGCTCTAGCGTTGTTGTTGTTAAAGCTGAAATATTCATTAACTGGTAAGATGTTGTAACATATGATTTTATGTACTATGCTTAAGTCTAATTTTTGTGGAGGTGGGGTACTTAACTTTCCAAAAAATATACATAATGATTTGCAATAGTGGCAAATATCTGTAGCTCGGGTGTAGGATGAGGATGAAGGTTCATTCTCTGAATTTGTGGGTTGATTTCCAAACATTTCATTACCAGGCTAGGTAACATCTTCAGTTGAGTTGAGTGTGTCGAATGTGATGGGTCAGGTGTCACAGGACAAACATCACATTAATTAAAAACCAAGATCCAAAAAATACCAGTCAAACACCACGATCCCAAATCCTTAAGCCCTATTGACACCAAACAGCACCAGTTGAATTGGAGCAACACAAAAACCATCAGCCACATTACCCCCAATCCCACTCATGAGTTCATCGAAACCTGGAGTCCACAAGCAATTCCATCAATAGACACATTGACCTACAAGAAGTGCATCATGACATGTTAAAACAGGGATTTCAAACTCAATTTCATTGAGGGCGCATCAGGATTGTGTTTAACCTCGCAGGGGGGGGGGGTTGTGTGGCCAGAGTAGGCAAGGCCAGCTCAACGTCACTCGTGTTGGGGGCACCTGTGGTGGCTGAGTGCTAAGGCAGGACTTCCCCCAGTGTCTCACTCACTCACATTATAATGTTCCTTCCTTCCTTGCTCTTCTTTTTCCTTCCCTCTTCATTTTCCTTTCTTTGGTCTTCCCCTTTTCTTTTTTTTTCTTCCCTGCTCTCTTCCCATCTTTCCTTCTTTTTCTTTGACTTTCCTCTTTCCCTTTCTCCTTTCCTGTTCCTTCTTGCATGCTCAAATGCAAAAGGAGAAACAATTCTCCTTTTAGTTTGTTTTGCTAGCCCCCTGCCAGCAAAACGGAGCTTGGGGAGGGGGCTGTGTTAGGAATGATAGTCACCTAACAGTTGGGTTGGAAATATATAAACCAGGATAGACATTTAATACTGTCTCTTTAAGGGAATGCTACAATTGTAATTGGGTGTGGTTCCTCAAATGGCCATAAAATGGAGCCAGAAACCTGGGTTGTATGTTTTGTTAGTTGCTAGTTGCTAGATGTTCTGATGGTCAATGTTCTTGGTTCTTGCATTTTTCCCCATTGACTGTTGCTGATCGTCATTCTTCTTGGTTTGCTGTGAGTCTGTTACTGAACTCTTTATGATACTGGACTTTGTTATTTGGATTATCCCTGGACTGAATACTGACTGCTTTAACCGTGTATGACTTGGACTGCTTGTTGGACTTTGCTTAACCGTTCACTGGAAGTAAAACCTACATTTTACTATTCAGTGTATCTGTGTGCTGGTCATGTGTTATTCAACATCAATCTCACTACGTCTCCCTGTGTGCACTCATTCTCCTAATGGGGAATTACCTTAACAGGCTGCACCCCCCCGGCTCTATTTTGTTCTGGCAGAGGGTTGCAAGAGGCCATCACAGCTGAAAACAGAACTCCATTTCCGCTGGCACTATGGGCCAGGACTTTGATGTTTCCAGGACAGCCCCACAGTCCAGATCTAAGCACCCCATGGGCCAAATCCAGCCCATGGGCCTTGAGTTTGACACCCCTGTCTTAATATAAATGATGGCACAACCATGTAAACTCAATGTTTGTTTGTTTATTTCCATCAGAAGCATCACAATTAAAATACGAGATTAAAATATGTACATCAACATTGATCTACAGAGAACCTCTCTAAAACTTTAACTTTGTTCATGTTTTCCTTTCTTTGACACAGTTATGCCCCACCATTCCATTACCACCAGTATTATCCAGCTACTAAGCAAAACTATTATTAGATCAAATGAGGAAATACACCCACAAATGTACACATTTAACTACCGTGTTTCTCCAACAATACAGCCTCCACCAATAGGAAGGCCCAGCATGATTTCTAGGCATGAGATGAAATTAAGCCCCACCCCCAAAATTTAGGCCTATTTAAACCATGCGTTTCCCCGCCATTTCTCACATCATTCGTTAGAACTATACGAGGTGAAGAGAAATGGGGGGGAAGGGCAGGGTGGGGTGGGGAGAAACCTTGCCTTTAGGAGTGCCCTGCAGGTAGCCTAGGCTAGAATATCCCGATCTACCAATAGAACATCAGCCGATATAAGCTCCCCGAAGGCAGAGTCCCCAGCCGCTTCAGGGCGTGGCGTGGCTGCCCGTGTCCCCTCGACTTTAGGCAGTGTCTTTCGGGTGATGGAAGCTCCCCAAGTGCAGTCACCAGCCACTTCAATCTGCCAGTAGAAGCGGCCTTGGGGCGAACACACACTCACACTCCCCTCGCCCTGAGGCCGCTTCTACCGGCTGATTGAAGTGGCTGGTGACTGCACTTGGGGAGCTTCCATCGCCCGAAAGACACTGCCTAATGGCGAGGGGACATGGGCAGCCACGCCACGTCCCGAAGCAGCTGGGGACTCTGCCTTCAGGGAGCTTTTGTCGGCTGATAGAAGCGGCCTTGCGGCGAGGTACATGCGTATGGGCCGCTCTAGGTGGAGGAGGAAATTAAGTCACCCGCGAAAAGACAGCCTAGCCGTTTTTTCAGGGGTCAAAAAAAAAATAAGGCCCGGCCTTATTTTGTTGGAAACACGGTATTTAACATTTAAGTATGTTCTATATCACCTTTGGAGTTGGCATACAACAATTCATGCTCTATTCATCACATCAACATATGTGGTTCTCAATCTATCTGCTGTTTCTAGTTAAAAGGGCTCAGAGACCATGAAGGTGTGTATAAATATAAGCCTAATAACAGAACTCTTGGTCTGCTTGAACAACCATCACATTGAGAGAATTAATCTGATGCTACAGCAAGTTACCATTCTTCCAAGCAAAGATTATGATTAGTTACAGCAGACACTGTTTATTATAATTATTACGTAGCAATCACTGGAATTTGCATCCATCAATGTCTCTCTTATTTCCTGTTCTTCCTGATTAACAGGCTTACAAAGATAAGGGCAATTTGTCGGCATGTAGACACATTATTCCTTCCTTCCCAAGCCAAAGTAAAATTGAATCCAGCATCTATGGAGGAGAATAATGAAGTAACTTTGATGATTGCATTCTAATTGAATGTCTTCCATGTGCCCTCTTCCTCTTTGTAGCATTCTCCCCACTCCCATTTTGCCTAGATTTTCCTCCCCTCCCCCAAACTATTCCTGATTCCACAGGCTAAAGTAACACATTACTTTTTTATAAGATGCTATTCCCTCTCTTCATATTACTTACCCACTTAAAGTCTCTGCTGAATTTCTTTCAGAAACAATTTTTCACCTGCTCTGTTCTCATGATGATGGAGACAGCCCAAAGCTTCCCAAAGGCCAGTTACAGCATTAACTAAGCCTTTTCTTTGGGGGGGGTGGGGGAGAAGCAAAACAACAAAACTGTGAATCCAGTTGTGAGGCTTCAAGGTAATTCAAGGTTCAGCCAATCTCTTCAAACTTGAATGATCTCTGTGCACAAAGCCATGAGAAATTCATTAAAACTCTGGGATATCCCAAGTGTACGCTGATTAAAATAAGCTAGCTGATGCTTTCCTGAATGATTCTGTGCTCTAAAGCTCCTTTACGAAGTTACAATGGTATGTCCTCCCCAGATGCTTCATCAAACCTTTAGACAATCAAGTAAACTATTAGCCTTTCCTGGGCACAAGGGTTTCTTTCTTTCTTTCTTTCTTTCTTTCTTTCTTTCTTTCTTTCTTTCTTTCTTTCTTTCTTTCTTTCTTTCTTTCTTTCTTTCTTTCTTCTTTCTCTCTTTCTCTCTCTCTCTCTTTCTCTCTCTCTCCTTCCTTCCTTCCTTCCTTCCTTCCTTCCTTCCTTCCTTAAGACAATTAAAGAATTCCACATTTTATTCCCACCTGGATTCTCATTTTAATAGCATAATTCTTCAGGACATAATGGCGCTACCAATGGGAATAACATATGAGGGCAAAAGAGTCCAAACTAGTCATCTCACTGAAGAGTAAAATTCTGCTCAATTTTGTGTGGCCAAACCACTTCAGATACAAGCATTAGATTCACACAAAAGCAGCCTTAACTAAGTAACTGGTAAACCTAATGGTTGCATCCATTAGTGCTAAACTCTATAGAGCCATGGTGGCGTAGTTGTTAGAATGCAGTATTTTATTTATTTATTTTGATTTGTCAATTGCTTACAAGATAATAGGTATAAGTATATACATAGTTATGAATACATGAAATGGGTACATATAAGAAAAATCAAAGAAACAATAGGACAGGGACAGTAGGCATGTTTGGTGCACTTATGCATGCCCTGATAGACCTCTTAGGAAAGGGGTGAGGTCAATAGTGGACAGTCTAAGGTTAAAGTTTTTGGGGTTTGGGGAAGAAACCACAGAGTCAGGTAGAGTATTCCAGACATTGACCACTCTGTTGCTGAAGTCGTATATTTCCTGCAATCAAGTTTGGTGTGGTTAACCTTGAGTTTGTATCTATTGTTTGCTCTTGTGTTGTTATGGTTGATGCTGAAGTATTCATTGACAGGTAAGTCATTGCAATGTATGATTTTATATACTATACTTAGATCAAACCGAAGATGGTGTAATTCAAGGTTTTCTAGGTCTAGAATTTCAAGTCTGGTGGCATAAGGTATTCTACAACGAGTAGAGGAGTGGAGAACTCTTCTTGTGAAATATTTCTGGACTTTCTCAACTGTGTTAATATCAGATATGTAATGTGGGTTCCAGACTGATGAGCTGTATTGGTCTAGCAAATGTTTTGTATGCTCTTGTTAGTAGTGTGATATTACCAGAAAAAAAGCTACGTAGGATTAGGTTAACAACTCTTAATGCCTTTTTGGCCATGTAGTTACAGTGGGCTCTAGCACTTAGGTCATTTGAGATGAGTATTCCAAGGTCCTTTACAGAGCTTGGATCATCAACAAGGTCTTGACTATTCAGCTTGTATTTTATTTTCTGATTTTTTTTGCCAATATGTAAGACAGAGCATTTATTTGTTGAGATTTGAAGTTGCCATTTGTTTGACCATTCTGATACATAGTCAAGGTCTTTTTGAAGGGTAGCAGTATTGTCTGTGGTATTGAACAGCTTTACATCATCAGCGAAGAGAACACAGTTGCTCTTAATATGATCACAGAGGTCATTTATGTAGGAGTATAAAGAGAGTTGGTCCTAGAACACTGCCTTGGGGGACACCACTGTTGACAGGTACAGAATTTGATAGGACACTCCCAATTTTGACCATTTGTTGTCTGTTTGACAGGAATGCTTCTATCCAGTTATGCAGTTGTCCAGAGATACCATAAGATTTTAGTTTTAGGAGTTGTTGTGTACCACTGAATCAAAGGCTTTACAGAAGTCTATGTAGATTGCGTCTATTGTTTTGCCCTGATCAAGTTGTGTAGTCCATATGTTTTTGCAGTGTAAGAGTTGCAGATTACAGGATAGTTTTTTTCTGAAACCAAATTGTTTATTGGAGAGTAGGTTATTTGTCTCGAAGTGGAGGATAATGGATTGGTTAATAATTGATTCCATGACTTTACAGGTGACTCAGCTTAAGGAGATTGGTGTGTAATTTTCAACTATGCTGGGGTCTCCCTTTTTGAAGATGGGAATGACTGTGGCTTGTGACCATAGGTTAGGCAAGGAGCTGGTCCTGAAAGATTTTTCAAAGATTATGCTTAGAGGTTCGGCTATGGCAGTGGATAGCTTTTTTAAGAAGTAGGCACATATTCCGTCTGGTCCAATAGATTGGGATGGTTTTAGATTGCGTAGTGCTTTTTCAGCATTGTCTTCTGTAAAATCGATATATATTAGATCATTGTAGTTTTCTGTGACTTGACTAGGAAATATTGGGCATGATCCATTGCTGTTTACAAATATTGCACCAAAGAATGTGTTAAAGATCTTGGCTTTAATTGTGTCGTCGTTGCAGTCTTTACCATTAGGTCCTATCAGGGGTGGGATGGACCTTGAGTCTTTTAGTTATTATCTTTTAGTTATTTAGTCTTTTAGTATTGTAGGATAACTCTGCCCACAGCCAGGAGTTTGATCCAGAATGACTCAAGGTTGACTCAGCCTTACATCCTTCCGATGGTCAGTAAAATGAGGACCCAGATTGTTGGAGGAAATATACTGACTCTGTAAACTGCTTAGAGAGGGCTGTAAAGTATTGTGAAGAAGTATATACTGTAAGTCTAAGTGCTATTGCTAAAGTTGGTTAATTTTTTTGAAACGATTTATATGTTGTTTGAAACCGGCCAATTTGTTTTGTTCTATTATGGAACCCAGACCACTGGTTTGTTTAGAAACTAGTAAAAGACATTGTGTGAATCCCATCAGTGGGTTTTTCCTGGGTATGTTGGAAACAAATTAGGATTGGATTTCATTACCCCAGTTTGTGACTCCTGGAACTGAAATAAAGTCTCCATTCACCATCACTCTTTGTTCAGCAGATTCTCTTGTCACTTTTTATGCATTTAAAGAGGGAATTTATGAAAAAAGACAGTGCAATAAAATATGCAAATCAAACTAGTAACTTCATCCCCCAGTGAGGATTAAACTCAAGATGTCATTCTTTTTTTTACAACACGCTATGATATTTTATAGCTCCCTATTTTTTATATAATACTGTAACTAAGGAGTATGGCAGATATTTAATCTGTTTAAAATAATTGCAGCAATAATAATTACTTTATTGGGCTAATATATGTTCTGATGGGGGGAAGCAAAAGTAAGAATAAAGCAAAAGCTAGGTGATGGAAAGCTACAAATGTGGATTATAATCATTCTTAACACTGAGACAAGCCAAACTGCAGTTTTTCATGAATGTTTTTAGTAATGAAGAAAAATATTATTTCCTCTTTTTTGTTAATATTTTCAGCACTTTTGCAGTGTTTCTCATTGTTCCTTTGGATGTTCTACTTAATTTTCATTTTCATGTGCATCTGATTTTGTGTCAATCACGTAATCAGGTGGGGACAGATCTGACTGAATATGCCCTTGATTATTTGTTTGTAAATGTGACAGGCTGCATATCACAAATTCTCTCAGGATGGCAATGCAATGGAAAGATAAGAACTAAAGATCTTGCTTAGAGATTGAATTAAACATGAGGAAATTTGACAATGGACTAACTTCAAAGAAGCCGAAACAAAAGCCTTAAAACAGAAATATAAAGAGGCAGAGCACATTGTACATTTACTTGACAATAGGTGGACACAAAAAGTGACATGGAAGTGACCCTCCAATTTCAAGTGCCTGCTTGGATGACCTCTTATAATATAACAAGATCCTGTTACAAGATCCTGGTTCTAACTGAAACACACTGGCTACTATTGTATTGTCACTATCAATACTATCTCAAGGAATACAATGAATAAAGTGAAAAAAATGACTTGGCGCATAAAAATACATAATTTAAACCAGCAGTGGTGTCAGTCCATCTTCCAATTTACAATGTGATCCCTGATACATATTACAGTCAACTGTCAACCAGTCCAGAGCAGTGTTTTTCAAACTCGTCAACTTTAAGATAGGTGGATTTCAACTCCCAGAATTCCCCAGACAGCATAGAAACATGCAGCAGCCATGGAGAAGAGGAAAACATATTCAAAAGCAACAGAGGTTATGAGGAACAATGGTGAAATTTATTATGTATGGGCTCACACAACATGTTACATCTGCTTACCAAATTCACCCCTTTTGAGGTTTTGCACAAGACACTGGACACATAAATCAGTGTAACATACACACACCAAACATTTTGCATTACTCAAATTCAATGATTATGCACATAGAGCCACTTCAACTAAACTGGTTGTATATGGCATGTGCGCACAATCTGTATCCTCCCTAAAGGTTTGTGCAAAGCCTGAAGGCTAATTTATGATGGGGCAGAGAATGCATGGATTAGGGGATGAGGATGTGATAAAAACCAATCATTTAGCTATTCAGACAACTGGAGGCACATAAACAATATATAAGAGCTTTTGCAAAAGGGAATTCTGCTCATGGGCAGGAGACATGGTTCCCAGGAACCATGGGGTTTATATACAGGTTCAAATATACAGTCTCTGCCCCTTTCCGGGTTCACACACTATCCAGCTACGTATCCAGCTACGCAACACCCCTATTGTAGCATACCATCTGTTTCCTCATCCTGTTTACCCGTTTCCATTTCCAGTAATCTCCATCATTAACATGACACTGGATAGTGTGACCCACCAAATATATAACCTTTATGCAAAACAAAAGATAATTTTTGCATAATATTCCAGTAAATTATCTTAGGTTAACACAGAGGTTAAAAATTGTGTTACCATTGCTTTATATTTTCACAGGTACAATTCTACATATCACAGAGGAGAAGGAGAGAGAATGGCTCAAAGTAATAATTGGCAGGAGAAAGAATAGCTGTGAACAACTTGGCAACATAGGAAGGGTAATAGATAGATGTAATAGATCAGTAAATTTTTTAAAAAGGCAGAAAAGTATTTTGGGTCATTTGAACTTGGGCAACATGTTTCTGGGAATGAAAAGGAACTAGGAGCCATAAGGGACCTCTCAGGATGAAATACAACAGGAAGCAGACTGAGCTCCACCCATCAAATCAAACCAACATAAAGAAATGAAAGGCAGAAAACAGCCATTCACTAAAAGCAACATAAAGGTACCACTATTTGTTTAGTGGCTGTTCAGGGTTGCACCGGCACCAAAGGGAGTGACTGATAACCATTGTTCATGCCTGTGGCTGTTGTGGCATCTTCATGGTGCGTGGTTGAAGTTTGGATGCTTGATAGGTGACTCATGTTTATGGCGGTCACAGCTTCACGGATTTTTGTGGCCCCCTTTTGCAACCTTCCAGTGGGCAGGGTTAGTGGGGAGTCCGGAGTCACTTCATGAACGTGTTGCTAACTTGATAACTGCAGTGATTCACTTGATAAATGTGGGGAGCAGGATCACGGAATGGGGCAAAACTCACTTAATAAGTGTGTCACTCAGCAACATGGATTTTGGGCCAAATTGTGGTTGTGGGTTGAGGACTACCTAAAGTCTACCTATAGTCTCAGGTAGATCAAAAATTGCTTTAAACTCGGAGATTTTATGCTTGGGATGTTTTACTTGTGAGGAAAAATACACTAAACACCCTGGTGGATTAGGACTACCTTTCTGCAGAAATTTACAAGTCCACCAAAAGTGTGTCTCTTTGCTGCCATCTAGTGGCCATCCAGAGTTTTGCAACCCAGGTATAGTAGCCTTACACTTGGTATTGTGGTCTAGAACAGTGGCCGCCAACCAGTGGGCCAGGGACTACTGGTGGTCCGTGAGAAAATGTTGGTGGCCCAGAGAGAAATGTCACCCCCAAAGCAATTAATCCAGGCTGCGTGGGAACACAAGGCTGCACCGCCTACAAGGCATCACTTGCATTGCAAACAACATGAGGTAGTGAGGGGAGAGGGGAAAGGGTGGAGGGGGGGAACTTGCCCCGCTCGCCCCACGCGCCTGGCTTTGGGCTGCTTCTTTCCACTTCTTTCTTCTTCTGCTGCTGCTTTTGGCTGCATGCAAGGAAAGCAACAAAAGTTTTTCTTTCTCTCTCCCAAACTCTGCCAGAAATGAGACTTTGGGACCCTGCAAGGCATCCTGCTCCAAGAGGTTGCGTCGATGCAACAAGTGTCACAAAGACTCATTTCTGGAGGAGTTTGGGGGAGAGGAAGAAAGACTTCTTCTGCTTCTGCTGTTTTCCTTGCATGAAACCAAAAGTCTCTCTCTCTCTCTCTCTCTCTCTCTCTCTCTCTCTCTCTCTCTCCCTCCCTCCTCTCCCTCCCTCCCCCTCTCCCTCCCCTCTCTCTCTCTCCCCACCCCTTGAAAACAGAGCTGGAAATGATATCCTGCAATCCCAAATAAAGAATGATCAATCGGTAGGAAAACGGGATGGGGAATTTTCCTGCAGAGTGTTTTTTTTTGGGGGTTTTTTCCCAAGGTCTCTGATCCACGGGATTTAAAATTATGAGTTTGGTGATCCCTGGAGTCCAAAATATTTGGCGATCCCTAATCTAGAACAGGGGTCTCTAACCTTGGCAACTTTAAGACTTGTGGATTTCAACTCCCAGAATTCAACAAAGCTGGCTGAGGAATTCAAACAAAATTCAGCAAAGCTGGGTGAGGAATTCTGAGAGTTGAAGTCCACAATGCCAAGGTTGGAGACCCCTGGTCTAGAAGAAGGGTTGGATTAAAAGACCTCCAACTCTATTCTGTATCCTATCCTTATTCCCACTAATGTAGTTGCCAACTCTGGATGCAACCGTTGAGCCAATTTCTGATAATATTTACACAGTTTTCTAAATGCTCAGATTGCCTTCTTAATCTCCTGCACCAAGACATGCAAGGCATAGAAGAAAGCTTCATCCCCTGTTGCTTGTCTCCAACTTCAGAGATAGTTCCCTCTGCTGGTTCTAATGATTTCTTGCTTCCCTCAACAATATTTTACTGCTATAGGTTAAGTATCCCCAGAAATCAAGTGGAGCAAATCAAGCTAAAAATATCTGGCCATTTTTTCCCTCATCTTCAGGTAGAGTTTTGCAGAGCAAACTAGGTTAATTACAGTAGCTGCTGTTAGAGGCATGAAAGATCACACTGCCCAAACCAGGTTTGTTGTTAGTTCTTTTGTAATTTGGGAAGTTCTGAGCCTGAAGTGACAAAACCAGGAGCAGGGGTGTCAGTGGATTATAGGCTGGGAATCACAGCCCCTGGTCTAATTCAACATCAGTTTCCAGTCAGATGCTTTTGGATATGCCCCCCAAAGTTACAAAGGCAAGAGTTGTTCTTTATCAATTTTCCCTAAAACATTGGTATTTAAATACATATTGTGCCCATTCTTCATATATGATATTTTACATATGACATTCTGTTACTAAATCTCCTAATCTATTCAGCTAAGCTATTTTATAATAACAGAATAACAGAGCTGGAAGGGCTGTTGGAGGTCTTCTATTCCAACGCCTAGCTCAAGCAGGGGACCTTATACAGGGTGGGATTCTACCGGTTCGGCAAACCAAATCCGGGTGAACTGGATATTAAAGTTACATGTGGCTCGCCGAACTGGTATTTCAACTGACTGGCTGGCCCCGTCCGCCCTGTCCCTCCCCTCCCAGGAGTCTCCACGTGGCCCATTTTTGATGGAGGTAAGTACAGGGTCTGCACAGAGGCTCTGGGAGGGGGGAAAATGGACCTTCCAGAAGTCCAGAAATGGACCTGTTTCCAGCTTCTGGAGGGTCTAGCCCAGGGGAGGCTGTTTTCACCCTCCCAGAGGCTCAGGGGATGCCTCCGGACCCTTAGGAGGGCAAAAAACAGAGCTCCTGGAAGTACCAGAAGTTCAGAAACGGGCCCGTTTCCGGGTCCAGTGAGCCTCCAGAGTCCTGGGGAGGCTATTTTCACTCTCCCTGAGGGAAGCCTCCAGATGCTTGGGAGGGTGAAAATGGCCTCCCCCAAGCTCTGGAGGCCCACCGGAAGCCAGAAACAGGAAGTTCCGGTAGGCCACGCACACCATGGCCATGCACACCCAGCAACCGGGCAGCGAACCAGTTGCTGGGATTTGTGAATCCCTGACCTTATACCATTCCAGACAAATGGCTGTCCAGACTCTTCTTAAAGGCCTTTAGTGGTAGAGCTCCCACAACTTCTGGAGACAAGCCATTCCACTGTTTAAATGTTCTCACTATTAGGAAATTTCTCCTTAGTTCTAGGTTGCTTCTCTGCTTGATTAGTTTCCATCCATTGTTTCCTGTCTTGCCTTCTGATTGATGCTGACCCTTCAATTCAGGATATAAACGTCTCTCCTTGCTGAAATACAACATTCTAACCATGTTCTTAGATTAAAAGACTGGGCTTGATTGGTTTCAAAATATGACTGGCAAGTAGGCCTGAATCCTATGGCTCACCACAAGACAGGAATGCCTTCATATTGACCTCAACTGCTGATGATTATACTGACAGTAGTGTGGAAGCAATCTCTTTGCCTTTTTATGGGATTTTTTTAAAAAAATTCTCAGTCTGGTACAGTGGTATACTGCCCCGAAATTCCCAGTGAATATCCCATTGAAATGTTAACTAAAGATGACCCCAGTTAAGTTTTTCAAGTGTGCCAAGAGCAACTAGAGTGTGTGTGTTTGTGCAGGTACAGAGAGAGACTGGATGTAGAAAGATGATTTGGTAGGAGAAAAGTTTGAAAAACAATAACACAACTATTTATGTGTAGACTTCTTCAGCCTGAAATTGTCATGTTGCATCCTTGGAACATTAAAGACTCAGATGTTTGTAGTGTATGCTACTCAAAAATGAAGTTCTCTCTTTTCCTCTATGTATCTGTATCTTTCAGTATTCATAGTTATGACATCAGTCCCCATATCACGTCTTTGAAGTCTGTCCATTTAAGATCCCATGTTGGCTTGAAGTCACTGCAATTCCAGAGAAACTGCCACCTCAAATTCTTTGTGTAATGTCTTTCCCATCTCAAATCCCTGCGTAGCATCATCCTCTAGGGAGATAACATTCTCTCTCTTGAAGACGTACAAATATATTTTCAGTGAGTTGTCATCCTCTTTCATCATCCTGATCCACAGATTTGCCACAGAGCCACACAGCTGCCAAACAGCAGGCAGGAGGGAAGATGAATTCCACTGGAAGAGACCAACACTTTTCTTGAAATGTGCTGAAAACAAAGTTACTTCATTAGAAGGGTAAATCCTAACCAAACTAACATGCACTTCCTCCTGGGAGTCTTCTTCACAGATGGCTGTAGACCAATGTTTTTCAAACTTGACAACTTTAAGATGTGTGGGCTTCAACCTCATGGCTGGCTGGGGAATTCAGGAAATTGAAGCCCGTAAATCTTAAAGATGCCAAGTTTGAGAAATACAGGTCCAGACTGATCTGACCTACAGTATATATATTTTTAACCCAAAGGGGTCTATAGGGGATGCAGTTTCCTTTCCCAAATTGGGAAAGATCCAGAGAGATGAGAAGAAAAAGAAAAAGGGAAACAGAAATGGGAACAGGAAGAGGCAACTCAGAATGGACCAAAATAAATCTACCAGTTTCTACTTGTCTGGAGACTGACTGGTTGTGGTTTTGTATTAAATCAGCCAGTATAATTTGCAAAGCATGGGTTAGGACTTAATGTGAGATGTACTAGCTGGGATCCCAAGGCCTTGTACGCCCAGCCCTGACAACCAAAAGTGGATCTCAAGTTCTAATTTCAAATGTGTGAGAGACATAAAGACTATCATTTTATTTCTCAGTATTAAATGATTATTTTCTTTATATTGCACTTTCCTTCTAGGAGTGCTGGAGAGCGCTTTCCCTTTCATATTTCCTGCCATAATAATCCTGCAAAGTAGGTTGCTTTAGGACAGACTTGAACATTGGGCCTTATATAACAAAATGAAATTCAGTGGTTAAAAAAATAAGGTTCTACATTTACTGTAGGCAAGAAAAGCCAAATGTACAGTTATAGTATCAGTAGTACCTGGCTCAACAGTAATGCTGAGAGAGGGATCTTGCAGTGGACAATCACTTAAATATGAGTCAACAGTGTGCTGCCATAGCCAAAAAAGCCAACACAGTCAGTCCTAAGCTGCCTTAACAGAGGGATAGAATCAGAATCACATGAAGTGTTAATACCACTTTATAAGGCCTCGGTAAGACCGCACTTGGAATACTGCATTCGGTTTTGGTCACCTTGGTATAAAAGAGATGTTGAGATTGTAGAAAGTGTGCAGAGAAGAGCAACAAAGATAATTAGAGAACTGGAGGCTAAAACATATAAGGAACTGGTTGCTGGAATTGGGTATGTCTAGTTTAGTGAAAAGAAAGGCTAGGGCTGGCATGAGAACAGTGTTCCAATATCTAAAGAGCTGCCAAAAAGAAGAGGGAATGAATCAACCTACAGTATTTTCCAAAGCACCAGAAGGCAAGACAAGAAGTAATGGATGGAAATTGAACAAAGAGAGAAGCAACCTAGAACTAAGGAGAAACTTCCTGATGGTAAGAACAATTAATTAGTGGAATGACTTGCTTCCAGAAATTGTGGGTGCTTCAACCCTAGAACTTTTTAAGAGCTTGCCTGAATTGGCATAGGGTTGGACTAGAAGACTTCTAATGTCCCTTCCAACTGTTTTATTCTGTTATAAGGTGCATGTGACTGCCCCTAAATCTCTTTGTAAATGCAGGGTTCAGTGAAGACTTGAACCTTGATTTTCACAACTGCAGATCTTAACCAATACAAGTTCAGTCACAACTCCATGGACCATAGCACACCAGGCCCCCTGTTCTCCACTGTCTCCTGGAATTAGGCCAAATTCATGTTTCTTGCATCAATTACATTATCTAACCACCTCATCCCCTGCTGTCCCCCTTCTCCTTTAGCCTTCGATCTTTCCCAGTATCAGGGTCTTTGCAATGAGTCCTCTCTTCTCATTAGGTGGCCAAAGTATTTGACCTTCTGCCCTTCCAAAGAATAGTCAGGGTTTATTTCCTTTAGGCTTGATTGACTTTATTTCCTTGCAGTCCACGGGACTCTCAAGAGTCTTCTCCAGCGTCACAACCTCACCTAATGGCTTACCCACTTAGCAGCTGTTCAAAGATACGAAAGCTCTGAAAAAAATAATGTTATCACTGGTCCTCACACTTATAACTATTGCAGCCTTTTGCAGTCATATTATCACCACTTGTGCACCTGAAAGCGGGCTTCTGAAAAGCAGAGTCAATGAAGAAGCTAACAATAAAACTGCAAATTGCAGTCATGTGATGTCTCACTTAATGGCTGTGTCATTTAGCAATGGAGTTGCCAATCTCAATTGTGGTCATTAAGCAAGGCCTGTGTGTACATCCTATTCAGGGTTGCCCAGATTCTTTTTGGAATCATTTGGCCTCAAAACCTAATGAAGAAACGAACAAGCTATTCACTAAAAATAATTTAATTTGTTTTAACTTAATCAGGCTTCCCGCCACCTAGTGCAATAGTCAAAAGCCAAGCCTGGCCCTAGGCCCAAAGCAGATTGCAAGTCTGTGTTTTTGTGTACCCACCCAAGCATAGTTTGTTCAATAAAACCTGGCTTAATGTGATATGTGAGACAGTTAGTGGGAATTTAAAACACACAATTTTATGGGAGTGCTTTTATAAGTTTTGCCAAAATGAATTCCACCGCTCTGCATATAACAACCCTAAATTAATCCAACAGTATTGTCTTTCTCAGATTAGAAAACCTCACACAGCCACACAAATTATTTGTGCCTAAAACATCCCCACTTAACAAAAAGTTGCATACAAAGAGAGTTAATTAGGGAAATTGCATAGAAAATCTTCATAGTTTGGGGGAAACACATTTGGATTTTTTAAAATACTTCTTTTGTCTAGAAACAGTTGATTTGCAAAGAGAATCAGCCATTACTATATTGGTATATGTGATGGCTTCAGGCATCTCTAAGATGCTGGAATTAAAAGCCAAATTTCATTCGTGTGGTTTGCATATAAGTCTGAAGGGAATCTAAAGAAAATTGAAAGAATTTCTGGTTAGCGTATTGAATTTTCTCCGGGAGGTTTTGTGTATTTAGTTCTAACTCTATGAGTCTCTGCTGCACAATTCTGTCTAACATCCAATTGGTTTCTGTCTAACATCCAATAGACTAGCTGAATTACCCCTTGTCTACAGGCTGAATGCTAATGGTGTGGTTACAGTACGTGAACTCCTACTCAATTACTCAGCCTCCATTTGTCTCTTAAGAGGCTCTGGTGGTTAAGCCTCCATAAATGTGTTTGCCACCATCAATTGGAACTTAATTATTATATAAGTGTCCTAATAAATCGAAAGGTGCCATTTAGCACATGAACCACAGCCTTGCTTCTGGCAAATCATGCATGGGGCTGATGGAGAGCAACAAGGGACAAAGTGCTAGAAAGGTAATAGAAGTGATACAAGGCAGTTGGTGGAGATAAAATCAAACCGCCCAGACATGTCCAGTTTGGATAAATACTGAGTAAATGGTAGATCACAAGCCATAGTGCACCACCTGATAGGTTTTAAAGTAATAGTCGAGAAAATAGAGCCTTTAGAACCAGAAAATTGATTGAACAAGGAAGTAACAGATCACTAATGAACTCCACTAGGCAGCCAGCCAGCAGATGTTTTGCTCCATGGTAAACCATTGCTCCACCTAAGGAACCAAGGCAAAGTTGATCCTTTTATAGGATGTAGGTGAAGCCCAAACAGTCCCTTGGGTTACCTGGTTCTTGCCAAGTTGGTAGCAGCAATGCTGGACAGAGACCAAGCCAACTTTAATCAGGGTAATAAAACTTTTTTCTCTTGCCAGAATTTCTGATAAAATCTTGAGCAGCAAGGAATCTACTCTTACTATGATGGCTAAACCACTGTGACGGTGCTGCAATGGAACTAGATTAACCTTTCTGATCCTTTCTCTATTGAGATGCCCAATGACCCAAAGAACACGGTCTCGAGTTCACTGCAAAAGGCCTGAACCCACATGTAAGAGCTGTGAGGGCGCAGTGGTTAGAATGCAGTACTCCAGGCTACTTCTGCTGACTGCTGGCTGCCAGAAGTTTGACAGTTCAAATGTCACTGGCTCAAGGTTGACTCAGGCTTCCATCCTTCTGAGGTCAGTAAAATGAGGACCCAGATTGTTGGGGGCAATATGTTGACTCTATAAACCGCTTAGAGAGGGCTGTAAAGCATTGTGAAGTGGTACATAAATCTAAGTGCTATTGCTAATGCTGGATAGTGGATAATGAGGGGCAGAGGGAGATGTATACATTCCTACATATATGCATTTCCATGCACATTTGAGCATGGATACACAAGCATATCCTTGTCCAAAGATTCTTGCAGAGACTACTAAGGAAGGTAGGTGATAAACCTTCTGTACCTCTTCCCACTTGCCTACCTGATTCCTGAGTTACCAAGTGTATAGGCATGAAATCGTCTCAGTGTAGAAGCCAAAGAATTGGGTGTTTCTGCTTCTGTGTGGTCACCAGATCTTCAATGAAAGATTGGTATGCTAAAAGTTCCCATTTGGGGTAAGGTCCAATAACTATAGAATTTCCTTGGTACAATGGTGAAAACATTGAACATTCTGACTTCTGCTTTAAAAGGATTTGATTGACTTTGATCTTGTTGACATTTCTTGCAAGAAATGACAATTTTAAAAAGTCAAGATAGTGTCCATGTTCCAGAAATTGATGCCCTATCTTTACTTTACATATATTGTCCATGTCAGTGATCCCCAACCTTTTTTATGCCGTGGCCCGGTATCCCCAACCTTTTTTATGGCGCGGCCCGGTACCGGCATCAGCTGGCCGCCACCATCTTGTTTTGATGAAAAAGTGCTTCCGGTGAGCTTTCTACCCGGAAAAGCTCACCGGAAACACTTTTTCATCAAAACAAGATGGCGGCGCCCAGCAAACCAGCGGCCTGGTAGGACTTGTTCCACGGACCGGTACCGGTCCGCGGACCGGTGGTTGGGGACCCCTGGTCCATGTGATACCCTTAAAATGAGTGGGGTCATTTCAATTTGCTCCATCATCATTCACTGCTTTTCATTTAGTTTTTTTAAATGGTTTGAGGGGCACCAGCAAAAGATATCCAGTAAGTTTTTCATGTCTCTTACTTTCTTTTCTGCTGTCGAACCACACTGCTTTCAAGCATCACAGTGAAAAGAAATACGGACAAATAACAAAAGGCCTCAAATGGCCACTGGTTTAGAGCTGGATTTAAAGAGAAGGATAAAAGTTCTACCATGAGTGACAACATAAAAATCCAGATTAGTTTATATCATAATTTCATTTATTTATCAACCAATCAATCAACATTTCAGGGCTACCCACTCCCAGCAAACTAAAAAACAACAACAAGCACATTGCAATACAGTTAAAACAAGCTATCTCCAATACAGTGTAATTCCTATTAAAAATCATGCTGGTGCCCCATTATGCTTCAGTCAAAAATGGACTAGAATAAGATCATCCAACCCCTTATGAAAATCCACTATTGAATCTTTCTTCAAGGTGGATAGACTTCTCATCACATGATCAGATGGTCTCTACTTACCACCATAAATGGAAAACCATTGCTCAACATGACATCTCTGAGATAGATAAGGCCAAAATAATGCACCTTTCTTGTGTCGGGGAGGGGGATTTAACCCATTATTATTTACCCCTTAAAGCCTATAGCTTTAACATTGATCCAACTTTTTTTTCCATTTGGAGACAAACAAACTGTGGACTTGTAACTGTGTACTTTGGAATATAGAGAGAAGATATGAAGTCAATAAAGGTCAAATAAAGGCAGCTGTGGTTAGCTCAGAAAAACACACACACACACACACACACACACACTGGTTTCTTGGGCTATAAAGGACACAGGCAGAGAAATGTATTTTCAGATTTGCAAACTTCTGTTATTGTAACCTTACAATAAAATAAAATTAGGTCATCTGGCTGGGCATCCTGTCTGGTCTACTTTGCAAAGCTGACAGTCTCTTAAATGACATCCATCATGCTCCTGTAATAAGGGACTCTCAGGTTCAAATTACCGTCTCCTTTCGGTTCTTCGGAAATTCCACCTGGGGGTGAACAGCAGTGGTGGGATTCAAATTTTTTTACTACCGGTTCTGTGGGCATGGCTTGGTGGGCGTGGCAGGGGAAGTGTACTATAAAATCTCCAAGTCAGAGGTGGTATTTGCCGGTTCCCCGAACTACTCAAAATTTCTGCTACCGGTTCTCCAGAACTGGTCAGAACCTGCTGAATGCCACTTCTGGTGAACAGTGACTGGAAAATTAGATCCCTTTGCTGCTGTCACCATCTCTTCATTGTCATCAGTTTCTCACTTCCTCACCAGATCTCTGGGGGAACCAGAAGAAGACCAAAGGAGAAATCCAAATCCTTGGCTCTGGCTAAGCAACAGGAAGGGAAAACAAAACAAAAATTTGGGTGTCAATAGCTCAGTCTGAACTGAGTTAAAAAGATATAAATACAAAGGAAACACCTACAACACTAATATCATTCAAGTTAGCTATAGCCAAACAGCTCGATTTCCAACCCAACATATCCTCCTCATCTAGGACCTCAACCAAATATCTCAAATCTCTCAGAACAACTAGACACAAGGACAGTTTTCCCCCCATGCAATCACTCTGCTAAACAACTAATTCCCACCACATTGTCGAACTATTTACTAAGACTGTATTACTATTATTCTTCACATCCTTCCTATTATTACCTATTCCCTTTTCTACTTATGACTATAACTTTGTTGCTTGTATCTTTATGATTTATATTGTTTATTAGTTCCTAGTATGATTTATGTTGATTGCTTATTTAGTATCCTATGACTATCACTAAGTGTTGCATCTTATGATTCATGATGAATACATTTATGATGACAATGATCATGATTTATCATATCTTTTATGTACCCTGAGAGCTTATGCACCAAAGACAAATCCCTTGTGTGTCCAATCACACTTAGCCAATAAAGAATTCTATTCTATTCTATTCTATTCTATTCTATTCTATTCTATTCTATTCTATTCTATTCTATTCTATTCTATTCTATTTGATTCGATCCCTATCCCTATCCCTATCCCTATCCCTATCCCTATCCCTATCCCTATTCTATTCTATTCTATTCTATTCTATTCTATTCTATTCTATTCTATTCTATTTGATTTGATCCCTATCCCTATCCCTATCCCTATCCCTATCCTATTCTATTCTATTCTATTCCCTGTTCTATTCTATTCTATTCTATTCTATTCTATTCTATTCTATTCTATTCTATTCCCTGTTCTATTCTATTCCCTGTTCTATTCTATTCTATTCCCTGTTCTATTCTATTCTATTCTATTCTATTCTATTCTATTCCCTGTTCTATTCTATTCCCTGTTCTATTCTATTCTATTCCCTGTTCTATTCTATTCTATTCTATTCTATTCTATTCTATTCTATTCTATTCTATTCTATTCTATTCTATTCTATTCTATTCTATTCTATTCTATTCTGTTCTGTTCTCATCTTATCCTATCCTATCCTATCCCTATCCCCATCCCTATCCCCATCCCCATCCCTATTCTATTCTTTCCCTATCCCTATCCCTATCCCTATCCCTATCCCTATCCCTATTCTATTCTATTCTATTCTATTCTATTCTATTCTATTCTATTCTATTCTATTCTATTCTATTCTATTCTATTCTATTCTATTCCCTGTTCTATTCTATTCTGTTCTATTCTATTCTATTCCCTGTTCTATTCTATTCTATTCTATTCTATTTTATCCTATCCTATCCTATCCTATCCCCATCCCTATCCCCATCCCCATCCCCATCCCTATTCCTATTCTATTCTTTCCCTATCCCTATCCCTATCCCTATCCCTATCCCTATCCCTATCCCTATCCCTATCCTATTCTATTCTATTCTATTCTATTCTATTCTATTCTATTCTATTCTATTCTATTCTATTCTATAAGCTCATCCCACCCAAACTTTGAGAGGACCTCCATTTTTATATTGATTCGCCCTCAGTATCAGGTTACTCCCTCAGGGCACATTCTTTCAAGGACCAGCTGTTCACTACTACCACTCTTTTATACAAATGTCCCAACACACTTGAACCCAATCACTTCATGCAAGACTCCTGGTTTCTCCTGAGAGACCCAAACAAAACAAAAAACAGGCCCTGCCCACAGGAAACCCATCAGTGGTGGGATCCAAAACTTTTTACTACCGGTTCTGTAGGCATGGCTTGGTGGGAGTGGCAGGGGAAGGATACGTAAAATCTCCAATCAGAGGTGGTATTTGCCGGTTCTCCGAACTACTCAAATTTTCCGCTACCGGTTCTCCAGAACTGGTCAGAACCTGCTAAATACCACCTCTGAAACCCATCCTTTATTTTCAGTCTGCATCCTGGGATTTTGGAACTGAGGCCATACCAAGGGATGTCCCTAGGGAAGGTTCACAAAGTCAGGGTGCAACAGGCATAAAGAGGGGGCGTGGCTCTGATCCCATGGATGAGGCTCCCATCTTGTTGAGAATGCATCCAATCTTACTGTACTGTCAATAAGGGATACAGTATTAAAGAGCTAATTTACTTCTGCTCAGAAAGAAGCAAGGGATTTTTCTGAAATGGAAAAAATAACTGGCCATTGGGATTGAGTGGTTGAATGAAGACGAGATGATAGGGAAAGAGACATACAGTATTCATCTAAGTGTTCTTACTGACTGAGCAATATGCTTTTAAGAGTAGTAATTCTCAAGAAAGGGCTACGATAAGGCAGGTGCATTTGTTTTATTTTTTTTTCAGTTGTTTGTATATCGTTCATTCTTTGTATTGATTTTGGAGAGTCTGCGAAGACATCTCCAATAATAGGATGCTGTTCCCAATAATTATTTGGGGTTTTGAAGTGAAGTTCTATGTTAACAACAACCATATTTCTCTACCTCCAACTAACTTGCTTGTGGAGAGAGTCTAGCCTCTTATTCATCACGGTCCTTGGGTAGCTTAATGATTGAGCTTCAGTACAAAACCAACCTGTAATTTCAAGAGGGAAGAAAAATGTCCTGTTTGCCTGAACCCGGAGAAGCAGAGAAAAAGATAATCATGAAATAAACCAGAGGATAGCAGCATACCAAATAAGCAGGATACGGCTATTAAAAGGAAACACTTCTTGAAGGTTACAGGTGTTACCATTTCAGGGGGAGGGAAGTATAATACAAGTAGTCATAGATTTATGACCTGTCGCTTAGCAACCATTTGATGTTTCAACAGATCTCCCTGGTGGTACTTACCACACAGATTCAAAACAGATCCCCCACCCACCTATGGTCACAACTAGCCTGCATTTACAGCCACTTCAGTGTCTTGCACTCTTGTGACATTTTGTGATATTTTTTAATTTTAAAAAATGGCATTTACTTCCCATATTTGGCAAAATCAGCCCATAGCAAACACTGATTTGCTTAACAACTGTGTGATGCTTTATGACTACTTCAAAAAAAAAAAAAAGGTTGCAAAATCAGTTGGGTCACGTGGGTGATCCAATTTACCACCGTCATGACTTATGACCAAAATGAACAGGATCCATTACAGTCATAATTTGAGGATCACCTATATTTGTTGAAAAACCTGACCCAGAAAGAATCAAACTGAACCGACAGGAGAATGGTAAAGCAGCCCAAGAAAGAAAGATGATGCTGACACAACAGCATCAGAAACCAAAATTGCAGGAATGGATAGAATAGAATGACTTAGAAGATGGAGATAGTTGGATAGCATCCTGCATAAGCACACTCTAATTCAGGGGTGTCAAACTGAAGGCCCACGGACTGGATCCACCCTGTGGGGTACTTAGATCTGGCTCACAGAGCCACCCTAAAAACAGTAAAGACCATCCACAGATGGTATTCAGCAGGTTCTGACCAGTTCTGGAGAACTGGTAGTGGAAATTTTGAGTAGTTCGGAGAACCAGCAAATACCACCTCTGACTGGCTCCACCCCCATCTATTCTCTTCCTCCTGAGTCCCAGCTGACCAGCTGGGTCTTCTTTTCTTGCCCTTCAAAAGAACAGAGCTGGAAAGCAGGTTAGTGGGGTGGGAAGGGAATGGGGATTTTACAGTATCCTTCCCCTGCCATACCCACCAAGTCAGGCCCACCATGCCTAACCCACAGAACTGGTAATAAAATTTTTAAATCCCACCACTGGGACCGTCACGCTGTGCCTGCCAGCGAAAATGCCCTTCCGAGCTCCATTTTCACTGGCAGAGGGTTGCAGGAGGTTGTTGTAGCTGAAAACGGAGCTCGGGAACCCGTTTTCTCTGGCAGAGTGCTCAGGCCACCACAGGTGCTGACACAAGTGACGTTGAGCTGGCCATGCCCACCCTGGCTCAGCCCACTTTGGGGCCCCGAGGTCAAACACAACCCTGATGCAGCCCTCAGTGAAATTGAGTTTGACACCCCCCTGCTCTAGTTCTTAACATTTCGATCTCTTTTCGTTGTTCAAGTCTTATGAATAGAAATGATGTCTTCCTGCCTCTCTCACCTAAGATGTTTTAACAAGAAAGGCTGGGGTTTGAAAGAATGTGTGGCTGCCCCAATATTCTGCCAGCTTTGATGTATCTGACAGAGCAGTGAATGCACTGAGGACAAGGTGCAGTTGATGTAATTTACGGTTAACAGCGTTGACTGTATAAGGCAGTTGTAGCAATAAGATGGTACAAAAAAAATGATTAAGTAGACCAAGAGAGAGAAAATAAATTGGTAATTTGAGGCTGTTCTTATTGCTGGGTGCCACAAATAGGAATAGGTGGTCCCAAGCCAGCCTTTTGCCATTATAAAAGTCTGTAGTTCTCAGCCCACAATGAAATTCAAAGAAAAAATCCAGCAGCTTGTCTCTTTTAATACATTTAAATTGTCTCAGACCCGTAGATATTGAGCATACAAATTGCTAGGTTATCCTTTTCTTTCAGAGGTAACATTTAGGAATGTATTTTCATCAAGGCAAAGAAGAACACAAATTATTGCAACTCTTCCACCAACATTAAGATTTTTCAACATATAATAAACAAGAGAGTGGACTAAACACGGGCCATTAGACCTTTCAAACACCCTCGTTATTTTATACTTCTTCAGGACTGCAAAAGTCTTCCAGGAGGTGAGCGAATGGACTGTCTGCCCAATAAAGCCATTCATTTATTATTTCATTTGAATATTTTATTTTCCACCTTACAGACCAGTGGTCTCCAACCTTTCTGCTTTGTGGACTGGCAGGGGGTGTGGAGAGGGGATGGTTCAGCTCATACAAATGGAGCTATGTGCATGCTCTCCCTGCCACTTCCATGGCCTGGTTCTGAATGGCCCGTGACCCAGTAGTTGGTCATGGCCAGGGGGTTGGGGACCCCTATTATAGACTCTCAAAGAAGAATGGAATGGAATAGAATAGAATAGAATAGAATAGAATAGAATAGAATAGAATAGAATAGAATAGGAATAGGAATAGGAATAGAATAACAGAGTTGGAAAGGACCTTGGAGGTCTTCTAGTCCACCCCCCTTCTTAGGCAGGAAACTCTATACCAAGGGTCTTCAAACTTGGCAAGTTTAAGACTTGTGGACTTCAACTCCCAGAATTCCTGAGCTAACATGACTGGAGGAAGAATTCTGGGAGTTGAAGTCCACAAGTCTTAAAGCTGTCAAGTTTGAAGACCCCTGCTCTGTACCATTTCAGACAAATGGTTATCCAATCTCCTCTTAAAAACTTCCAGTGTTAGAGCATTTACAACTTCTGGAGTCAAATCGTTCTACTGATTAATTGTTCTGTCAGGAAATTTCTCCTTAGTTCTAGGTTGCTTCTCTCCTTGATTAGGTTCCATTTATTGCTTCTCACCCTGCCTTCAGGTGTTTTGGAAGGTAGCTTGACTCCCTCTTCTTTCTGGCAGTCCCTGAGATATTGGAACACTTCTATCACGTCACCCTTAATCCTTCTTTTCCTCAGACTAGATGAAGAAAGTGGTTTCTTTGTGGTTTTGCTTTCCTCTAAAAGCTCAAAGAATACAATGTTCTTTCTCTTCCCAACCATTTTGTGAAGCCAGGCGCATAGCGAAAAGGGGCTGAAATCACCACTGAAGCTTCCATAGCTGAGGCTAAATGTAAACTTGGGTCTTAGATATGGAGTGGAGGGCTTTCAAACCAACTGGTTGGTAGGAAATAGCTACCAAAAGGGCCCTGAAGAGACTTAGACATCTTAGGCTTAAGGGCTGGTCCAGCTAGTGCAGAACTGTCAGATAATGGAATAATAATTTTCAGCTACCCGCTCTTTTTGATTGGTAACTTCAAAAACTGGGATGCAATTGCAAATCATGCTCAAGCCCCACATAACAATAGGAGTGTGATTGATATGAAGTCATGAATGTCATATTGAAAGAAATAATAGAAATAGAAATAGAAGATACTGGAATAATCCAAGCAGCGTGAACAAACTTCTTGTCCTTATCCTTCACTGTTGGTGAACCGCACAATTCTCCCTAATGAGCAGCAGTTCTCACTGAGGTTCCAGAAGGCACGGGAATTATGTGCAATTGCTAAATCTCATTCAGACTTAAATAAAAACAGCCTTCCTTTACCAGCAGTTGACAAGTATCAACTTTCACCAAACTCTCCATCTATCTTACTAATTGTCTCCCCAAGCAGGTTAGCTGAGATTCTTCAATTTTGGAGGTGTTTTTTTATACACAACATTGGGTATCCCACAGATATGTCTATTACTAACGGAGCTGCAATAGCATATTCACTACCAGCGCCATTATTATTATTATTGAAGTAGGAAAACAGGCAGTTGCAAAAGTCAATAAAGAACTGAAGGCTGCAGTTCTAAATTTTCTCTTAGCACGATTGCAGGATGTTATCCATCTCCTTAATGGGGGAGCTGAACAGATAAAATGAGAGCCACTGTCTTAGAAAGATGCCATTAACGCAGTTTCCAAGACTGGACTGTTTGATGCATTCCCTAATCCTAAACCTAAACTTAACCACAAAATTATTAAATTCACCTGTACTCTGTCAAAAGCAGAAGAATGAAGATTTTAAGTAAAAAAGAGGAAAGGGGCCATAATAAAAACTGATAGGAAGTAAACCACATTGCTTAAACACCTGTTTCCATTGCATGAGCATAAATCTCATTCCAGTGATTAACTCTCCAACTGAAGTTTAGTTGCTCAGATATACTTAGCAGATATGTCAGTAGGGGGCTCTTTCCCATGTCTAAGTCAATGTGCTTTTCTGTCACAGCAGAAAATTATAATGACCTGAAATTTGCTGCCCCACTGTCAATCCATCTTTCACCACAGATACAATGCTAAGCAGATTAACAGAGCTGGAAGGGACTTTGTAGGTCATCTAGTCCAACCCCCAACCAAGCAGGAGACCCTACACCATTTCTGACAAGTGACAGTCAATCTCTTCTTGATGAAGCTCCCACAACTTCCGAAAGCAAGCTGTTCCAAGCTGTATTCAAAAAAATGTCAGCTGATAGGCAGGTTTGTTTTGGACATATGCTTGGTGCTCCTCCAGAAGAACACCAAGACCACCAAGTAACCCAAACAACAACTGACTGGTCCAGGAAAAGTTCCACAGGGAAGCAATAGAAAAAGAAAGTATCACTTCTTTCTCTTTTCTACCACCACTACTGCTGTTCAAATACTGTTCAGGCTGACTGAAGTGTCCAGATCACCTCCAAGACAGGAGAGGAGACAGAATCTCCTGATGCTCAATGCAAAATGTCACTTAAAATAGAGTGTCTATGGAGATTCTCGGTCATCCAAGGTCACGGTGATCCCAAAGGTGCTTTTTTCAAGAGTTTCGCTTCTCATTCAAGAAGCTTCTCCAGCTCTGATTGAATGGTGGGGAATGGAAGGATTAAGGAACAGCCGTCTGCAAAGGAGTATCAATCCTTCCATTCCCCACTATCCAGTCAGAGCTGAAGAAGCTTCTTGGACGAGAAACTAAACATCTTCAGAGAAAAACCAGAAAGTCCAGTTGCCTCTTGGAAAAGCACTTTGGAGTTAAAATAGAGTGCCATAGGTTTTGAAGAGAGGGTGCATGTCAGATGCAAGGAACCAAGAAATTTATTTATTTATTTTATTTTATTTATTTGTTGCCCATCTTACCATAGGTAACTCTGGGTAGCTTACAGTTACATGTAAAAACATAAAAAGTTAAAAACAGACAATAAAACCAAGAACACATAGGGAAGGTGAGGATCTGTTGTTACTCAATCAGCCACTTCCATTGCACTTCCATTGCACTTGTTACCCCACTGGGACCCCAAGCTGACTGGCACAGCCACATCTTTAGGCCCTTATGAAAAGATAGGAAGGTTGGGACCAACCTCACATGCGGGGGGAGGGGGGGGAGGATGTTCCAGAAGTGGGGAGCAACAGCAGAGAAGGCCTTCTTCTTGGACCCTGCCAGCCAAAATAAAGAATGATACATTGAGTTACTCAGAGCAGCTTCTTTATTGCCATCTGTCATTAAATGTGGCCAGACTAAAGCACAGCTATCAGATAAACCTTGTGAAGGTTTAGGGAAGATCACTTTGGGGTCTCTTCCTGCATACCAAGGGCTTAGTACTGATTTTCCCTTGGTTCCTTGGGAAAGAGCCCCTCCCTCTTGCAATCAATGCCAGATTCTACCACACCACCAGTTTAGAGTAACCAGTATGTGCCTGGCCCAGGGATCACTGGACTGCAATGACTTGAGGTCATTGAAAGGCAGAAAAACTGCCAGGACTTGATAGGTACTAATGCATGGAAATACTACTTTAACACCAATGTTGCTAAGAATGATGTAAGCCTATCGCAATTATAGGCTGGACACAAGATGTAGCATGGTTAAATGCTACCTTAAAAATGCCTCAGTCTGTATATCGTATTAAGCCACAATGTTTGTTTTGTTTGCTTTTGTTTTAGAATGATATATTAACATATGCTGTATTCAGCTGTGATTTATTGAACAAACCATGCTTAATCAAGTCATGAATTCATTCATTTCTTGGATCAGACAGATTACAGCTGTCTGCATGTGTAAGGATTTTTTACGACCATTTTCTCTATTTCCCTCTCTGATGCTCATACTTGAGATCCTCTAAGAGATATAAACTTCCAAGCCTTAATGTTGTCCCTCCTAACTCTAAGGGACTGAAAAGGAGATCTGATTACTCATTGTTGATGCAGCTCTAGTTCTCACAAGTAGCAAGTGACCTTATATACTGTTGTCTTGACAGTATCACTTAAGTAAAGATTCATAAAATGGGATCTAAATTGGTGGCAGTACCTAATTAACCTTAGCTGATCTCAAAACATTAAGCATAGTCTGACCTAGTTCGTAGTTAAAGACTACTAAGAAACCGCAGGGCTATAGGCTAAACTGGGATTTAAAAACAAACAAACAAAAAAGGATTGTTGTCAAAGAAACTTTTAGGACAGATCCCTAAAGACACCAGAAATTGAACTCAGTGTAAAACAGACATTGTTTACTGAAGATGAGCAAAATGTCCATATTAATAGAATTGAATAATAGAGTTGGAAGGGACCTTGTAGGTCTTCTAGCAGATAGCCAGAATCTGCAAAGACGAAGTCAGGATAGCAAAGGCTCAGAACGAACAAAGACTTGCAACAAAAGTCAAAGATAATAAAAAAAAAAGTTTCTTCCAACATATAAATAACAAGAAAAAAATCAAGGAAACAGTCGGTTCACTAAAGAGAGAAGATGGCAAGGAAGTAACAGGCAACAGAGAGAAAGCAGAACTGCTTAACTCATTCTTTGCATCTGTCTTCACGCAAAAAGAAACTATAGCTCAACCCACCAAAAACATAACTGTAAAAGACAGACCAGAAATAAAAGTTAAAATAAGCAAAAAAAAATAGTAAGATAACACCTGTCTGATCTTGATGAAAATAAATCACCAGGGCCTGATGGATTACATCCCAGAATTTTAAAGGAGCTGGCAGAGGTCATCTCAGAACCACTGCACCATATCTTTCAAAAATCCTGGAGCACCGGGGAACTACCAGAGGACTGGAAAAGAGCTGATGTGGTTCCCATCTTCAAAAAAAGAAAAAAAAACAGACCCAGGAAACTATAGACCAATCAGCCTAACATCAAAAGTACACTCAAGAAGAGATTGGACTGCCATTTGTCAGAAATGGTGTAGGGTCTCCCGCTTGGGCGGGGGGGTTGCACTAGATGACCTACAAGGTCCCTTCCAACTCTGATTATCTGTTATCTGTTATCATCCAACCCCCTGCCTAGGCAGGAAACCCTACACCATTTCAGACAAATAGTTACCCAGCATCTTTTAAAAAACTTCCAGTGTTGGAGCATTCACAACTTCTGGAGGCAAGTTGTTCCACTGATTAATTGTTCTAACTGTTGGGAAATCTCTCCTTAGTTCTAGGTTGCTTCTCTCCTTGATTAGTTTCCACCCATTGCTTCTTGTCCTGCCCCCAGGTGCTCTGGATAATAGCTTGACTCCCTCTTCTTTGTGGCAGCCCCTGAGATATTGGAAGACTGCTATCATGTCTCCTCTAGTCCTTCTTTTCATCAAACTAGACATACCCAGTTCCAGCAACCGTTCTTTATATGTTTTAGACTGCAGTCCCCCAATCATCTTTGTTGCTCTTCTCTGCACTCTTTCTAGAGTCTCAACATCTTTTTTACATCGTGGAGACCAAAACTGAATGTAGTATTCTAAGTGTGTCCTTATGAAGGCATTAAAAAGTGGCATTGACACTTCACGTGATCTTGATTCTATCCCTCTGTTTATGCAATATAGAACTGTGTTGGCTTTTTTAGCAGTTGCAACACACTGCTGGAAGGGTTAAGGAGAATATTAAGAATGGTTTGCACAATATGCTAAAGGTACACTTGCGTTAACAACATTACAATTGTTATGTATGTGTTCAGATACAATGAGGTTGTTATTAACATGAGTTCTAATAATGCAATATTCAGTTTAGTACAATGATACCAGATCATGTTTAATGCAACCCAAAATTCAGTTAAGGCAATTGTTAATGGAATTTTTCAGTCATCCAGGTCATGGTTGTCCCAAAGGAGCTTTTTAAGGGGCAACTGGACTTTTTTCCAGAAAGTCCAGTTGTCTCTTGAAAAAGCACCTTTGGGACAGCTAAGGCAAATTTTGGACTTTCAGATACTGCTCCTTCAACCTGCACTTCTTGCATGCAAAATGGACCCTAGGAAGACTCCTTCAGATAAAAACACCCCTAATTCAAAAAAAAAGAAGAGGCTTGTAATTACATTATAGCAAAAAATGGATGTAATTAAACAACATGGCAACTGTAAAATAGGACAAGGTGTCAACATTCCTGAATCTATAGTATAATGTGCTTGTATTTATTTTGCTTTGTATAACTAGACCGACTTTGTTAACGATAAATTTAAATTATAAGTATATTCTTTTTATCTGTTGCTGTAATGTTTCATTAATAAGCATATAAGAACTTAGGTTTAAAAAATTTTTATTGCTTATTTCCGTTAAGCTGGAACCAATTACCATATTTTACATATAAATATAACTTTGAATAGTCTGAATTTGAATAACGCAACCACTGCATGGAATTCATTATCAGCACTAATCGGGAGCTACCTGTAATATGTTTGATCCAACCAAACTACACAATGGCTTAATGTAGTGGCCCAGTTTACTGTCAGCCTTATCAAGTACACCAGACAAGAAATTCAACCACATAAGCTATTTCTACTTTATTGTAAAGCTACATTAATAAAATCTTGCAAGTCTGAGAGAACAAATCTCTACCATCTTTTTGCAAGCCAAAAAACTAGAACTCGGTGGTTTGCTGGCAGACATTTCATTACCCAATTAAGTAACTTCTTCAGTGCAAGAGATTGAGAAACTTCTGGGTTTCAAGAACTCTGTCAGGTTTCCAAGTTTATTTTATTTATTTATTTTATTTATTTGATTTGCCAATTGTTTACAAGATAATAAGTATAAGCGTATACATAGTTGTGAATACATGAAATGGGTACATATAAGAAAAATAAAAGAATAAGAGAAACAATAGGACAGGGACGGTAGGCACGTTGGTGCGCTTATGCACGCCCCTACAGACCTCTTAGGAAGGGGGTGAGGTCAATAGTAGACAGTAAAGGTTAAAGTTTTTGGGGTTTGGGGAAGAGACTACAGAGTCGGGTAGAGTATTCCAGGCGTTGACCACTCTGTTGCTGAAGTCGTATTTCCTGCAATCAAGTTTGGTGCGGTTTACTTTGAGTTTGTATCTATTGTGTGCTCTTGTGTTGTTATGGTTGAAGCTGAAGTATTCATTGACAGGTAGGACATTGCAATGTATGATTTTATATACCATGCTTAAGTCAGACCGAAGACGGAGTAATTCAAGGTTTTCTAGTTCTAGAATTTCAAGTCTGGTGGCATAAGGTATTCTACAACGAGTAGAAGAGTGGAGAACTCTCCTTGTGAAATATTTCTGGACTTTCTCAATTGTGCTAATATCAGATACGTAATGAGGGTTCCAGACTGATGAACTGTATTCAGTATTGGTCTAGCAAATGTTTTGTATGCTCTGGTTAGTAGTGTGATATTACCAGAGAAAAAGCTACGTAGGATTAGGTTAACAACTCTTAATGCCTTTTTGGCTATGTAGTTGCAGTGGGCTCTAGCACTTAGATCATTAGAGGTGAGTATTCCAAGGTCCTTTACAGAGCTTGGGTCATCAACAAGATCTTGACTATTCAGCTTGTATTTTATTTTCTGATTTTTTTGCCAATATGTAAGACAGAGCATTTATTTGTTGAGATTTGAAGTTGCCATTTGTTTGACCATTCAGATACATAGTCGAGATCTTTTTGAAGGGTAGCAGTATTGTCTGTGGTATTGAACAGCTTTACATCATCAGCGAAAGAACGCAATTGCTCTTAATATGATCGCAGAGGTCATTTATGTAGAGTATGAAGAGAGTTGGTCCTAGAACACTGCCCTGGGGGACACCACTATTGACAGGTACTGGATTTGATAGGACGCTCCCGATTTTGACCATTTGTTGTCTGTTTGACAGGAATGCTTCTATCCAGTTATTCAGTTGTCCAGAGATACCATAGGATTTTATTTTTAGGAGTAGTTTGTCGTGTACCACTGAATCAAAGGCTTTACAGAAGTCTATGTAGATTGCGTCTATTGCTTTGCCCTGGTCGAGTTGTGTCATCCATATGTTTTTGCAGTGTAAGAGTTGCAGATTACAGGATAGTTTTTTTCTGAAACCAAATTGTTTATTGGAGAGTAGGTTGTTTGTCTCTAAGTGGAGGATAATGGATTGGTTAATAATTGATTCCATGACTTTACAGGTGACGCAGCATAAGGAGATTGGCCTGTAATTTTCAACTAGGCTTGGGTCTCCCTTTTTGAAGATGGGAATGACTGTGGCTTGTGACCATAGGTTAGGCAAGGAGCTGGTTCTGAAAGATTTTCAAAGATTATGCTTAGAGGTTTGGCTATGGCAGTGGATAGCTTTCTTAAGAAGTAGGCACATATTCCATCCGGTCCAATAGATAGAGATGGTTTTAGATTGCGTAGTGATTTTTCAACATTGTCTTCTGTGAAATCGATATGTATTAGATCATTGTTGTTATCTGTGGTATGGCTAGGAAATACTGGGCATGATCCATTGCTGTTTACAAATACTGAGCCGAAGAATGTGTTAAAGATGTTGGATTTAATGGTGTCGTCGTTGCAGTCTTTACCATCAGGTCCTATCAAGGGAGGGATGGACCTTGAGTCTTTTAGTTTGTTGTTTACAAAATTGTAAAAAGCACGGGTGGAATTGGTGCTTAGAAGGTTTTCCTCTTGTTTAATGTGATAATTGGTGCATTCGGTCTTTATCTGGTGGCATAAATTTTTGTATCGGTTTTTGAAATTGGCAACGTGACCAGATTTGTTTTTCCGCCAGAGTGATCTCTTTTTGGATTGAAGTTTCCTTATTGATATGGGTAATCTGCTTTTTTTGTTTTGTTTGGGGAGTTGTTGGAACATATAGTTTGATGACTCTTTTGACTTCAAGTAAAAATATGTTGTAATGGTCTTCAACAGTATTGCATCCAGTGAATAGAGATTGCCAATCAAGGGATGAGAGATCATTGTCTATAAGATCATAGTTGCCTTTTTGAAGTTACAATTGGGGATTACATCATTGTGGTGATTTTTGTGTGGACGTATGTTGAGACAAAAGTCAATCATATTGTGGTCACTACTGGAAAAGGGTTCTTTAGTTTGTATTCCGTAAATTAAATTCAAACTATTGCAGAAGATGAGATCGAGGCAGTTGTTTAGTCTAGTGTTGTTGGTTACTAGTTGTTCCAGTCCCAGATTTGTAATAGCATTATAGAAGGTTGTGTGTATGATTTCAGTTGTACAGTCATTTAGGGTCCAGTCAATATGAGGTAGATTGAAATCACCAAGAAGGATAAAAGGGTATGGGCAGGATGCAGCCCATGTTAGTAATGTATTTAGCTTGTTTACATGTTCGATGTCATAATCAGGTGCTCTGTAACATAGTAAGAATCGAATTGTGATATTTAAGGATAGTTCACAGATGATGGTTTCAGGAAGGGCAAGCTCCTGGGTAACTTGGATATTTTTAGATGTAAGGATTTTTATAGAATATAGCAACACCACCTCCTCGACGATTTTCACGATCTGATCGGTAAACATGATAGTCTCTTACTGTGGTAATGGAGTCAGGGAGAGATGCATTGAGCCATGTTTCACAGACAAATATAATGTCGAAGTTAGCCATATTTAGGAGGATGAGAAATTCAGGTATTTTATTCACGAGGCTTCTTGCATTGAGTAGTTTGCATTTGAGGCCAGCAGTAGTTGGAATTGAGGTAGTTGGGGGCGTGCGTGCCTAGTCTTGTGTGATGGTGGATCGGTTGAGGAAATCCATTTAAAAAGAAAAGTACAAAGTTCATCTTTCAAAAAGATTTCTTTTGTTTAGGAAAGCATCAAATTGGCAAAGTCCATGGTAATTCCAGATCTGACCCAACCCGGAATTACCCCACAATATTAGAAGTTAGAAACAACCCCCCAAAGTCACATTCTCTAATAGAAGTAATTCAACGTTGCTTGATGTCATAAATCTCCACCTCCAGGGGCCCAAGCACGGATAGCTCATTTCCCACGGGAAAGAAGATCACCTAGCCACAACACTCTCTTTATCTCCACTCCTCCCCACCCTTAGGAATGTGTCAAGCCCGAGACCCTTCCCCCCATGACTGCCACAGAGAAAGTAATAAAAAGAATATATACTAAGACAAACTAAAATGGCGACACTTATGTCAATTTCGGGCTTGACAATCTCTTCATCAGGAATTAGAAACCATGTCTCCATTGGATCTGTTTGTTAGAATGCAAATTGGTTTTTTAACAATTATAGAAGAGCATTAGATTAAAAGCTTTCCCAAAGGAAGAATAAAATAAAAGTAAATAATAAAAAAAAAACATCCTCTGTTTTAGAAATACAAATTTTGGTTGCTCGTGTTTCAATCCTACAGAGAGGGATTGGTTCTCAAATTTTGGGTTAATAGAAAACAGAAAAGGAGAATGTAAGGAAAATAATAGGCTAGATCTGTTCTTTGGGGGCTGCTAGTTAGTTTATATGTATATAATTTTAAAATGATTATCATTTTGAGCATGGAGGCCTAGATATTTCTGTCTAGAATCTTTTTAAAGCTAGGCTATGGGCAGCAGTGTTCAGTAAATTAGGACCTGGGATTCGGAAAGCAAATCTTAAGGAATAAAGTTTTCCATGTCGAGAATGAGAACTGAAAGCTACAGTATGAGAATTAGGAGCAAAGCTGGTGGAGGCTCAGAAAATAAGTCTAGAATCAAATTCAAAGGCAATATGCATATCATCCACTTATCCCGATGGCTGAAATAAACCATTTTCTGGGTTTACACAAGACAGAGAATTATATAAATATCCCTCCCCTAAAAAACACAACTCTCCCCATCCTGCTGAGCCAAGAGAAAGAACATGGTTAGGATAATTACTAATCAAGCATATCAAATTGTGGGCATGCAGCAGCTAGAGTTGTGCCTGGTAGAGCATGTATATGGCCAGAAAGAACCACAGAGTGAAGAAGCATAAAGGCATACAAGAGATCAGGTAGCTGGTCAGTCAAAGGAAAGGCAAAAACTCTTTTCCTCAGAAGAGGAATCCATGGATACCAGAAGAGGAGGGCCAAGACATTTTTCCAGAAAAGCTCTTATTGTTTACTTCTGTACAAGGTACAGAAGTCAGCAGCTTTTGGAGTGGGGGTGGGGTGTTATCCACGCAGCCCAGTAACCCTACTGCAGATGACTGAAAATATGATGAAATGATGCAGGATTGGAGGCTTTAAAAAAAAGCACAAGGAAAACAAGAAGATGCAGGAAAAGATAGAAGTAATTTTTAAAAGTTTCTGCCAAGTTCAAGCCAGCAATCTCCTCTTTGCAAAGTAAGAGTTATGCTATTGCAGCAGTTGTGATAAGGGATAGGTCTAAAAGCCATTAGAAATAAATAGAGTGAGAAATGTTTTGTTTTTTTTAACTGGCTAGTTTTACCAACATATTTATGCAATTTGATGTTTTAATTTTGTATATAGACATTCAAGTTTTTATATGTGAGTTTGTGTGTGTGTGTGTGTGTGTGTGTGTGTGTGTTTTACCCATGGGAGGGAAGGAAATTGACAATTCTTTCCTGGAGTACAAAGGTGGGAGAGCACAGCAACAAGGAAATTATCCAGTATGAAAATGGTTATCTGTTATTTGAACTAAATAATTTGCAAGTTGTTTCCATGCTATCTTAATCCAGATAGGCTTCTTTTATGATGGCTTTAAAAAAAAAAGAGAAGGCTTTAGTATGGGACAATAGCACCTCAGGTAAGTGTGTCAGGGCTCCAACAAATCCACCCTCATTCAAATCAAAAGTCTCTAGCCGCATCTCAGAGAAAAGAAAATTGATTTATTAGAAGTGCCCATGTTGGCATTTAGCTGGGTGCAACCGATACCAAATCACATCATATATTTCCCCTTTGACCCTGGTCTTTCCCCACCCCCTGGATGTGACTTCTCCAATGGGACGCATCTGTTTCCAAGAGTCATCCATCATGCTCTCCAATAACCTTCTTATGCTCCAACAACTTTGGGCTGTCGGGATGATTATCTAGGCATTTCAAGAATGCCTTGTTTTTCCCCCACTCTCTTTTTCTGGCAGCTAAAAAGACCAAAGGAGTATCTTTTTAGTTGACAAAGTGCAGATATAAAATCATAGGGCTGGAAGTAACCTTGGAAGTCTTCTAGTCCAGTCCCCTGCCCAGAGAAGGAGTCCTTATTCCATCCCAGACAAATGGTTGTCCAATATTTTCTTGAAAACCTCTAGCAATGGAGGGCCCACAACTTTGGGGAACAAACTGTTCAATTGACTAATTCTTCAGGAAGTTTCCTATTAGTTCCAGGATGCATCTTCTTCTGACAAATTTCCATCTTGTCTTCTTCTCTTACCTTCAGGTGCTTTGGAAAATAAATCAACTCCTTCTTCCCCGTGTCAGTCCTTTGAATATTGGAAGACTGCTATCATGTGATTCCTAAGCCTTCTCTTTGTTCCCTTAGCTGTTCATCATATAGTTTAGCCTCCAGACCCCTTATCATCAGAGATGGTATTCAGCAGGTTCTGACCAGTTCTGGAGAACCGGTAGCGGAAATTTTGATTAGTTCGGACAACCAGCAAATACCACCTCTGACTGGCCCTGCCCCCATCTATTCTCTGCCTCCCGGCTGGGTCTTCTTTGGTTGCCCTGCACAGGAGAACGGAGCTGGAAAGCAGGTTAGTGGGGTGGAGAGGGAATGGGATTTTGCAGTAACCTTCTCCTGGAGTGGGGTAGGAAGGGAGATTTTAAAGTATCCTTCCCCTGCCACACCCACCAAGCCATGCCCACCAAACCACATCACATCCACCAAGTCACGCCCACAGAACTGGTAGTAAAAAAAATTGAATCCCACCACTGCTTATCATCTTTGAAGTGGCGTTGTTCAGGTACCAAAATGGTATAGTGGTTCGTCCCCTCACTTCCAGCCTCCAAACATGAGACTTCAGAATAGCTCTGCAGCACCAATACTTAAAAAGCAATTTTATGGCACTTTGGAGGTGTCCCCGATCTTGCAACTTTTCCTTCTTACTCTGTGTTCTCCATCTGATGCTTCATACTCTACTCCGCTGTTACTTTGCCATCTGCTCTTAACCTTGGTATGTATTGGCAATCGGGGACTATGATCCTTGAAGAAGAACAGTTCAAGTTGTATCTGCTACTTATTGGCTCAAAAAAAAAAAAAAAAGACCACCATCTGCTTCTGGTCTTTTTCCCTGAGACATGGAAATATTTTGAAAAGCACTCCTGGGATTCCTTCTGCCACATCAATAAACTAATCTGGATTTCTGACCATTAGTGCCATGCACTTAGTAGCAATAGGGAAGTTGCCATGAAAAATTGTCAGGTATAGAGAGCTAAGATCTCAGTAGTAACATCTTTCCAACTCTAGCAGATGGAGAAGATGGAGGTGGGGGAATAAAATCTTCCCAAGTCTTCACTGTTTCTTATAACGGCTTAGACATACCAGCTGCTTTTTAAATTCCCCCTCCGGATAAACTTGGAAAAAAAGAAAAGCATAATGAGAATTTGCAGAAATGAGTTGGTTGCCTGAAGACATAGTTTTTCCTATCTGCTTTCAGAAAGAAAGAGAATAATTTTGAGAGTCTCCTATATCAACCCAGAGGTTTTTGTTTAAACATCATGTTGCAACTGCTGGAGGATTTTAGCTCATTCTCCCCAAGGCCAATGTAGCATTAAGTTCTATCCAAAAGGAGGCTTTCAAATTGCCAGTTCTGCCTTGCTTGGTGTGTTACATAAATCCTTGCCAGGATCCTTGGAGACCAAAAGCAATTATGTTAGACAGTGAGGTAAGCAGGGAGGGTGCACCTTTAAAAGAAAGTTTTGATGGTCAGAAGAAGAAAAAATCCTTTTTTGTAATAAAGCTTTGAAGTCTAGGGAAATACTATACTTGTTTCCAAATACAGCCCTTGAGGCTATCTATTGTACTGTATCCTAGGTAAGACAACCCACTCCGAAGGTGAGGCCATCATCTCTCTCTTTCAAAAAAATAAAACATGACTGAGTGGAAAAGAGTCTTCTTGAAGAGATGTGCAGGAGATGACAATAGATAATCTGGGGGGAGGGAGGGAGAGAGAGAGAAACCATGTCTTCAGGCCTTTTGAAAGAGGATCAAAACTGGGCCAGCTCAGCGGAGTCTCTGACCCTAGAATGCCCCATTTTGGAGAACCGGCTAATTACACTTTCTAAGGCAAAATGTCTATGGAGATTCTCAGTCATTGTCCCAAAGGTGCTTTTTCAAAAGGCAACTGGACTGACTGAATGGTGGAGAATGGAAGGGTTGGAATGGATGCAGTCCTTCCATTCTCCACCATTCAGTCAGAACTGAAGAAGCTTCTTGGATGAGTAGCGAAACATCATCAAGGAAAAAAAAAAGCACCTTTGGAACTTTCTAGGGCTCTTTCTGCACATCTTCAAAAAGCAAAGGCAAGGTTTTCCTATGGTATTGTGGGAAGGCCACCCGCACCCCCAGAAGAATGAAATATTTTGGGAAATATTTTTAAAAGGTAGGATAAAATATTCCCCCTAAAGGAGAAATGAAAAAAAATCTTAAGGGAGGCAGAAACCAGCCCCAGTTTCCCTGCCCCAAGCAGAAACCGAGGAGGCCAGCTTTTGGAAATGCAGATTTGGTAATCCATTCAGAAAAACTGGGTTAGACAGAGACTCCAGATAAGCAACAAACAAAAGGTTGACAAAATTAGCTCAGACAAACACCTAGGATTGTATTTCCTCTTTTGCCGATAGAGCCAGCTATGACCCTTACATAACTCCTATATGACCCCCCATAGTATTCCAGAAGGTATAAAAACCCACCCACTCCAAACTCCATTTTGTAAGATGCCCAGAATCACATGTGGTTGGTGGTTCTGCTTCATCAATAAAGAAAACCTTTCTTTCCAATCAGCCTCCAGCCTCCATTTTGTCTCCAGTGCCTTTCTCCCAGCTTGGAACTGAACCAGATGGATTTTCCTTCAAACAGTATATAAGGGGCTTGCAGGGGAAGGCACAGGGCACCCACCTCTGAATCAGTGGTGGGATTCAAATTTTTTTACTACTGGTTCTGTGGGCATGGCTTGGTGGGCGTAGGAGGGGAAGGATACTGTGAAATCTCCAGTCAGAGGTGGTATTTGCCGGTTCTCCAAACTGCTCAAATTTTCTGCTACCGGTTCTCCAAAACTGGTTAGAACCTGCAGAATAGCACCTGTGCTCTGAATGCTGATAACCCTGCCTGTATTGTGCTCGCAGAAATAAACTTCACCTCTGTTTCCAGCAATTATTTTTCTTGTCCCAGCTCTAAACGAACTGAATTTCCTTCTAACACCATGCAACATACTGTACATAAAATGAGGAGCATTCAGATCATATATTTGTCACCACCTTGGATTTTTTTGTCATTCCTTCCTGTCCCCCCCCTCCCCAAATTGGATCTGGTTATTCATCTCTAGCAACACTGCTCTTAAAATTGTCTTCATCAGTATCAACTTGGTTGTTCTGAACGCTATCATTATTTTTTTAAAAAGTAGTGTGTTTACGTGTATAGAAAAACCCAACGCTTCAGAAATACAAATCTCCAGATTCGTGCCTGTCTGTCTGCCTCTCTGCCTCTCTTTCCCCATATACATTGAAACATTAGTTCTCTAAACAGGGATCCGTGTTATCATGTAGGTTTAAGCATCCCTTGCAAGATTTCAGGAAGTCAATACTGTTGTTTCCTAGACGTCTGTGCATCATATTTTCCCCAGCCTACAAACGTTCATTAAGTAATTCAGAGGCCCTAGAAGCAATCTTCCAACAGTTCATGTTTTACACCTCACACAGCTGGCTAGCAATCAGCTTCGTGTCTTCCTTCTTCAGGACCTGATATATTGCAAGGGAGCTCAGATATCTACCTTCCTCAGTGTGCCTCATAATGGATAGAAGTCTTGAAAGCAGAGGCTGTCTGTGGATGAGATAAGCTGTGGACTTTAATCAAATTCACTTCATTTTTATGGATGGCAGGACACAGGGGCGATATTAAAATACAAATTAGCGGCTTCATAATTCAACTACATTGAAATCTTACAGAAAGATAATGAGCTGCTGGGAAGGATATCCCATAACACATCTCCCTTGCTGCACCTGCACTTAGAGGGATGTAAAGGATACGATTAGATTTCATGTACTTCTTACAACTGTTTCAGTGGACAGGAAGTATGTGATAAGTCATTTGGGTATCCCGCTTTTTAAAAAATATCTCAGGGCCTATTTTCGTGAAGTTGGTGGATCAAGAGTCCTGTGACTTTTAGACCAGGATTTTGTAGGACCCGTGGCTGCCTTTGAAAACCTAATGGGACAACTTGTCATATGCCAATTTGCCACGATCAACTCACCGCGGGACAATTCAACACTTCAATTTAATTATTTAAAATAATTGCAAAAATATTTTAATTTTTGACATTCACATTTCATTTTGTCAATCCTTGGGCATCCTTTCTTTAATGCTTCTATTCTACGATTTTTTCCAATATAAGTATAATTCTTGTCCCCCAGCGAGTTCTCCCATGGCAAGTTGGCTGTGGTAAATTGTCCCATGGCAAGTTGGCTATGGTGAGTTGTTGTAGACCCCTTCAGGCCATCTGGGGCTTTAAACATGATGACCAGCAATCTGTGCAAGTCTAAATATACACACATGTCACCTCTCTTGCAAGAACTGCATTGGCTGCCAACTTACTTCTGGGTCTAATCAAAGGTGCTGGTCATCACATTTGAAGCCCTACATGTCCCGAGGCCAAGTTATTTGAAGGATCAGAAGGCCTGGAGGCCCCAGAGTGATATGGAGCCCATCAAGTAGTTGGCTTGATTGGTGTTTTTTTTTTTTTTTTTTTTTTTAAATTTTATTTGAGTTTTCACAAAGAGAAAAAAATACAAATAAAACATCTTTTTTGAAAGCAGCATAATCCCGGGTTACATTTCTTCGTACAGACACAAATTCAGGTTCATGCTCATTTTTATATTCTATTCCATATCTTATTACTATTTTACATTTTCTGCATAGCTTCTCCCCTCTTTTAATTTTCTCAATTTTATTTTAATGATCTCATCTCAATTCAAATCATTGTATTTATATTTTTTTGTCTGTCCTGTTTCAATTATCTATTATCTTTTCTCATTAAACAAAATTTCTCCTGTAGTTACTGATTGGAGTATGACGCCTTTATATCTTTTCCCTAAAGCTGTAACATTCAATATAATACATAACTTCCATTCGGATTCTGCTTGGTACATTCTTAAAATACACACTGAATTCTTAAAAAAAGAAAAAAAATTATAAATGTATATAATTAAAACAACATTCCATTCCAAGTCAGTTCTATCATTAATATTAATATTAAAGTCTTAACATCTTTAACATTACTTTTCAATTAAATATCATACTTCTATGGGAACAATTATAAGCTTTCCATAGTTAATTCCCCCCCCTTCACTTATATTTTATGAAACATTAACTAATTAAAATGTTCCCGTTCCTTCCTAATTCAATTTTCTCATTTATTTTATTTCACTTATTTTATTCACAAACATTTCACTAAATTACACTAACTATTTTATCTTTCATTTTAATCATACATTGTTTCCAATTTTCTAAAGTTATTTCTATTACTAATATAACAATACAATCTTATGTACCTTTACAGAATCCCTTTTTCAGTTAGATTTTCACCCATTATCTCTAAATAGGTCCTGTTTCTCTATATCTTGCTCTGGTCCTTTGTAACTTCTTTTCCTTTCCTGCTTACCTCTCTTCTTCTCTCTCCCCTTTTTACCCCCTTGTATCTCTACCTCTATTTCTCTCTTCTGTATTCCCCTTTTCTGTTGCTTTCCAGTATACTTATTTTTTGAATTATTTTTCTTTTCTTTGGTTGTTTTTTTAAGTCTTAAATTCTCCATTCTCTTCCCCCCCCTTTCCTTTTTCTTCCCCACATAAAATTGCTTGTTCATTAAAGATGGCTTTTTCTTTGTCCCCGTCTTCTTGTTTTACAGACGTTTCTTGTTGTTTCTCATAGTTCCAAATCTCCATTTCTAAGAATTGAAAAACGAAGCCAAAAGAACCCTTCCCTTCTTGTGCATCTTCTTTGTACTTTTTAAGTTCCATTTTCAATTCATCCAGAAGTGGTGCCATTGTATAAATTTTTAAACAACCACCCGATTGATTTTAGTCATTCAAATATAATAACCAAAAATCCAAAGATCACCAAATAATCCAAATACACGCAAGCTGTTTCTTTTTTGCTCTTTTTTTCACTTTCTCTTCCTGGGGTTACTATTTAGTTGCAAAGTTTCAGTTAAAATGTGTCTTTTAGATGTCTTGTTGAAGTTTTACTTTAGATTCTTTTTAATTCCAGGCAGTCTCCTCCCTCTTCCAGATCCTGCCCTTATTCTTTTTCTCTCCCTTCCTGCTTATGAAAAAGAAAGTTTTTAATGTCCAGAAATCTTTATTATCCCCTTGGCATTTTGTTTTATTTTCAGCTTAATTGCCTATTGATGTCAAAGCAGATTTTTCCGATTTCTTATTTAAGTCTCTTAGTTGTCAGTATAGGGAAGGAGAGAGAAGGAAAAAAAGCCAAACCTTTCCCTTTTCACTTTCCTTCGCTGCTTCCGACTCTTCTTTGGGAGCGATATTATTTTTTGTAAATTTAAATTCAAGGATACCTTAGTTGTTGCTTTTACAATTTAACCCGGTCAGCCAAAACTTTCACTTCTTATCTTCCTCCTGCACATTCTTTTCCGGTTGAGTTCTTCTTTGTGGTGGCCATTTCTGACCACCGCTGCAACCGCCTTCAGGAAAGGGAGTAATGGCCAGCTGAGGAGGAGAGATGTGGCTCTCCTCGACCATGCTGGCAGTCTCCCCCCTCTTCACCACCTCTACGGGGTGGCTTAGCCCCGAAACCAGCCGGCTCGGGGCGCTCCAGCGGCAAGCCAAGACAGAAACCGCGCACGATCGCGGATTTCTGTCACCGAAGCCCTTCAAACCGGAAGTCCGGCTTTATTGTTGTCAATAGGGTGGTGATAATTTATTGGGTTTTGTATTGAGGTTTGTTTCTGTAAGCTCCCTAGAATCACTGTGAGTAAGTTGGTCAGCCATGTAAAATTTCTAAACAAATAAGTAAACAAACATGTGATAAGTCATTCAGAACCTCTCTTTCTAAAAATCTCAGGCCCTGTTTTCTTGACGTTGGTGAGTCACTTGTGGCTGCCATCCCAGAAAAAAGACTACGGTGAACTTGGGTGGCCAGGAGCATCCTAGGGAAAGAGAGATGGTGGTGACAGTGAACTCATGTTTGTCTTCTGCAAAAAAAAGGGTTCTTTTATAACTATAGTCCCTATGACAGCCATTTTGTAATCTCAAAATGCCAAAGATGCTCATCTAACTCAAAAGATTGGGAGGTTCATTTAGTAACCATAGCCTTCTGTGGCAGAACATGTCAGTTAATCCATAATATCTAGGAAGACTTTAGTAGTCCAGGTTCTTCAACAATTTAGAATACTCATTCTGACAATAAAAAAAAAAACGAGTTTGTTGTCAGCATTCCCCAGTCTCTCTGCAGCTTGGAGGAATTAATGCAGTAGGTCAGTCAACACAAGCCCCATTGCAGCTGGCTTCACTGACACATATCTTCAGGCAGACATTTCTACCATCCCAAACCAACGTTTTCCCACCCTCATCTTTGTCAGAAATACTAGTTACTGTCAGAGCTTCATTGAACCTCAAAGTGATGCCTTTGTACTTCTCTGGTGATGAGCCAGCAGTCACTGGAAAGCCTCATTTTCTCACACAAGACAGACAAGGTCTTTTCATTTTTGATTTTCCATCTTCCTGTTTGTCAGAAGGAATCAAAGGCATTGCTAAAATGACAAAATTAGCCTGTGAAAAACAAAACACTCAAGTTGCCTTGAAAATCTATACAACTCCAGTACAGGCAGTCCTTGAGATATGACCACAATTGAGCCCAAATTTTTTCTTGCTAAATGAGATATTTGTTAAGTGAATTTTGCCCCATTTTATGATCCATCTTGTCACAATTGTTAAGTGAATCATTGTAACTAACATGATTGTTAAGTGATTCTGGTTTCCCCATTTACTTTGCTTGTCAGAAGGTCGCAAAAGCTAATCACATGACCCCAGGATATTGCAACCGTCATAAATATGAGTCAGCTGCCAAGCATCTGAATTTTAGCCACATAATCATGGCATGGCTACAAAAGTTGTAAGTGTGAAAAACAGTCATAAGTCACTTTTTTCAGTGCTGTTGTAACTTTGAACGGTCACTAAATGAACTGTTGTAAATTGAGGACAACCTGCATGTTATTGTGAGCTAACAAATATCTGCATTCTTAAATAAAGGGTTAATACAATTCCCTTTCCCATAAATTGTCATCTCATTCTCAGATCAATAAATTTCCTGCTATTTGACTTTGACCAAGGAAGCATCTAACCACAGAAGGCTATACCTCCAGCAATAAATGAAAATGAAAATGTTTATTACCTTGTGTGAACACAAATTCCCAAATCAGGCTTATAATCTTACATTCTGGCCTTCCAGGTTTTTCCCTCCTTCCCCCTATATCCAGAAATGCTGGAGCATGAACTCATTGAAATATGCCTGGAGTTCCTGCCTCTCAGATGAAAGAAACCAATGGTGGGATTTAAAAAAAAATTATTACTGGTTCTGTGGGCATGGGCGTAGAGTGGGTTGGTGGGCGTGGTGTGGCTTGGTGGGCGTGGCAGGGGAAGGATAATGTAAAATCTCCATTCCCTCCCCACTCCTGGGGGAAGGTTATTGCAAAATCCCATTCCCTCCCCACCCCACTAACCTGCTTTCCAGCTCCGTTCTCTTGTGCAGGGCAACCAAAGAAGACCCAGCCAATCAGCTGGGACTCGGGAGGCAGAGAATAGATGGGGGCAGGGGTAGTCAGAGGTGATATTTGCCGGTTCTCTGAACTACTCAAAATTTCCACTACTGGTTCTCCAAAACTGGTCAGAACCTGCTGAATACCACTTCCGAAGGAACAGTTTGAAAACTTACCTCACCAGCCACCATCTCTGCTCTGTGCCTTTCTAAATACCTCAAAGGGCTATTTGTTTGAGTCTCCATCAGTTTTTTATGTTCTTCAAAGCAGTCAAAAGGGATGGAAGAAATAATGTTGGATTTGTGCATTCCAGGAAATCATAGTTTGCTTGGTTTGAGCTTGGGATGTTGTGTAAACTCAAATATTGTGTTTTATAAAACACAGATTATGGGTTAGCATGTTTGTGTGAATCCTGGCAATTATGATTTATTGTGGCTTAGTCAATGAATCAAAGTTAAACAAACCAGCACTTAATCCAATGAATAGGACCTTGAAAGTACATGCTGTAAACTTCATATGAAAGCTGTTTGCTGTCTCTTTTTCTCCTAAATCCTTTCTTAGCATAAAAACATTTAATTAATAAATAATATGATTTTTATTCTAAAGTGCTCAGAGTTGCTTTGCAGAATGAGAAGGGTAGCATATACATTAAATAAATAAAGGCAATAAATTTGCTTTAGTAAGCTAAGAAGCGGGATGGGGTGTGGCTGCCTCTGGGCAGTGAGGCATCCTTGAAAACACCAGAGTGTGGCTCAATTATGACAGGCAGCTGACAGACAGCGGCCACATCGGCTTGGATGCTGTTGTGAGGGAATGTATGAATGCAGGAAGGAAGTGGGGAGTGGAAAGCTTTTCCACCCAGCTGAAGCTGCTTTTCCGAAGCACAACTTCACTATCTCACAAGAGCAAGTGAAGTGGGTCTCTGTCAGTGGTGGGATTCAATTTTTTTTACTACCAGTTATGTGGGCGTGGCTTGGTGAGTGTGGCAGGGGAAGGATACTGTAAAATCTCCAGTCAGAGGTGGTATTTTCCGGTTCTCCGAACTACTCAAAATTTCCACTACCGGTTCTCCAGAACTGGTCAGAACCTGCTGAATACTACCTCTGGTCTCTGTGCTCCTCATAATCCACCTTCCAAAGAACTGCAGGCTCATGCTAAGAAATTATCCATGAAGCTCTCCAGATCTCTAATCTGGACCACCTGCCAGGTAACTAAATCTGCCATCCAAAGTACCTACCTAGCTAGACACCTCCACCCCCATTTCACATTAAGCAGAGCAATTTATGGCCATTTTCCTCATGGGCAGGCGGCATCCAGAAGGAAAAATAAAATCAAGACATCAAGCACTTTCCTTAATTTGTCCCACGTTAAAATTAGTCTGCATTCAATCAGCCCCCTAGCCTGCCTCATTGCTTGAGGCAGAATAGGCCTCCGCCATCATGGTAGCCCAATTTATATCAGCAGACTTTCCTGCTGACTCCAGGAATAGAGGATAGCATGTTAGAACCTATGACACTTGGATTCCTTTAATTAAATTATTTTCTGCGTGATTTATGCTGAGTGGCACAGACCTACCAACAAGTAGCAGAACATCGTGATGGCTTCATTTAAAAAAATTAGGGTTAGCAGCTCTGTGGTTTGGAAAAGTTATCAGCATCTGTCAACTGCCAGCCCTTCCTGGAATGACAAGCGGTGCACCTTTGCCTTCCTTGCTTATGAACACTCAGGCATGTGCAAGAGCATCGCAGCATGTTTACCATCTGTTGCTTTTGACACTTCTGATTACCTTGACTGATATCCTGATAGCTACCAGCAATTAAGCAGCAAATATTTAACTCTGGCAAAGAGGTGTGGAGGAAGATTTTGCACTTTTGAAAGATTTATTAGAAGGACACACATCACATTTCCACTGGCTTCTCAGTCTCATCAGTCAGGGTAGCGTGTAGGCTTTGCCCTTAATACAATTGTTAAATATGCATGATGCTACATTTACATGAGTTACGTCATATGCAAAATGGAGTCTGATGACAGGCTCCACTTATTGGTTCTGCCGCTGGCGGGAAGATTGGGTCCCCGTCAATGGCTGAAGTGTTGGACAGCGCCGGCTATAAAATGCCGGTGCTGGCCGTGTTGTTTGCTTTTTTATTCCGGTTTGTAAATAAAGAGTTTCTCGCACTCCTGAGTCCTGCAACGTTTCGGCAGAATCTCATCTGCCATCATCAGGCTTCTGTATTGTGTTCGTCTGTGAGTCAGACTTTCACAACCGTTTCTGTTTTAAATTTGGTGCTAGCCTACTGCTGTGCCAGAATGGTTTTTTCTTCATCCTGATTGGTTGGGAGTCTTGGTCTGTGTTTATTGGTCTTGGAGTTTGCTGTGTTCTGCTTGATTGGTGTTTCTAATATCTTCTGTCTGTTTTGTAGCTTTTTTTTGTCTTGATTGGCTGGCAACATTGTGTTTCCTGTATTGGAGGCTTTTAGTGCGGCTTGGCTTCGAGTAAACGGACGGCTATCATTTATTAGGAAGTTAGATTTCATCTGGGTGCCTGGTTGGAGTGTGTTTGAGCTGGAGGTATTGGGGCGGGGTCTGTTTGTGCCCAGGTGTTTGCCTGGCTTGTGGTGTGGATATTTTTTTTGTTTGTGAGTGCAGGCTTCCAGATAATTGACAGTCTGGTGGAGTCATCTCTTCTATTCATGCTTTCAGATCTTTTTTCAATCTCTATGGCTTCTCTGATAATTCTGTGGCTGGGGTTTTCTATAGTGGCTAGGATTTTGGTGCCATTGAAGTCGATGCTATGACCAACTGTTGCTTTCATGTGTTGGACTAGTGAGGAAGTGTGTTCCAGCTTTTTTACTGCATTTTTGTGTTCATCCAGGCGAGTACTTATTCTTCTATTGGTCTGTCCAATGTATGTGGCAGGGCATGAAGTACAGGGGACTTCATATATGCCTTGGTTCTCCAGGTCAATTTTATCTTTGGGGTTTCTTAGGATGGCTGCTATTTTTCTGTCTGTTTTGAAGGCAGTCTTGATGTGATGGCTGTGTAGTATCTTACTGATTTTGTCTGTAGTACCTCTTATGTGGGGCAGGACAGCTGTTCCATAGGTTTGTTCATCTTCTAGGTCTCCATTATGTCTCAGTGTGTTTTTGTGGATCAAGCCAGTGATTTTGCTTTTGTGGAAGCCGTTGGCTGTCAGTAGTTTAGTCAGGGTGCATAGTTCAGTCTTTACGCCTGGCAGACAAGACACACATAAAGATTACAGCACAAGATCCAGGATATCTCCACAACAAAGCTCACAAGGCCATCACACAGCCCATTATACCAACATCAACTCCATCAACCAATCAAGAGGCAGCAGCGCAGCCAACCAGCCCAGCACACCAGCCCCCACCACCAGTATTTATAGAGAGACGGCAGCTCCAATCACACACTGCTTGCACTGGCACGAAGCTGAAAGCACCAGCCTGAGGATGGCGAGTGGGACCTCACTGAAACGTCGCCAAGATACTCTTAATCTTACACGGGAAAAGACCCAAACACACCTAGATAGATAGACAGACAGACAGACAGACAGACAGACAGACAGACAGACAGACATATATATATACACACACACACACATACACAGACAGACAGAGAGGGAGAGGGAGAGGGAGAGATCTATACCACCATTTCTCAAATTTAGCACTTTTAAGACACATGGACTTCAACTTGTGTATTTTGGGGGCATCTATGGATCCATGGGAGGAGGATGGCAACATGTGTGTCTCTGTGTGTCTCTGTGTAATATACAGTATTTGCTATGTGGGAAGTTGATTATGAAACTTTGAAAGAATTTCACATATGCTTGAATAAATAGGGTGTTTTCATTTCCTTCAGTTGCTTCTGCCTGTTTGTGACTCAGTGGAGGTGTTTTTGCCAGGAATATCTATTAGCATTTATTTCTTTCCTTTCTTTTTGTAAGCTCCTGTTTACAAGTGATAGGCTCTAAACAGCTTGTCTTTTGCGGGGTTTCTGTGTGAATTCCCTTCATTTTTTCCAAACATCAGGCTCTTCTCCAAAGACTTAATGTCCAAAATATTTAAGTGTTAGCTTAATTATCAGTGCTTCTACTGATCACATTGATTATACTTCATCTAGTTCTTGTAATCCAAACTTGTTTTGAACATTTTTTTCCTCCAGCATCACAATTCAAAGGAGTCTGTTTTTCTTTGTTCAGCACATATTTTGTGTGTTATGATTGGGAAAATGATGGGCTTGATATTCCAAACTTTTTTGTCAGTGTAAGGTCTCTGCATTTTAATATTTTTTTCTGCATCTGTCATCCACTTTCTCTCAAGTAGCAAATCTATTTCCTGCTGTCTCCTTATAACATCATCCCTGTGAACGTTTGACTCAAGGAAGATACAGTAGAACCTCAGGTGATGACCGTAATCCATTCCATGAATTTGGTTGTCACCCAACTTGGTCATGACTGGAAGCACATGCGCGGAAGGGAAAATTGGTGCGGAAGGGAAAATCACCATGGCTGTGTTTGGTTGCCACCTGAGTATTTGTTCGCGACCAGAGGTAAGAAGGTTTGGTTGTCACCCAATTTGGTCGTGAATGGAAGCATTCACGATGAGAGGTTCAGCTGTATATAGTTAGTCCTCGACTTACAACCACAGTTGGGACCAGAATTTCCACTGCTAAGCAAGCTGGTTGTTAAATGAGTTGGCAACTTGGTCATGACACTGCTTGTAGTCCATTGTGAAATTTTACTTCGTTCACTGATCAAATGATCAGTTGTTTCAACCTTTTCTCTACAAAGACAACATTTGCTGTTGCTCGTTACATGCTGAATTTTTGCTTTCATGCAATTAGTTGGCGAACTTTGTTCTTGGGTCAGTAAAATAAAACCATCAATTTCTTTCTTTAACACTCCTGATCTTAACCAGCTTCATGTGGGGTTTTTAACTGGCTTCTTCTACATCCTTCAAGTATTGACCAGGCATCGGCTCGTTCTTCCAATTTACAAATCGGTTTCCAATTGTTTCTTTTCTATACTCAGCTTTCACTTTTGTTGTTTTCAAGCACTGACCTTGACTGATTTCTTCAGCAAAAATTGGCTTTTCTTGATGTAGTCATTCAAGTCATGTTTTTCTTCCTCCGCAGTTTGTTCACCTGTAGGAATCCTCTGCCCTCTAACTCTTGGCACGTACAATCAATCAATATTGCTTTGGGGGTATAAAGCCTGATACTTCGTTATTAGTTTTCCTTCTTCTAATCCAAATTATCAAGTTCCATCTTGGTCTAGTCAACTCCTTCTGCTATATATTGAACTAGCTTGATACCCGTGCTTCACTACAAAACTATGTGATCAGGCTGTTTTTGGGGAGGAAAATAAGGGGAAAAATTCTGCTTCAGCCTACCAGCATCCATCGGTATTCATCTGGCTAGCATCCTGTTGTGTGTTTGGAAACTGAAGCAGTATTTGCTGTGTGAGCAAGAAAGAGACAGCAAGGAGTCTGGGCGTGGCTTAGCTCAACTGTTCTGTACTAAAGCTGCTTGATGCTGTGAAACTAAAACTGAAGCTGAAACTCCTCTACTCTGCTTGTGTTTTGCATTTGGAACAGATTTCTTTTCAGGTGGGGAGGGGGAATAGAACTCCTTAGCATCAGAGTTTGTTAATAATAATATAAGAAATACTAATGCTCTGACAGTCATTTTGAAAAATCCTTTCTTAGTGAGCACTTAAAAGTCAAGAGGAACATACGTGCCAAATTTCAAGTTTGTAGAATTTATGGTTCTGGAGATTTTGTGATGATGCATGAGTGGTATTTCGCTTTTATATATATAGAAGATAACTGCCCAGGTATTCATTGCATTGATGATATTTGCACTACTTTGATTTTAAAAGTCCTAAACTTGTTTGATATGTTTGGTAGAAGTGCTTTCATTGACTTGGTTCTGTAGCAAATTGAAAGCTACTATTCTACTGGTAGTGTCACATCAATGAGCCATACTTTTTTTTTTTTTTCAGCTACAGTTGTATTTGGTGTATAGCCAAGATTCAGTTTATATTCAGGAATCCCACAATATTTTAACTTGCTCGTTTTCAACTCTTACTTCAACTGTTCCCAGCAATTTTTCATTATGAGCACAATCATGTTTACAGATGTTCCAGTGAATCATTTTGATGACTGTGTTATTTCACTGTTTATAATCAGTTTGTGCTATCCTCTTGCATAAGCTGAGTCTATAATCTACTGTTTCTGCTGCTTCTTTGCACAATCTGCATTTTGAATTGTTTGAGGATTTTTCAATTTTGGCCTTGAATGCATTTGTTTGAATAACTTGCTCTTAAGCAGCCAAAATCAACCCTTTGGTTCCTTTTTTTAATTGTTCCAGTTGTAAGCCATTGCTATGTTTTATCTTTATTCACTTTATCCCTGGTTTTTGGTGGAAATTGACCACATTCCTTGCCAGCATGCTGTTTGTGTTTTTATTACGCTGTTTTGATTGTCATGTTATGTTTCCTGTAGATTCAGTAAGTTCCATTTTTTTTAACTTGCATCAATGCTTGTTCTCTGCTTTTACATAATCACACAATGCATGTTTTTCTTCTTCAATGGTTATTTTTTAGTTCAAAGTAAACCTCTGTCTCCATGATGTCTTCCTGTACTACTGATTTCCCATGATTTGCCTCTATAATCTGAGCAACTTCTGGCAAGGCTTCAGTTTCTTTGCTCTGTACAGACCTTTGCAGTCCTTCCAATTTTGCTTCTGTGAATACTTTACTTTGTATTATAAATTGATGCTGATCTGTTAGAAATCTGTTATTTCTAATTCAGGATTTTGTTCTGTCCAGAACTGGTGCATTTTTTTTTCAGATATCCTCTTCAGATATCCTGGATGATTTGTAATAATAGATAATTATTTCTTTGTTTTCAATATTTGTATATTTTCAAGGGGTAAACAACTTTTCTTCTGTAGTCCTGCAGCTTCTGGCTCTAGATGCTCAATCCGCAGTCCCAAGTCAATTTGTCGCCATTGTAGTTGATTTGTCACCTTTATGAGCCATGGAGGTGCAGTGGTTAGAGTGCAGTACTGCAGGCTATTTCGGGTGACTGCCGGCTTCCTGCAATTTGGCAGTTCAATTCTCACCAAGCTCAAGGTTGACTCAGCCTTAAAGCCTACTGAGGTGGGTAAAATGAGAACCCAAATTGTTGGGGGCAATATGCTGACTCGATAAACAGCTTAGAAAGGGCTGTAAAGTATATAAGTCTAAGTGTTATTGCTATACATCTAGGAACTCAACATTTAGTCTGGTTCTTGTTGAAGCAGACAATGACCAATTTTGTATGTGTTTCTGTAAACTATGTTTCACCATGTTATTTTGGGAAGAGACACTCTTTGTCTGACTCCTCTAGTAGGACCTGTCCAATAAGGTTGAATCTCTGGTATACTTTTTATCTTCCTCAGAGCACAATAAAATAGTGCCTCAGTGAGGGTATTATGATTATGCTTATTATCATTCTGCCTTTGTCCAGTAGATAAAGACTATGACCATTTTTGCAAAAAAGATTTCCCTTATTTTCTGTAATTTTCTTAAATAAATGTCTTTCCTTCGCAATTCAATTGCTCTCCTCAAATTTTTTGAGTCCTTGTTCAGTCTATTTCTTCTTTTCTTTTCTGAAATTTAGTGCTTTAGTTAAATACATTTCTTCTGTTCCTTGTATCTTTTTTCCTTCTGCTTTTCTTAGCTGCATCTGCAGGCTCCTATTTCTTTTGCATTTCAGGCTATATTTTCTGGCTTCATGTTTATTGAGGTCATGAATTTGAGTTGAGTTCATCAGGCATTCTGTTATCAAGTGTCATCCATTAAATCTATTTTTCCTCTCTGTTGCATAATCAAATAAGGTTTCGCTGAGGCTTTATCATGTTTGTTTGATAATTGTATTTGTTGTTTTTAGATTAAACTATATTTTGCAAGATGTTTGTGATTTCATCTGGAGATAGCGTCAGATCTTGTTTTTGCTGACTGTGTAGCAGTGATGGGATTAAAAAAGATTTACTACCAGTTCTGTGGCCATGGCTTGGTGGGCATGGCAGAGGAAGGATACTGTAAAATCTCCATTCTCTTCCCACTTCTGCGGGAAGGTTACTGTAGAATCCCATTCCTTCCCCATCCCACTAACCTGCTTTCCAGCTCCGTTCTCCTGTGCAGGGCAACAAAAGAAGACCCAGCCAATCAGCTGGGAGTTGGGAGGCAGAGACTAGATGGGGTCGTGACCAGTCAGAGGTGGTATTTGCTGAATCTCTGAACTACTCAAAATTTCTGCTAACAGTTCTCCACAACTGGTCAGAACCTGCTGAATATAACTTCTGCTGCGTAGCACTCCACTTTTACCTGTAGAGTAGAGCCAATTTGATTTTGGTGATGTCCACCCAACAATATTCATGTTTAGAAATAGTCTAAACTTTTTTAGTTTGCTAGGAAAAGGTATTTGTTATAAACAGTTAATTTTCTTGTCTCCTTTTTTGGCACACTGAAACCAAATGTTCCCATTATTTCAGCTATTTTATTTCAAATTTTAGCATTCATCCACTATAATTAAACTGATTATTTTTGGTGTTTTGTTGACAAGATGTTGTAAGTCATCAGAGAAATGTTCAGCTTCTGTTTCTCCTGCATCTGTGGCTGGAGCACAACTTAACTTACGCTATCATAATGTACAATTTGTTATACACGGTGATGAGGGCCTGGTCCAATTTTTGGACCTAAGGTAACTCAAACAGAGCAATCATTAAAAATATTTCACAGTGAAAACCAACAGACAGGTATTCATTACTCAAATATGATAGCTTTCACTCAAAGCAAATCAGAAACAATTTTTCATGAAAATATTTTGAAGAAATTAACACAACTGCTGTTTAGAATTTCAATGAGATTCTAAAGCTCCTATGTTCCTATGATCAGCTGTGCCGGGATTCCCCTCGCTTAATTACTGCTTCACCCAGGAGGCTTCCCTGAGGCCCAGAAGGCCCAAAAAATGGAGGAGGGGAGTTGCTGCAAAAAAGAAGAAGAAGCCATGCCCACCCAGTCACATGGCCACGCCCACCTAGCCACGCCCACAACCCGGTTCGGTTGCTAAAAAAATTTGAATCCCACCCCTGATTGTAACTTAACATCAATGTTTTCAAAAAAAGCAAATGCATGATCACATGATGATCCAAGAATAAAAATAAAGTGATTGCACCTTTATTGGCATTTGAGGATGTAACAGATGTACTACTGTATAAAAATATATTCTTGGAGTTGATTAGATTGTTTACATATCAGAATGTGACATACTAGAAGTGAGGCAAATAATATTTTGTTACAAAATATAGCTATCGTGGGATCTTCTCGCTTATACAGTCAATTTATTTTATGGCTATTGCACTACTTATGTCAATAGATGATGTGAAATCACTACCAGAAATGTTACCGGTTTCACCATGTGCTAATATGAACCTTACATATTTAAGGCATTCCCAAATTTCATGACCCTAAATGTATGTAGGCAAGACTCCTACTTGTAAAAGTCAGATTAGAAAAGTAAAAGTTAAAGCAATCCCTGTAGATTTTACTCCACTAGTAATTGGCAATTATAAGGATGGTGCTCATCTCTGTTTGAGATTGAGCCAGCACTGTCCAAAAACATTTCCATTGTCATGTGACCAGCATGGCATCACAGAGCATTCTTACCTTCCCACTGAAGGGATGTCTATTTATCTATTCGCATTTGCATACTTTCAAACTGCTAGGGAGGTACAGCTGCTCAACGGTTAAGATTCTGGTCTTGTCCACTGAAAATTGGCAGTCCAGTTCAAGGCCCAAGCTTTTCTCACCCCAGCTCCTGCCAATCTGAATAGAAAATATATGAGGAAATCAAAAATGACAATAGAAGTCTCTTTAGTAAAATATTTTAACGCAGAAAAAGACTTCAGGTTTCTCTAAGAAACAATTTGGAATTAAGGGACAAAAAATAGGAATGACATGGCTTTATTAAATAAATAAATAAACAAATAAACAAATGAACAAACAAACAAACAAATAAAATGGATATGCTTGATAGTTAGACATCTTATGGTGTCTAAATGAAGATCTTCAAAATGAATCCTTGAATTGATACTTGAAGATGGCAGTTTCCCCTTTTCCTGAAATATTTATTGTGAAAATGTGTATTATTTTGCCCAGACTGTTTTGTTCAGCCACCTGCCTAAATTTCAAAAATAGCATTTTTACATAGATACAGACAAAAAAATTCCCACATTATTATTAGAAATTACAACAGCTGTTTTTTCTCAAACTAAGTTGACCAGTTAATTCTAATCAACAGGTTTTGACTGATAAGCACAGGTGAGATAAATGCATTATTTAAAATAAAACTGTTTTCCCCTCTGGCTTTATTCTTAATAATGAAAGGTGAAAAAATATAGAGGTATTTTAAGGGACCTAAAATTTTCTTCCCATAAGAAAATTTGTTCATTAATTTTGTTTTTTGTGATAATATAAAACATAAAAAAGGGGGAAAGTAGTAGTGAAGATGAACCAAGAATATTTTTTTAAAATATGGGTTTAATTATTTAAGCCTTTTTCTGCCTAAAACTGGTGATTTTTCATTTGGGCAAATGGTTGTTTTTTGTATCACATTATTTGACATGCTTATTTGTTTCAGCGTTTTAGAGATAACACTGAAGAATTAGAAGATATCACTCATTGTAAATGGTGTCTCTTTCATTATAGATGGAAAGAATATGGTGTGTTGCCTGTTGATCACATTTTAGATGTGGATAAAATTCTACGAGCTGTTCTTGTTTTTTATTTTGTGGTTCCTTTGAAGAAGGAATTGCCCAAAATGAGTTGGCTTTGGTACAATAAATTATTTCCTACCCTAACCCTAGCCCTAATCCCTCCACATTTTTTCAGAAAAAGCAGAATGTATTAAGAACAAAAAGAGCTTCTTCAAATATGTCATATGAAAGAAAAAAAGAAAGGAGATTGTAGAACAGCTGTTCAATGAAGATGACAAGAGCTATAGGTAATAAAGAACAAACATAATTTAATTCCTATTTGGCTCAATCTTCTTTGAGAACATATGTGTTCTGCTTGGCAATGTGAAAAGCTTGCCTAAGAGAAATATTCCAATTTGACTTTGATGGAAATACAATCAGGGAATATATATTAACCTAATATGAGTTCAGGTCTCCAAGTACTATGCTGTAGAAAAGCAACTTGTTGGGTGTTTGTTTGGGCAGCGATCCATCATTTCTAGGAAATCTACTATAGGAGAATTGGCAAAGTATTCGTTTTCAAATCTCATGGAAACATTGCAGTAATTACTAAGTCAGTTTGGTATTGTCAAACTTCAGCAGCTACGTCGTTCCAAAGAGGAAGCCTACAGAAAATGTGACAGAATGCTATACAATCAGGCCAGAAACATATTAACAAGAGAGATCAGAGCAGCAAAAAGACGTTACTCTGAAAACTTAAGGAATCAGTTCTCAACAAATGAACCAGCAAACATGTGGAAAACTCTTAAAAACATCACTGGCTACAGCAAAACTCCTTCCCAGGCAGAAGGAAATCAACAAGATTCTTCTCTGTGATCATATTAAGAGCAACTGCATTCTCTTCGCTGATGATGTAAAGCTGTTCAATACCACAGACAATACTGCTACCCTTCAAAAAGACCTCGACTATGTATCAGAATGGTCAAACAAATGGCAACTTCAAATCTCAACAAATAAATGCTCTGTCTTACATATTGGCAAAAAAAATCAGAAAATAAAATACAAGCTGAATAGTCAAGATCTTGTTGATGATCCAAACTCTGTCAAGGACCTTGGAGTTCTCATCTCTAATGATCTAAGTGCTAGAGCCCACTGTAACTACATAGCCAAAAAGGCATTAAGAATTGTTAACCTAATCCTACGTAGCTTTTTCTCTGGTAATATCACACTACTAACAAGAGCATACAAAACATTTGCTAGACCAATACTTGAATACAGCTCATCAGTCTGAAACCCGCATTACGTATCTGATATTAACACAGTTGAGAAAGTCTAGAAATATTTCACAAGAAGAGTTCTCCACTTCTCTACTCGTTGCAGAATACCTTATGCCACCAGACTCGAAATTCTAGACCTAGAAAACCTACAACTACGCCGCCTTCAGTCCGATCTAAGTATAGTATATAAAATCATACATTGCAATGTCCTACCTGTCAATGAATATTTCAGCTTCAACCATAACAACACAAGAGCAAACAATAGATACAAACTCAAGGTTAATCACACCAAACTTGATTGCAGGAAATACGACTTCAGCCACAGAGTGGTCAATGTCTGGAATACTCTACCTGACTCTGTGGTTTCTATCCCAAACACCAAAAACTTTAACCTTAGACTGTCTACTATTGACCTCACCCCTTTCCTAAGAGGTCTGTAGGGGGCATGCATAAGCGCACCAATGTGCCTACCGTCCCTGTACTATTGTTTCTTTTTTATTTTTCTTATATGTATCCATTTCATGTATCCATAACTATGTTGATACTTATACCTGTTATCTTATAATTGCTTGACAAAATAAATAAAATAAAAATAAATAAAAACAACTAGCAGATGACCGGAATGTGTTTTACCGCAAGTTTGAAAGAAACTACAGCCATCTATCTTCACAACCCCCATCTGAAACACACCATCAACAACCAAGCCTTCTGCAATTGGCCCCAACCCATTAGGTTCCCAACCTCTGGTGATCACAGAAAAAGAAGTGCAAGATCTATTACACAGACAAAAGCCAGGAAAAGCACCAGGGCCAGACACTCCTTCTTGCTTAAAAGTCTGTGCTGACCAATTGGCCCCCATCTTCATCTGAATCTTCAATAGATCACTAGAGATGTGCTATGTTCCTTCCTGCTTCAAACGCTCCACTATCATCCCAGTGCCAAAGAAGCCCTCCATCAAGGAACTGAATCACTACAGACCAGTTGCTCTAACATCTGTAGTTATGAAAATCTTTGAAAGGCTTGTGCTGTCCCACCTGAAAAACATCACAGATCCGCTGTTCGATCCCATGCAGCTTGCATACCAAGCAAATAGATCAACAGATCAACGCTGTTAATATGGCTCTGCATTACATCCTACAACAATTTGAATCTCCAAATACCTACACAAGGGTCCTCTTTGTAGACCTCAGTTCAGCATTCAATACCATCATTCCAGACATTCTTCTAAGTAAATTAAACCAATTAGTGGTACCTGAACACACTTGTAAGTGGATCATAAGCTTCCTAACAGACAGGAAGCAGCAGGTGAAGCTAGGTGGAATCACATCCGATACCTGTACAATCAGCACAGGGGCCCCCCAAGGCTGTGTGCTATCTCTGCTTCTCTTCTCCCTATATATCAATGACTGCATCTCAAACAATCCATCTGTTAAAATACTGAAGTTTGCAGATGACACAACAGTGATTGGTCTCATTTGAGACAATGATGAATCCGCATACAGACAGGAGGTTGTACAACTTGCCTCGTGGTGTAACCGGAACAATCTGGAACTGAACACACTCAAAACCGTAGAAATGGTGGTAGATTTTAGAAGAAACCCTCCCATACTAGCACCTCTTATAGTACTAGACAACACAATAGCAATAGTAGAGACCTTCAAATTTTTAGGTTCTATTATATCACATGACCTAAAATGGACACCTAACATCAAAAACATCATCAAAAAAACACAACAAAGAATGTTCTTTCTGCGCCAACTCAGAAAGCTCAAACTGCCCAAAGAGCTGCTGATACAGTTCTACAGAGGAATTACTGAGTCTATCATCTGCACCTCTATAACTGTCTGGTTTGGTTCTGCAACCCAACAGGACAGACACAGACTTCAGAGGATAATTAGGACTGCAGAAAAAACAATTACTACCCACCTGCCTTCAATCGAGGACCTGTATACTGCACAAGTCAAAAAGAGATCTGTGAAAATATTTACAGACCCCTCACATCCCGGACATAAAGTGTTTCAACTCCTTCCCTCAAAATGATGCTATAGAGCACTGCACACCAAAACAACTAGACATAAGAACAGTTTTTTTCCTGAAAGGCATCACTCTGCTAAACAAATAATTCCCTCAACACTGTTCAACTGTTTACAAAGTCTGCACTACTATTACTATCAATCTTCTCATCACTCCTTATCACCCATCCCCTCCTGCTTGTGACTGTATGACTTTGTCACTTGTATCTTTATGATTTATATTGACTGTTTCCTAGTATGATTTGATTGCTTATTGTACCCTATCATTAAGTTTTGTACCTTATGATTCTTTTTTTTTAAAAGAATTTTATTAATTTTCAATAAACAAACATACACAAACAAAACACAAAACATAAAAACATAAAACTTCTTTTTGGAAAGTGGCCTAGTCCCGGGTTACATCTTTTGGTACAGACATAAATCAAATTCATGCTCACTTTATATACCATTTCATATTTACCATTCTATATTTTCTGTATGGCTTCTCCCCTCTTTTCACTCTCTTAATTCTATTTTATTTATTTCATCTCAATTTAAATCATTATATTGATATATAATTTCTCCTGTAATCACTAATTGAAGTATGACGCCTTTATATCTTTCCCCTAAATTTAACACTTAAAATCATTCTCATTCTGGTTCTGCTTAGCACATTCTAAAACTACCTACTACATTTTAAGATAGAAAAATAATAAATTTATAATATAATTGAAACAATAATATAATAGTATAACAATAGTAATAACAATAGTAATAGTAATAACAATAACAATAGTATATTAAACTTTATCATTTATGCATTTTAGTATTTTGTTAAATCATATAAAGATCCAATTTTCTAACATTGTTTCAAATAAAAATACAAAAATACAATCTTATTTACTTTTGCAGAATCTCTTTTGTAATCCTAGTCTTTTTAACCCCACCCCCATCTCTTAATCTCCACCCTTTTGGTCTCCACTCTCTTCTGTAAATACAAACTATTTCATTTAGCCCTTTCTTCTTTTTAAACTTTCTCTTCCTGGGGTCTATCTTTTCCCTAGATTTAACACTTAAAATAATATATAATTTCCATTCTGATTCTGCTTAGTACATTCTACATACATTTTAAAATAAGAAAATAATACGTTTATAATATAGTTGAAACAATAATCCAAAGCAAATTAAACTCTATCATTAAATCTTAAACATTTTACATATTCCCTTTAATATTTTATTAAATCATATAATGTTCCAATTTTCTAACTCTATTTCAAATACAATACTACAATACAATCTTGTGTGCTTTTGCAGAATCTCTTTTTAATTGTATTTTACCCTTTGTCTCTGAAAAAGATCTGTTTTTTTACATCTTGTTTCAAGCCTTTGTGACTTCTCTTCCCTTTTTCCTTTCCTTTCTTGTCCAATCTAGCCTTTTTACCCCCCCGCCATCTCTTAGTCTCCACCCTCTTAATCTCCACTCTCTGTTGTATTCCTCTTTTCTGTTGCTTTCTGACATTGTATCGATTTTTCACCTTATTTTTCCTTTTTTTTGGTTGTTTTTTTAAGTCTTGAATTCTCCATTCTCTTTCCCTTCTTTCCCTTTTCTTCCTCAATTAAAGTTATTTGTTCATTAAAGATGGCTTCTTCTTCTTCATCCCAGCTTTCTTGTTGTTGTAATTCGTGGTAGGTAGAAACTGCCATTTCCAAAAAGTGGAAAACAGATCCAGAAGAGCCCTTCCCTTCTTGTTCCTCTTCTCTTAACTTTTGAAATTCCATTTTCAATTCTTCAACAGATAATGCCATTGTGAAATTTTTTAAACAACCCAAAAGTTATTAGTCTTTCAAAAAATAGTTTCCAAAAGTCCCAAAGTCACCAAGTAACCCTAATCAACACAAACTGTTTCATTTAGCACTTTCTTCTTTTTGTACTTTCTCTTCTTGGGGTAGAATCAATTGCAAAGTTCCAAAATGTATTTTTTTGAAGTCTTATTACAGTTTGTCTCTGGTCTTGTAAGCTCCAAGCAATCTCCTCCAGCAAGGTCTTAATATAAGTTCTTTATCTCTCCCTTCCCACTTATAGCAAAAAAAGAATTTTTAAATTTTGATTCCAGTGTTCAGAAATCTTTAATACCCCCTTTTTCAAATTTAATTACCTTCTGTTGCCAAGACGGGTTTTTCCGATTTCCTTCTGCTATTTCCGTAGGGAAGGAGAGTGAAAAGAAAAAAACTTTCCCTTTTAACTTTCTTCCGCCGCTTTTTTACGATCTTCTTAGGGAACAATGTATCTTAAAAGAGTTGAATTTCCAGGGTATTTAGATGTTACTTGTTATCCCGGTTCAGCCAAAAACTTTCACTTTCTCAGCTTACTCCTGCACAGTCTTTGTCCAGATGAAAATTTCTTTGTGGAGGCCATTGCTGACCGCCGCTCCACCGCTTTTGGAGAAAGGAGTTAAGCCAGCTGAGGAGGGGGGTTGCGACCCCCCGGACCCCTGCTGGGCCTCCTCTATCTTCAGTCACCTCTACGGGGTGACTATTAACCCCCAAATCCAGCTGGATCGGGGGCATGCCAGCGGCGAGCGCAGCAGGAACCGCGCACGATCGCGGATTCCTGCCACCGCTGAATCCTTTCAAACCGGAAGGCCTGTACCTTATGATTCTTGACCTTTGATGAATATATCTTTTTTTATGTATACTGAGAGCATTTGCACCAAGACAAATTTCTTGTGTGTCCAATTACACTTGGCCAATAAAGAATTCTATTCTATTCTATTCTAAAAAAATAAACTGTAACAGGTTAATATTCTTGTTTTATTTTGGGATCAGATAGAGACAGCCAATTTGTATAGTGACTAAGATGCTGACCTAGAAACCAAGAGACTGTGAGTTCTAGTCCTGCCTTTGACATGAAAGCCAACGTTGGGCCAGTCACTCTCTCTTTAAGCCCAAGTCACCACACAGCATTGTTGTTATAGAGGAAAATAGGTGAAAGCAAGAGTATTGTGTATGACAATCCCACACTGACTGTTAGTAATTACTATGACCTGGATGACCGAGAATCTCCATAGAATATTAGGTATGTTGTCCCAAAGATGCTTTTTCAAGAGGCAACTGGACTCTCTGGTTTTTCTTCTTCTCATCGAAGAAGCTTCTTCACCTCTGACTGGATGGTGGGGAATGGAAGAATTTATACTCCTTGCAGTCAGCTGGTCATTTGCATTCTTTTAGTGAGTTGTTAAGACCACCTGGAAGCTATCTGTCAGGGTCACCTGAGTGGTGCAAATGGATGGTGGAACCTTCTTGGAACTGTTGAAAGGACTGTGTTGTAGACAGGAGTTAGATGATGTTGTAACCCTCCCCCTCTGTTGAGAGAGATCTGTTCAGTTTTGACATAGATGGCCTTTTTGAAATGTCTTCAAAGAAAAAAACCAATAAGTCCAGTTGCCTCTTGAAAAAGCACCTTTGAGACAACCATCACTGAGATAACTGAGATCACTGGATAACTGAGAATCACCATAGACCAGGGGTGTCAAACTCAAGATCCATGGGCTGGATCTGGCCCATGGGGTGCTTAAATCTGGCCTGGAAATAGCAAAGATAGCCCATGGTGCCTCTGGCAACCAAATGGGGCACGGGGTGATCATGCACAGTCCCCCTGCACCCTGTTTTAAGCCTGGATGGCCTCCTGCAGCACTCTGCTGGCCAAAATGGGGCAAAGGGGGGCCACGTGCAACCCCCCGCCCTGCATCCTATTTTGGCCAGCAGGGTGCTTCAGGAGGTGTCCATCCTGTCCCCCCCATCCCCCACCCCTGCCAGCCCACAGAGAAATACAATGCTGATCCATGTTAGAGTCCAGAAAACACAGAGATGACTGATTTAGCAGGATCATTAACTTCTTTATAAACATAATATGAATAAAGTTTACAATACCATTTGTAGATTGTTTCAACATAATGTAACACAAACAGCAAGTCGCAGCTCAGAGCAGAACTCTAATTTCAACAAGCAAGTTAGTTTCTCTTTCACTTTAGAGCTCAGCACAGAACAGAGATAAATCACGCCCAGATTCTCTCTTTAAATTTCAGCCCCCAATTCAGCTCTCATTGGCTGACCTTGTTACTAAGCTCTATTCCAGTTCATGAATATACTCTGACAATCCAGCCCTCAAAAAAAATCCAGTTTGATACCCCTGCCATAGACTATTAGGTATAAATAAATAAAATGAATGTGATCCAAGGAAAATATATTGTGATAGGTGAAATGACTGGATGGGTGAGAAGATGACAAAAGAAACATTAGGCCATACATATATTTTCATGTATACATGGCAGTGAAATTACTAGAATCTCAAACCAGGATCGGGTCAATTGTTTATTATAAAAAACAGAAAGAATTAATGAACCATACATGAGGGTGAAACAAACTATTATTTGGTAGTGTCAGAAAATATGAATGTTACCCCCCCCAAAAAAAAAAAAAGATGTAAAAGAATGTAGACTGACTGCTGACAGAAAAAGTTTGATTCCTCTGTGAAAAACAGTATTGGAGAGTGAATGAAATGAGTGTAATGAGGGTGCAAGGAAGAAGGACACAGGTACCAAATTTGGAACAGAATATAAAGAATTATTGTACAATTCTAATTGCAAGAATGCTGTTATTGTTTCCTCGGGGAGTTAGCAAGGGTGAAAACAAAAGTTGTAGGGGGATTAATTTTTAAGTGTTCGACAGAATTATGACTGGTGAATGATAATGAACAAAACTTGGGAAGTGCACATCAGGGACCGTGCAAATATATTTGTTATTTGGTAGGTTACTGAGGAAAGTATAAAAGTGAGAAATAATTATTTGCAACAAATGTTCCATTGACTGCATGATACAGCAAAGAGTGTAGATCTAAAAACTAATATGTCAAAGACCAAAATAGTTGTACTTGGCAGAGAAAATGAAGTAAACAGTTGTAAGTCAAATGGTGAGAAACTGGAGCAAGCAGATATCATTGGTACAACATTGACAAAATTCAACTTGATTAAACTTTATAAAAATGATAAATATTATTAATACCATAGTAATATAGAGAACTCTCAAGATACGTACATTCTGAGAGAAAGATAGGGGGGCAATATAAGCTAAGAATAGTGGAAGGGAGATTTGGCTATGGCTAAATCAAAAAAAGTAAATTAAATGTGGTAGAAATAGGGTACTCAAGAAGTGTTTGTCAAGACATAAAGAGGTAGGCATTGTTACATTTCCCTTCCTCCATACACCCCAAAAAGCCCCTCAGGGTTTATTGTGGTATGTCAAATAGGACAGTTGGTTCTGAATAGGATATATTTTTAATATTTAATATGAAAGCTGCATTTTGATGAAAAAAAAATACCACACAATGAAAGGAACTGAGGAGTATGCTGAATTGCATGCATTTTAATGATATTCTCTTAGCTTCAATGTTTGTTTTAATTGGTGGCCTGAACTGTATTAACTGCTTATAAATGAAGCTGGCTCCCTCAAGTGATCCCGGAGAACTCGCTTCAGTGAGTTGAATTCTCCTTCTTTCCCTGTTTGATATAGTGTTAGGGATATACACCCTAGCAGAACCTGCACGGCAGTCAGGCAGGCAGGCAAATATGTGAGATAAACGTTGTTGTAGTTTACACTCAGTAAAACAGATACACTGTGCTAGTTAAATATTTTTATTCCAGCAAGATTTTTAGCATAGTCAAACAGTCCATATATCATACACTGGTTCAGTCCGTCCGGGGATTAATCAGTTGCAAAGTCCAGTGTCGAAAAAGAGGTCAGTAAACTTACAATATCAGTCCAGTAATATATCTCTTCGCAGTAGAGATATGAAGAAGTCAAACCTCCTTTCTTCTTTCAGCAACAGCAAAGAACACGCAGTTAACAATCCATCATCGTCAGCAAGAAATTCAGTAAGCCAGCAATCAATCAGGTTCTCTTGCTCCCTCTTATGGCGATTTACAGCCGCACCCAAAATTACATGCTTTGCAGTTAAAGTGACACACACTTAAACTCACAATCATAGTTTATATATATTATTTTACCCAAACTATGTTAGGTAACCTATGTTATTCCTAACATACTCCCCTTTTGGGTAATATAATAATATATATATATATATATCTATTTACATTCTTAAACCATAGTTGTCACAACTTTCTTTATGTTTGACTGAACCTTGGGCTTTTGTAAATTGATCAGCAATATTTCCTTCAGTCATACAATATTCCAATCTTATTAAACCATTTTTTACAGATTGTCTTACATTCAGATATCTAAGATCTGTATGCTTAGATCTCGTTTTCACAGCAATATTTGTAGCCAACCTTATGGCTGCTTGATTGTCCTCATAAACTACAATGGAATCATTAACAGTTATTCCCATATCTAATAACAACTGTTTATACAGAATTAAATCAGTACATAATAAAGATAGACATGAAAATTCTGCTTCCATTGTGGACATACTTATGTGTTGCTGTCTAATTGACCTCCAACCAATCAGTGCTTTTCCTAATAGTATAGCCGTACCTGAAGTTGATTTCCTAGTGTTTATGTCTGTTGCAAAACTTGCATCAGCATATGCACTTAAAATCAGATCATCTTTTGGCTCCAAATACAATGCATAGTGCATTCGCTTTGTCGCTTGCCAGTGTTGTTCAGTGGGTTCAGCGTTGAATCTTGCCAATTGATTAACGCCATAGGCAATATCTGGCCTTGACCAATTACTAATGTATGATAAACTACCAATTAGTGATTGATAAATAGTCTTATCGAATTTTGGACTTTGAGCATCAGTATGGCCAAATTCCTGACTCATTGGAGTTTTAGCCGGTTTACAAAGTTCCATCTTATATGTTTTTAGTAATTGATAAATCTTATCCTCTTGAGATATCTTATAGCCACCTTTGGTTTTATTTATTGTCAATCCTAGATACTGTTTTATCTCTCCTAATTGCTTTAATTTTATCCTCTTACCTAATAATGATATTATTTCAGTAGCTTCATTATTAGTTTTTGTAATTAAGGCAATATCATCTGTAAACAACAATAATAATGACACTATTCCATTTTTCTCTCTCTTAAATACACATGGATCAGCTAAACCTGCTTTAAACCCTATATTGTTTAACTCCTTAACAATATATTGGTTCCATTCGTAACCAGATTGTTTTAATCCATAGAGACTCTTTTTAAGTTTCCAACAGTCATTATTCTTTTTATCATCCTTAATTCCTATAGGTTTCTTTAAGTATATAGTGTGCTGCAATGGTGCATGCAGATAGGCAGTTTCTACATCTAAGTGATTTATAATATAATTCTTCTTAGCTGCCCACACTAAAGCTGCTCTCAAGGTTGTTGCTTTTAAACTCGGTGCAAATATTTCATCATAATCACATGCAGTTTGATTAAATCCTTGAGCTACCAACCTAGCCTTATGGGCAACAGTCCCATTTTTACCTGTTTTTAATTTAAATATCCATTTACAGCCAATGGACTTTTTACCTGGAGGTAATTTAACATTTTCATAAACTTCCATTTGTTTTAATGAATTTAATTCTTTCTCCATTGCTTTTTGCCAATTTTCCTGTTCCTTTTCTGGATACATTCTAAGTTCTTCAACAGTAGTTGGAACTTTACTAACTTGGCAAACTACACTTGCTTGGTACCTGTCAGGTGGTCTGGTTTCACGTGTTGATCGTCTAGGTATTACAGGGCTTACAGGTGGACTTTCATGTACTACCTGTTCCTGGTTATCTATTTCTTCCTGTTCAACTATTTCTTCCTCTTCTGGTCCTATGTGCTCTTCCTGTACTTCCTCTTTAATTGTACTCTTCTTATTACTGATATGTGATTTTGGTCTTTTGTGGGTTTCTATTATTACATCCTTACTTGAATCTTGCTCCAGTTTTTCCCATCCTACATGTTCAAGGAATTGTGCACTAGCACAACAGTAAACTCTAGGTGTACCTTATTCCCAGAATCTGTATGATTTGTGATTAGATTCATAACCTACAAAGAATAACTTTTTAGCCCTATGCTGACCCTTGTGTCTCAGTTGTATAGGAATATGCACCCATGCTGGTGCTCCAAATGTGTGCATATAGCTTAGGTCAGGTTTTCTACCATGCCACCGTGTGAATGGTAATTCACCTGTTGTTGAGTTAACAACATTATTCGATATATGATTACCACACATTATTGCTTCTCCCCACAAAGTTTCAGGTAATCCTGAATCCGACAAAATAGTATGAGCCATTGCCTGTATTGTTTGGCCTCGTCTTTCTATAAAGGAATTATGTTGTGGCCTATATGGTGCAGACTTTTTATGTTCAACACCTGCCATCTTCAGTCTATTTTGGAATTTATTGTTTATAAATTCCGTACCATTATCAGTTACAAGAGTTACTAGTTTCCTTTTAGTTTTTCTTTCTGCAAACTTCAACCAATTAAAGAAATTCTGATATGTTTCCGTTTTACTCTTCATTAAATAACAGAAACCATATCTGGAATAATGATCCATTATACATTCCATATCTGGAATAATGATCCAATAATTATCCATTAATATATAACGAGCACCTCCTACACTTGGTTTTTTAGGACCTATAATATCAGCAAATACGACCTCTAGAGGTTCCTTAGTTTTAAATCCATTTATTCTATTTGCTGGTATTACCTTGCTTTTTTCTTGACTGCACGCATTGCAGTGCAAATACTTACTGCAAGGCTTCAGTTTTATACCTTCAGACAGTTCAACCGTTTGTTTGAGCATTTTGAAATTTATATGCCCTAAACGTCTGTGTAACAAATGTATGCATTCATCATGAGGTTTAACATTATTATAAACTGTGTTAGCTACCTCTAATGAATTATCATTTAACACATACAATTCACCTTTTAAAGTTGCAGTCACTTTTTTACCTTCCTTTTCTATTATGCAGTTTTCTCCCCTAAAGGTAACTACATAACCTAGTTTAACCAAAACTCTAACCGAAAGCAAATTAAACTTAAGTTGTGGTACATATAATATTCTTACATTTTCTTTTATGCAAGAACACTGTGCAATACCTTCACCTTTTGCTTTCATTTTCCAGCCATTAGCTAATGATATCTGCTGTGAACTCGTGGACATCTTAACAAATCTTTTCTTATCTTTCGTTATGCAGTGCGATGCTCCACTATCTACAACCCATAAATTATTATTCACAGTTTCGTTGCTATACATGGCTAATTCTATGCATTTTTCATCCTTTTGATGCCTTTTAGCATTCTGGCTGGCATTGTGGCGTTTTCCTTTCTTGCAGAATCTAGCCAAATGTCCTTTTCCTCCACAATTAAAACATTTTCTAATTGTATAGGCTGTCATAGATTCTTTATCTTCTTGTGGTTCCCTTCTGAGTTGATCCCTTTCAAGCCTTCTCCTGGCTTCTTCAATTAATCTGCCAGTAATGTCAGTTAATATGAGGTTATCCTTTGGCAGTACTTCCAGTGAAGTTACATAGTCGTCATAGCTCTCATCTAACGAAGACAAAATTATATAAACCTGATGCAGTTCTGTGAAGATAAGTTCTTTTTCATGCAGTTCCTGAAAAATTCTCTTCATAGTGTTTATATGAGTCAACATGTCTCCATTCTTTTGAAGATGTGTTCTGAACAGTTTCCGTGTAAGATTTATATGTGCTCCTACACTGTCTCGAACATAAATCTTCTTTAAATTCTCCCAACATTTCGCAGCTGTTTCTTCTCCACGAATATGGACAAGTTGCTGGTCACAGAGTGTCAGTCCTATTATACAGAGAGCTTGCTCATTCTTCAGTTTATATTCTTGTATTTTCTGGGCATCATTCTCATCTTCCGGATCCCATGCATCTACCTCTGGTGGGTTTTGAATTATACTCCACAAACCTTCTCTGCGTAGAAGTAGGCTGCATTTCATAGACCATGAAACATAGTTTGTTCCATCCAGTTTGGATATTAGAGACAAACTTTGTAAATTGACTTGTGCCATCTTTCTCTGGATATTAAACTATAATTAATAAAACACAGCTGTCTGTTTACAGTATTGTGTAACTACACAAACTCACTTTATATAAGCCTGTTATATCCTGGTTAGTCTGACTGTGCAGCTGGGCCCATAACCAGTGTTAGGGATATACACCCTAGCAGAACCTGCACGGCAGTCAGGCAGGCAGGCAAATATGTGAGATAAACGTTGTTGTAGTTTACACTCAGTAAAACAGATACGCTGTGCTAGTTAAATAGTTTTATTCCAGCAAGATTTTTAGCATAGTCAAACAGTCCATATATCATACACTAGTTCAGTCCGTCCGGGGATTAATCAGTTGCAAAGTCCAGTGTCGAAAAAGAGGTCAGTAAACTTACAATATCAGTCCAGTAATATATCTCTTCGCAGTAGAGATATGAAGAAGTCAAACCTCCTTTCTTCTTTCAGCAACAGCAAAGAACACGCAGTTAACAATCCATCATCGTCAGCAAGAAATTCAGTAAGCCAGCAATCAATCAGGTTCTCTTGCTCCCTCTTATGGCGATTTACAGCCGCACCAAAATTACATGCTTTGCAGTTAAAGTGACACACACTTAAACTCACAATCATAGTTTATATATATTATTTTACCCAAACTACGTTAGGTAACCTATGTTATTCCTAACAATTATGCTGGACTGGGGTGTTTGTACTCAACTGGACAGGACAGTTGGGAGCAGAATCCGTGCAGAACTCAAAAACCGTCTAGACAATGGAGAAAAGGATCTATACATTGACTACCAAGCTGTTTGCATCAAAAGAAAGTCACACAACCCACAACTCCACATCCAACCCCACCCCAACCAATCCAACATCACTCAAAACTAGGCATGCACGCCCCTAATTACCTCTATTCCAACCACAACTGGCCTTAAATGCAAGCTACTCAATGCAAGAAGCCTTATAAATAAAATACCTGAATTTCTTCTCTTACTAAATATGGCTAAATTCGACATTATATTTGTCTGTGAAACATGGCTCAACGCATCTCTCCCTGACTCCATTACCACAGTAAGAGGCTATCATGTTTACCAATCAGATCATGAAATCTGTAGACGAAGTGGGGTTGCTATCTTCTATAAAAAGTCCCTACATCTAAAAAACATCCAAGTTACCCAGAAGCTTGAGATCATTGTCAGTGAACTGTCCTTAAATATCACATTTTGGTTCTTACTATGTTACAGAGACCCTGATTATGACATCAATCATGCAAACAAGCTAAATACACCACTAACATGGGCAGCATCCTGCCCACACGCTTTTATCTTTCTTGGTGACTTCAATCTACCTCATATTAACTGGACCCTTAACAAATGTACAACTGAACCCACACATGCAACCTTCTACAATGTAGTAACAAATCTGGGACCAGAACAACTAGCAACCAACAACACTAGACTTAACAACTGCCTCGATCTCATCTTCTGCAATAGTTTGAATTCAATTTACGGAATACAAATTAAAGAACCCTTTTCCAACAGTGACCACAACATGATTGACTTTTGTCTCAACATACGCCCACACAAAAATCATCACAATGACGGAATCCCCAATTATAACTTCAAAAATGGCAACTATGATCTTATAAACAATGATCTTTCATCCCTTGATTGGCAATTTCTATTCACTGGATGCAATACTGTAGAAGACCATTAGAACATATTTTTACTTGAAGTCAAAAGAGTCATCAAACCATATGTACCATTAACAACTCCCAAAACCAGAAAAAAACAAATTACCCAAAACAATAAGGAAGCTTCAATCCAAAAAGAAATCACTTTGGTGGAAAAACAAATCTGGTCATGTTGCCAACTTCAAAAGCCAGTACAAAAATTTATGCCACCAGATAAAAACTGAATGCACCAATTATCACATTAAACAAGAAGAAAACCTTTTATGCACCAATTCCACCTGTGTTTTCTACAATTTTATAAACAACAAACTAAAAGACTCAAGGTCCATCCCACTCCTGATAGGACCTAATGGTAAAGACTGCAACGACGACACTATTAAAACCAACCTCTTTAACACATTCTTTGGCTCAGTATTTGTAAACAGCAATGGATCATGCCCAGTATTTCCTAGTCGAACCACAGACAACTACAATGATCTAATACATATCGATTTTACAGATGACAATGTTGAAAAAGCACTACGCAATCTAAAACCATCTCTATCTATTGGACCGGATGGAATATGTGCCTACTTCTTAAAAAAGCTACCTACTGCCATAGCCGAACCTCTAAGCATAATCTTTGAAAAATCTTTCAGGACCAGCTCCTTGCCAAAACTATGGTCACAAGCCACAGTTATCCTCATCTTCAAAAAGGGAGACCTCAGCCTAGTTGAAAATTACAGATCAATCTCTTTATGCTGCGTCACCTGTAAAGTCATGGAATCAATTATTAACCAACCCATCATCCTCCACTTAGAAACAAACAACCTACTCTCTAATAAACAATTTGATTTTAGGAAAAAATTATCATGTAATCTGCAACTCTTACACTGCAAAAACATATGGACTACACAACTCGATCAGGGCAAAGCAATAGACGCAATCTACATCAACTTCTGTAAAGCCTTTGATTCAATGGTACACGACAAACTACTCCTAAAACTAAAATCTTACAGTATCTCTGGACACCTGCATAACTGGATAGAAGCATTCCTGTCAAACAGACAACAAATGGTCAAAATCGGGAGCGTCAGATCCCTGGCTCATATTACCATATGTGGTGGACTTGTGAGGAGGCCAGGAAATACTGGACTAGAATTCGCATATGGTTGGAAGAAATGACAAAAAAACATATAGATTTGAAACCAGAGATTTTTTATTGGGAATCTTACCTGATACATTTAATAAAAACTTAAAGTATTTGATTGTAAATGTGTTAACAGCGGCTAGGATTGTATTTGCTAGAAATTGGAAGAGTGAGAAAATACCATTAGAGGAAGAAATTATTAAGAAAATATTGGAATGTGCTGAAATGAGTAGATTGACATTTGAAATTAGAGAACAAGAAGATAAACAATTCTATGAAGTTTGGGATCTTTTTTATCAATGGTTAGATAAAACAATATAATAATAGAATATATATATATTTTGGTTTTGATAATATTTTTAGAATATTATATTAAGATAGATTTGGTATGATTTTACGATTTGTTATAAATTAACTAAATTATAGTTATCTCGCTTAAGCATGAATTAGTTAAATTATAGTCAAATGATTGTTTAATAAGGATATTAGGATATATAATTGTTGATTGATAATATGAGTTATTATGTAACATAATTATTATGATGACTATGAAATAGATGCACAAAAAGGAGTGATAAACCAACCGATACACTGTCTGTAAATTTATGAAGAATGATGATGTTCTTATGTTATGTTTTATGTTTTATGTGTTTTTATTTGTTGTTAAAATCAATAAAACTTTTAAAAAAAAAAAATTGGGAGCGTCCTATCAAATTCTGTACCTGTCAACAGTGGTGTCCCCCAAGGGAGTGTTCTAGGACCAACTCTTTTCATACTCTACATAAGTGACCTCTGTGACCATATCAAGAGCAACTGCGTTCTCTTCGCTGATGATGTAAAGCTATTCAACACCACAGACAATACTGCTACCCTTCAGAAAGACCTTGACTATGTATCAGAATGGTCAAACAAATGGCAACTTCAAATCTCAACAAATAAAAGCTCTGTCCTACATATTGGCAAAAAAAATCAGAAAATAAAATACACGCTGAATAGTCAAGACCTTGTTGATGATCCAAACTCTGTCAAGGACCTTGGAGTTCTCATCTTTAATGATCTAAGTGCTAGAGCCCGCTGTAACTACATAGCCAAAAAGGAGTTAAGAATTGTTAACCTAATCTTACGTAGCTTTTTCTCTGGTAATATTACACTAATAATTAGAGCATACAAAACATTTGCTAGACCAATACTTGAATACAGCTCATCAGTCTGGAACCCACATTACGTATCTGATATTAACACAGTTGAGAAAGTCCAGAAATATTTCACAAGAAGAGTTCTCCACTCCTCTACTCATTGCAGAATACCTTATGCCACCAGACTCGAAATTCTAGACCTAGAAAACCTAGAACTATGCCGCCTTCGGTCCGATCTAAGTATAGTATATAAAATCATACATTGCAATGTCCTACCTGTCAATCAACCATAATAACACAAGAGCAAACAATAGATACAAACTCAAGGTTAATCGCACCAAACTTGATTGCAGGAAATACGACTTCAGCAACAGAGTGGTCAATGTCTGGAATACTCTACCCGACTCTGTGGTTTTTTCCCCAAACCCCAAAAACTTTAACTTTAGACTGTCTACTATTGACCTCACCCCTTTCCTAAGGGGTCTGAAGGGGGCATGCATAAGTGCACCAACGTGCCTACCATCCCTGGCCTATTGTTTCTTTTATATATTTTTTTAATGTTTCTTATATGTATCCATGTATTCATAACTATGTTTTTACTTATACCTATTATCTTGTAAGCAATTGACAAATAAAATAAAAAATAAAAAAATAAAAAAAGATTTTTCCATTGCTTTAAAGGGATAACTCACAATAGAATTCCCTATGCCTCCAGGCTCAAAATTTTGGGTCTGGACAATCTAGAACTGTGTTGCCTGCGATCCGATCAAAGCATAGTACACAAAATTGTCTGTTACAATGTCTTACCTGTCAACAACTTCTTCAGCCTCAATCACAATAATACACAGGCAAACAATCAACACAAACTGAAGGTAAACCGCTCCAATCTCGATTGCAGAAAATACAACTTCAGCAACAGAGTGCTCAATGCCTGGAATGCCTTACCTGACTCCGTTGTTACAGCCTCAACCTCTCACAGCTTCAACTTTGAACTGTCTACCGTAGACCTCACCCCATTCCTAAGAGGTCTTAAAGGGGGTGTGCCAGAATGGACCAATGTGTCTACCATCCAGGGGTGAGATTCAAATATCTTAACAAACGGTTTTTGTGGGCATGCCCTAACTTGGGGGTGTGACTTGGTGGTCATGCGACTGGGTGTGCATGGCTTGTATGTAAGTATTGTAAATATTTATGTAAATATTGAATTTTTTATTTAAAAAAGAGCAACTTTTACCCAAAATCAGGCAAAGCAGGCAGGCAGATTGAGTTGCTCACAGAATCACAGATTCACTCACAGATCTACCTTTCTGCAATCTGCTACCTGAGTCTGCACTGAAAAATAGAAGCTTCAGTCCTAAGGAAGGTTCAGCTCTGTTCTCGGGCCACTTCTTCCCCCCACCCAATCCCCTGAATACCACCCCTGACTGGCCCTCAGGGAAGCCTCCTGGGCGAAGGCAAAGCAGTACAACAGCTATTTAGATTAGCTAAAAAGCAAGAAATCCAATGATTTTCTGCTTTCTAGCTAATCTAAATCACACAGCACAGCTGATAATTGGAGCAGCTGATGGTCAGGGGAAAAAAAGGAAAAATAGCAACTTACCAGGCAAATTGGATGGCGCACATGCGAGATAAGGAGTGACTGGGCAGGGCAGGGAGGGGCCAGCCAGTGGCGTGATTTGCCGGTTCTCTGAACTGTGCAGAATCATAACAACTGGTTCTATAGAACCGGTCCAACTAGATACAATCCCACCCATGCTACCGTCCCTGTCTTACTGTCCCCATTTATCTGTATTTACTCCCATTGTCTTGTTTATGTTCATACTTATATTTGTTATCTTGTACATGTTTGACAAACAAACAAATAAATAAAAATAAATAAATAACAGGAAATCTTGTAGCAAGAAAAGGAATGAAGAATGAAGATGGATAATCTGATGCTGGACAAATTAGGGCATCTCTGGAGCATCAAAACAAGATCAACACCTAACCAGGTAACATCATCTGTGCTAAAAGAGATTTGGGGTTTGTTCTTTTTTTAATTGGTGGAAGTTATCTTAGTGGTTTCTTGATAAGGCCGTGATTTACTGTTAACTTGGCTGTCGGAGTTGGTAATTCCTCCAAATAGCTGCAAGAAAACTGCCAAGCTCAGAAAGCATGAAGGATCTCACAGTTCAACCCTGAGCTACAAATATTCTCTTCTTTCAATATAAGATCAACAGCTAACAAACTAATACACGGCTTCAAAATCTACCAGGCAGAATATAAGGTTAAATTTTATGCGGATTATGCAGTATTAACTATCAGACAGCCACAAAGTGCAATAAGACAGTTGATGAAAAAGCTTTGGAGAATTCTCTGGATATAAAATCAATATTCAAAAACCCAAAATAATTACAAGAGAAGTAATAAAAAAAAAAAAAAAAAGATTTCCTGCAGAAGAAATCTGGCTGCTAGATAACACATTAAGTGAATTGTCTGGGCTTGTATCTGACAGGCAACCATCAAGAAATATATCAAAATAATTATGTTATATTATGGAAAGAATTTAAAAGAAATCTTGAAAGGTTAAAAAAAATATTACAGCTTTCTTGGTTAGGATAATTGCAAATTTTGTGTCTAGACCTGAGACCCCAAGTACGTGAAGGGACCTGTCTGCTGGTTTTGCGAGTAATTGCTATCTCTTTCTCTCATATATTAATTTTTGTAGTTGTAAGTTGCTGCATTTTTTTCTTTTAATATTGTTTGCTGCATTTGTTGAGATGATGAATTTATACATTGATTTCATAAATCAATATTAAGATGAATATATTAATCAAGATAAATTACTTGTTTCAAATATTACCAATTCCCCTTCTTTCCATACTTTTTGGGTTTTTTAAAACATTTATTATTATATGATTGTCTATTTTGGATGAATAACTTGGAATGCATTTTATTGCTCCATAGTTCTTCCTATTGTTGTATTGTGATTACGTCTCTGAAGTTTCACATTTATTTTATCATATTGTTGTTGTTGTTCTGTCTCCATGTTATATCTGACAATTTATACAGGTAGTCCTCAACTTATGAATGTAATGGAGTCTGCCCATTCCATTCGTAACCCAAGAATTCATGGGACTGAATCTCGTACCTTGAATGGGATTGCTCCCTTCTTTCACCTACGCATTCGTTAATTGAATGCAAGGCTCATCAAGTGCACATTAGATATTTCAGATATTTCAGGGTGGGGACTTAGTGATGGAATAGGCCACCTCCGCAGGAGTGGGGAAATTTTACAGTATCCTTCCCCTGGAATGGGGAGGGAATGGAGATTTTGCAGAATCCTTCCTCTGCCATGCCCACCAAGTCACGTCCACAAGCCACGCTCACAGAACTGGTAGTAAAAAAAATTTGAATACAACTGCTCTGCAGTTGTTTGTAAGGACAAACAATTGCCATGGTGCTGCAAGATTTGTAGTTTCGGGACTTGTTCACAAATACTAGGGGATGCTTATCATGTAAATTCAAATGTCATAACCCAGTGATTACCTGTATTTGTGTCCTTATAGATTATCTTGATTCTCTATTCATATTTCAAATTCTGTAATTTTTCTTAGAAGCCCTCCCTCATTTTTGAGATCAGTTTGTTTTCTACCAACAATTTGTAAGTACAACAGACATTGTAGATTCTATCTTCACCAAATAATTTTTGCTTCCACGAATTTAGTCTATTCATGAGTTCTGGATGGATCCCATTTATTAGAATGGGGGAAAAAAGTCCTGTTAATAACTTTATATGGAATAGAAGAAAAACCAGGATAAAATTTATAATTTTACAAGACTCAGAAGACAGAAGTAGTCTTGCTCTTCTGAACTTTAAATTATATTACTGAGCAAGTTATCTACCATGGCTAAGAGAATGGATAAAATCCGCAAGCAGCAGAACATCAATATTGAAAAGAGCTGGCCTTACTAATGGGCTTCATAGATATTTATGGAACAGGGACATGAAAGCCAAAAATTCTAAAGAACATATTATAAGACAAAGTTTGATTTTTTTAAAAAATATGGAATTTATGAGAAAAATAATAACTCCAGCATTTTTACTGCTAGCTTCTCCCTTAAATGCTTTTTATGCTGGAGATAACTTATAGTAAGAAAATTGCAATTACCTATGCATAAATTGTCCATTCAGATCCCATAAATAGAATAAATTCATGGAAAAAAGAATTATTTGGTGACAATGGATTTACTTACAGATTGATGTACTTACAGATTGTTGGAAGAATAAAAACTGACCTCAGAATTGAGGAATGACTTCTAAGAACAATGATAGAATTTGAAACACGAATAAAGAATCAAGATAATCTATTAGGACACAAATGTAAGCTATTATTTAGATATAACACAGAGACAGAACTACAAGAATAGTGATATCATAAAATAAATGTAAAACTTCAAAGAAGTAATCACAATACAACAATAGAAAGAACCATCGAAGTAAAATGCATCCCAGGTTATTCATCCAAAATAGATGACTCATATAATAATACATTTTAGAAATGCTATGATACAAAAGAAACATTTTACCACATGTGATCGACGTTTTAAAAACCCTCAAAAAGTACTGGAAAGAAATACACAGAATTTTAGAAACCAAATTTAAATTGAAACTATAACTTTTTATTAGGCATATCTTCAGGACATATCAAAAAACCCACAACTGATTAACGTACAAGTTGATGGTATGAGAATAAACTTATGACAACATTAGAAAACTGTACTTTACCAGTGATATCAAACTGGGAACTTAAATGTCCTAGTTTGATAGAAGGACTAGGGGTGACATGAGTGTTTCAATATCTAAGGGGCTGCCACAAAGAAGACATTAGAAGACTATTCTCCAAAGTACCTGAAGTCAAGGCAAGAAGCAATGGATGGAAACTTATCAAGGAGAAAACCAAAGGAGAACTAAGGAGAAATTTCCTGCCACCTAGAACAATTAATCAGTGGAACGACTTGCCCCCAGAAGTTGTGAATGCTCCAACACTGGAGGTTGAACAACCATTTGTCTGAAGTGGTACAAGGTCTCCTGTCTACCCAGGGGGTTAGACTGAAAGAACTCCAAGAACCCTTACGACTCAGTTATTCTGTTATTCTATTATAAACTTGGGGAAATATGCAGCAATGGAAAAATTAACAACATATATTCACAGTAGCTGTTTCTCTGAAGAATGGTTCCCAAATATACGGTATTACATAACAACAGCAAGGCAAATGTAAACATTTAGTGTATATTTTAACAGGAGAGGAACTGATTAAAGAACTGAAGTTTGAAACATATGAAAACTTTGAATCTTTATAAATATTGTATATCAGTCAGAGTACAATCAAGGAAAAGTTAAAAACTAAATATTTACTCAATCTCATTTTAACAGACTTGTTTCCCCTTTTTTCCTGTTAGATGATTTATCTTTAAATAATAAAACAGTGGAGATATTGGCATCCAGCTAAGAGATTTTAAAAGTCCTTTAAAATTCTTTTCCACTTTTTTTTAAAATGGCTCAACACATTCTGCTTTTATGTTTAACTTTTCCTCAACGATATACTGAGCATTAATTTCATGACACACTATGTCAGTGTGTCATGAAATTACAGATTGTTGGAATAATAAAAACTGACCTCAGAAATGAAGAATGACTTCTAAGAAAAATGATAGAATTTGAAATACGAATAAAGAATCAAGATAATCTATTAGGACACAAATGTAAGCTATTACTGAGATATAACATAGAGACAGAACTACAAGAACAGTGATATCATAAAATAAATGCATTATTGAATTTCTCTGAACACTTCTAGATGTCTAATGGCCTTTGTTACGAACTAAGCAAACGCGTTAGTTTAAAATCTTAAATAGTTTTGCTTCCACGGCAGGCTCGTAATCCTGCACTTCTGATTGGCCCGTGAACAGCGGATCGTGATTGGTCGTTTCTGGCTGATCTGATTGGCTGATAACGGGTCGCCGCTGATTGGACGCTCCCAGCACGGCAAACTCAAATCATTGGTTGTTGTGACAGCAGCCAGCTCTATAAAAGGAGCTGCTGCTACCAAAGTATTTTGCTCTGTTCTGAAGTCACTAATAAAGAGTTGGAGTCACTATTCGATGCCTCGTCTCCGTTCCTTGCGCCCACGCTCCAGACATAACACTGGTGACGAAGGTGGGATGCGGAGACGATAGAGCTGACTGAACACTCACCGGAACGCTAACAGAGCATGTGGCTTAGAGCGCACCAAGAAGCGGCAGAATGACCAGCAGCGCTATACCACCCGCTCCATTCGACCCGGCTAACGAAGACTGGGACTCGTATATAGACAGGTTCCAGATGTTCCTGGAGACCAACAATCTAAAAGATGCTACGCCTGGCAAGAAATGAGCTGTGTTCCTGACCCATTGCGGGCCCGCCGTTTTAAGATGGCGAAAGCACTTGCGAAACCGGCAGAAGTCAAGACAATGGACTGGGACAACCTCGCCCCAATCTTCCGGGCCCATTATGCACCGGCAGTGCCAATACTCATCAGGAGACATGAGTTTTACCAGAGGGACCAACAGGAAAGCAAAAGTGTTGGAGACTTCATCGCTGACCTCAGGAACCTGGGGGACTCTGTGGCTTCGCAAATCTTGAGGAAGCCATGAGAGATCGAATTGTTCTGGGCCTAAAAGACCCACGACCCAGATCAAGATTATGGCGAAGGGAGACATCGCCCGCAGATGTCATTGCCGATGCTACTGCAGCAGAAGCAACCAGGAAGTCAGCCACTCGTATGCGCCGAGCGAGCACGCACCGCACCGCCAACTCGCCAGTGACACTACGCCTTTCTTCGAGAGGCACACAACGACCACCCACCATGAGGACCTCGAATCCTCATCAGAAAGCGAGGAAGAGGAGGTCAACAGACTCAGGTCAGAACGCGACCAGCGAGACCAGCAAAATCGCAAACCTCCGTGCCAATGTGCTGGATGCGGGGGAAATCACCAGCGATCAGACTGCAAATTCCTAGATGCACTCTGCCGTTCCTGTGGAAAGAGGGGCCACATCGCAAAGGTCTGCAGAAGCAAGCGAGGGTCCAGCCCAACCAGAAGAGAAAATAATTTCCGGCAGACAAGAGGCACCCCACCAGTAAATCGGGACCGCCTAAGCAATCAATGGAACCACCACTACAGAAATCAAGCACCTGCCACTTCGTCCAGACGAGAAGAGGCTCATCAGACCATCATCATTGGCCACACTTCATCCCTTGATGCAAGGAAAATCCGAGTGAAGGTCGCCATTGAGAATCGACCATGTGTTATGGAGGTCGACTCTGGATCGTCCCTATCCATGGTCTCATGGAAAACCTTCAAACAGCTGATCCCTGACATCCGTCGCCAGGACCTCAGCACTCAAAAAATCATATTGAAAGACTACCAAGGAAACAGAATTCCAGTTGCCGGTTCCAGCCACGTCCGAGTATCCTTCAAAGACCACACCGCAACCCTACCTCTGACCGTCGCGATCGAGATCGGCCCAGCCTGCTAGGCTTGCAGTGGTTCACGCCATTAGGAATTGAACTAGCTGGCATCAACCAGACCAGAAGTGATTTACTGGGAGCGGCCCTTGTCCAGGAATTTCAGGACGTGTTCACCGAGAAGCTAGGCAAGTACAAGGGATCCCCCATATCATTTAACCTCAGCCCGAGGTTGCGCCCATTCGTCTTAAGCCTCGTCGAGTGCCCTTTGCACTCAAGCCAAAGATTGATGAACAATTGGACAAATTAATAGCCCAGGCGTGTTGGAACCGATTGACCACACCCGATGGGAGACCCCAATCGTAACCCCCATAAAACCTGATGGATCTTTGAGAATTTGTGGAGATTACCGGGCCACCCTAAATCACGCGCCCAGCAGAGCGCTTACCCTGTACCTGTGGTCCAACACCTTCTTCATTCCCTGGGAGGTGGAAAGATATTCGCAAAATTGGACCTAGCTCAGGCGTACCAGCAGTTGCCCGTAGATGCACAGACTGCAGAGGCCCAAACTATAGTCACGCACAGAGGGGCATTCAAGTGTAATAGACTTCAATTCGGAGTGAGTGTAGCACCTGGCATTTTCCAGAGTTTGATGGAAAGATTGCTACAGGGCATAAAAGGGGTCGTGCCCTACTTCGATGATGTCTTGATAGCTGCCCCACTAGAAGCCTATTAGAAAAACGACTCAGAATGGTTCTCCAGAAATTTAAAGACGCTGGCCTGAAGGTGAAAAAGGACAAGTGCCAACTATGTACAGAGAGGGTTGAATTCTGGGGTACCTTCTTGACAAACAGGGAATTCACCCTACTGAGAAAAAAACTGACTGCAATAAAAAACGCCCCAAGACCTAGAAATAAAACAGACCTCCAAGCCTTCCTGGGACTCATTAATTTTTATAACATCTTGTCTCAGAAGGCGACTGTTGCTGAACCCCTGCATAGGCTCCTCGACAAGAAGGCTTCCTGGGTCTGGGGACATCGGGAAGAGCGAGCTTTTCAGCAAGTAAAAGACCTTCTAACTTCAGATGCTGTATTGATAAATATAACAAGACTTTACCCTTAACTGTCACCTGCGATGCCTCACCGTTTGGGGTAGGAGCCATCCTGAGCCACGTCCTGCCAAACGGTACTGAGGCACCTATTGTGTTTTTTTCAAGAACTTTATCTAAAACTGAGAGAAACTATAGCCAACTTGATAAAGAGGCTCTCGCTATTGTGGCTGCGATCAAACGATTCCATGAGTATGTATATGGAAGACCCTTTTCCATTATTACCGATCACAAACCATTACTTGGCATTTTAGCGGAGACAAACCAACACCCCACATCTTATCACCAAGAATGACACGTTGGTCAGAGTTTTTAGCCGCACGATTACTCAACTGCTACACCGCCCGGGAAAGCCATTCCCCACGCTGACGCCTTGAGTCGCCGCCGCTACCCGAAGTCATAGACGACCCAGCTCCAACCCTAGCCACGCTACAAATCGAAACACTTCCTTCACCACCACTGACTGCACAAGACATCACCTCGGAAACAAGGAAGGATCCTTGTTTGGCACGAGTCCTCAGTTGGGTGGAAAGAGGTTGGCCTGACAACGAACCCAACAACACCTTCAAACCATTCAAAACCGTCAGACAGAGCTTTTCTCACAAAGAGGATGCGTCTTGTGGGGAGACAGAGTCGTCATTCCGGAGTGGCTACAGCATAAAGTTCTGAAACTATTGCACGACGGACATCCTGGCATCGTGCGAATGAAGGCACTAGCGAGGAGCTACGCTTGGTGGCCAGGTATAGATAAGCAAATAGAAACCTGGGTGGCCACTTGCACCAAGTGTCAGGAAACTCGCTCAGCTCCACCAAAAGCCCCACCAACTGAATGGGAAACACCCGGGGTCCCTGGTCCCGTATCCACATCGATTTTGCGGGACCTACCAAGGGGCATACATTTCTCATAACTGTGGATGCCTATTCCAATTGGCTGGAGGTCCACAAAATGAAGAGCACAACCACAGAAGCAGTCATCAAAAAACTAAATAAACTATTTGCTACGCACGGGTTGCCAGATGTCCTGGTTTCAGATAATGGACCCCAATTCACTGCTCTTGCATTTGAACAGTACCTAGCAAACCGGGGGATACGCCACGCCTTAACATCGCCACCCCACCCTGCGGCCAATGGCAGGGCTGAGCGAATGGTCCAATTCATAAAGAAAACTTTACACAAGATGGAGCAAGGGGACATCGATGATAAGGTGACCAGGATGCTCCTCCTCCAACATATCACCCCAAACAGCACCACAAACAAAACCCCAGCCGAACTCCTGATGGGCCGGAAACTTCGCTCACATCTTGACCGCCTACACCCTGCCTACACGCCGGAAAAGCCCCTGGGGTCCAGCAGCAGGTATTGCACGTTCAAGGTAGGCGATCCAGTTTTTGCAAAAACTTCTCTGGTGACCCATTGTGGGTCCCGCTACCATAACTCAACTTACAGGGCCCCGTTCCTACCGTTTACAAACTGCTGAGTGGAAAATGTGGAAGCGCCACATTGACCAACTTCGCTCCAGACTGGCACCTACTCCCGTCACAAGCCCTGAACCTCAAACCTGGGGGAAGGGAAATCGAGGGGGCGGAAAAGAGCTAGCATACGACCCAGCACTCGAAACCCAGAAATCAGCACAACCAACCCTGGGATATTCACCTTCTGAAGGAGAGCTGGACCAGATGATCGCCTCACCACAAAGCAGCACGGCGACAGCAGCAAATCCAGGGAATCCGGATGACAGCCTTGATGGAAGCAGGGAAGACAACCCTGAGTCGCCCAGCGAGAGGTTGGACCAGCCTTGCCACTGAGCTCAGCGAACAGCCCATCGGAACCAGAGTCAGGGCAAGGACTGGTGGAGCAACGCAGATCAGGTAGACAGGTGAAACGACCTGCTTACTTGTGAGAATACATCACCCCACCCCTCAGACGGAACCTAGGGGGAGGGGTGTTACGAACTAAGCAAACGCGTTAGTTTAAAATCCTAAATAGTTTTGCTTCCATGGCAGGCTCGTAATCCTGCACTTCTGATTGGCCCGTGAACAGCGGATCGTGATTGGTCGTTTCTGGCTGATCTGATTGGCTGATAACGGGTCGCCGCTGATTGGACGCTCCCAGCACGGCAAACTCAAATCATTGGTTGTTGTGACAGCAGCCAGCTCTATAAAAGGAGCTGCTGCTGCCCAAGTATTTTGCTCTGTTCTGAAGTCACTAATAAAGAGTTGGAGTCACTATTCGATGCCTCGTCTTCGTTTCTTGCGCCCACGCTCCAGACATAACAGCCTTGGCACAACCCTATTGGGGTTCCAAATATTCATTCCAAGGAGTGATTGACAGGGATGAGAATTCAGCAAAAACCAGTCCAAATATGCTGGATTGTCAAAAGAGATATTTGACTTAAAGTCTGCTGGGAAAAGAGAGAGGGAAATATCCCCAAATCCTTGATTTCAAATTCCTAGGTGGTTTTTTGTTTTTTTTTCCAAACTCCTCTCCTAGAACTGAAGAAAAACCACCCATTTCTGGAAAGCAAGATTTATTTTCTCATGAGATATGTTCATGAGGGTTTCCTTCTCTTTGGGTTTCTCCTCCCCACTCCTGTTTTACCTGATTGTCCCTATTCATCTTTATTTCCAACCCCTACTGGTATAAAACAACTAAACTAATTAAAGACCAGATCAAGGCAACCAGGCAAAAGAAAAACAAAATTAGAGAAGGACTTGTAAGAGAATAACATTGAGATGAATGTCTGCAAAAGGCCACGCTGAAGAAGGCAAAGCTTGGTATGGAAAAAAAAGACCCCCGCAGCTTCCAAGGCTCTTTGAAAATGAATGACTTCCCAAAGGCAGATTTTCTTCATTCAAGATTGAATTGAAATTGCTGAATCAAATCAATTCTGGTGATTTACATGTCATTCATTTAGCAAATCCTCTCATTCTGTGGTGTGTAGATCATTTCCTTGGGTGCCCTTTTCCCTGACTAAGACCTCAAACAAATGTGATGTAGGAGATGTATTATTGGCACCAATAATTTTAAAGAATGTAAAGCTGTCTGAGAAGAAGAGTGCCATTTTAGAAGGGTGTGCTTCATTATCTTTTTTTTTTCCCTGCATGCTTTTCTTGATTAAAACTGCCAACCTGGAGCTGCTAAATTTGTTGGATTGAGAATAGTGTGTCATGAAATTGAAGACTTTAACAACACTTAACCTTGCACGTGCAACCTCTTTTCCCCATAGAAATGGGCGGGGATGTTGTCTGAGGTCTAGCAAGGCCTGTTACATCAAAAGCGGTCATGACTTTGGACAATCAGACCAGGAATCTGAACTGCTCACAGGCAGTCAGCAGCCAAGGAAGATAAAATTGGAGATTAATATTTGAAAATCACCCAATGAAAAGTTATGGTCAGTAGCATGGTGTCCCAAAAAGTCAGGATAGTAGGTGTGACTCTGTAATCAAAGTCTGCCTTCTTTTTTTGCATCAGTGGCCTAAAATGGTTTAAACCAGAATATATGTCACACTACTTGCTCAAGGACTACAATAATGTTTGCATATTATTATTGTTCGCATTATTACTACCTAATGTTCGCAATACCTAATGTTCTCCTTGAAAATGTTGGGCATAAGTTTCAACTCATATTGTGGAAACTGATTAGTTTTTTCTTCTTCTCCCTCTTCTTTAGCTTGATTTGGAATTTACACGTGAACAGTCTATGATCTGTTCCACAATCAAGTTCTGGTCACATCTTTGCTGTTATAACTTAAACCAGCAGGGATGACTATACTGTTGGAAGTATGTGCCCTGGAAAAAATGCGTGGTTACTAATATTTCAACAATAATCAGTCAATCAATCAACCATTTATATATTAACCCAGAGGTTCTTTTTCAAAAGGCAACTGGCCTTTCTTTATTTTGCTTAAAGATGTTTTAATTCTCATCCAAGAAGGTCCTTCAGTTCTGGATAGCTAAATGTCTATGGAAATTCTCAGGCATCCAGGTCATGGTTGTCCCAAAGCTGCTTTTTCAAGAGGAAACTGGCCTTTCTTTGTTTTGCTTGAAGACGTTTCGCTTCTCATCCAAGAAGAGAACAGAAGAAGCTTCTCCATAAACATTTAAAAATGAGTTCTTTCTATATTTAAAAATGTCTACACCAGGGGTGGGATTCAAATTTTTTAACAACCAGTTTTGTGGGCATGGCTTAGGTGGTGGGCGTGGCTTGGTGGTCATGTGACTGGGTGGACATGGCTTGGTGGTCATGTTATTGGCTGGATGTGGCCAACTCAATATCACTCACATCGAGGCATGCATTTCCTCGCCTGGCCTCTCAAGACTGTGGGAAAAATGGTCATAAGTCACTTTTTCCAGTGCCATTGTAACTTTGAATGGTCACTCCACACAAGCAAAGTACCAGCAAAGGAGGGGGGAAAAACTCCAGAGACGTTCCTGAGACAGGAAGTCTAGTCCTGCCAAGAATGTAATAAGGGTTAATGGAGAGGCAGTTTCTGTAAGCAACACCAGAATGTTTCCTTCCTGCCTTCCTTACAGGATTAGGCCAGTAATTTCTTCTAACAACCGGTTCTCCCAACTGCTTAAAATGTTAACAACTGCTTCTAGCAAATAGGTGCGAACTGGTAGAATCCCACCCCTGGTCTACACTACTTAACAGATAACATATAATCAGAGTTGGAAGGGACCTTGTAGGTCATCTAGTCCAACCCCCGCCCAAGTGGGAGACCCTACACCATCTGACAAATGGCAGTCCAATCTCTTCTTGAAAGTCTCAAGTGATGGCGCTCCCACAAGGGCAAGCTGTTCCGTGGGTTGATTGTTCTCACTGTCAGAAAGTTTCTCCTTATTTCCAGGTTAAATCTCTCCTTGTTCAGTTTCCATCCATTATTCCTTGTCTGGCCTTCAAGTGCTTTAAAAAATAGCTTGTCCCCTTCCTCTCTGTGACAGCCCCTCAAATATTGGAAGACTGCTATCATGTCTCCCCTGTTCCTTCTCTTCATTAGCCCAGCCTTGCCCAGTTCCTGTAACCGTTCCTCATGTTTCAGTCTCTAGTCCCCTTATCATCCTGGTTGCTCTTCTCTGTACTTGTTCAAGAATCTCAACATCTTTTTTATAATGTGGTGACCAAAACTGGATGCAGTACTCTAGGTATGGTCTTACTTAAGGCTTTATAGAGTGGTATTAGTACCTCACTTGATCTTGATTGTACCTCTCTGTTAATACAATTTAGGATTGCATTAGCTGTTTTGGCTGCTGCTGCACACTGCTCGCTCATGTTTAGCTGGTTTTCCACTAAGACTCCAAGATCCCTCTCACAGTTACTGCTATTGAGCCTGGTTTCACCCCAGTCTGTATGTGTACTTTTGGTTTTTCTTGCCTGTGTAGGACTTTACTTTTCTCTACATTGAATTTCATTTTGTTAGATACGTCCCAGTGTTCAAGTCTGTCAAGATCCATGTAGATCTTGAGCCTATCTTCTTGGTTATTAGCTATTCCTGCCAGCTTAGTATCATCTGCAAATTTGGTAAATTCCCCTTCTATTCCCTCATCTAAGTTGTTAATGAAGATATTGAAGTGTACTGGGCCTAAGACGGAAGCTTGTGGCACCCCACTGCTTACTTCCCTCCATGTAGACTTAGACCCATTAAGGACCACTCGTTGAGTACGGTTTGTCAGCCAGTTGTGAGTCCATCTAGTGGTGGTGGGTGCTATCTATTCCACTTTTTTTAGCTTATTAAGAAGCAGGTTGTGGTCTATTTTGTCGAATGCCTTGCTGAAATCTAAATATATTATGTCCACAGTATTTTGCTGGTCTACTAATTTAGTCACTTTGTTGAAGAATGAAATAGAATTGGTTTGGCATGATCTGTTCTTAACAAACCCATGCTGACTGCTAGTTATTACTTTACTTGTTTCTAAATGTTGGCAGATCTGTTTTTTTAATTATCTTTTCCAGTATCTTGCCAGGTATTGATGTTAGGCTGATTAGTCTACTCTATAGTTTCCTGGGTCTGTTTTTTTTTCCTTTTTTGAAGATGGGAACCACATCAGCTCTTTTCCAGTCCTCTGATAGTTCCCCGGTGCTCCAGGGTTTTTGAAAGATATGGTGCAGTGGTTCTGAGATGACCTCTGCCAGCTCCTTTAAAACTCTGGGATGTAATCCATCAAGCCCCAGTGATTTGTGTTCATCAAGATCAGACAGGTGTTCTCTTACTATTTTTTTGGTTATTTTAACTTTTATTTCTGGTCTGCCTTTTACAGTTATGTTTTTGGTGGGTTGAGCTATAGTTTCTTTTTGTGTGAAGACCGATGCAAAGAATGAGTTAAGCAGTTCTGCTTTCTTTCTGTTGCCTGTTAATTCCTTGCCGTCTTTCTCTCTTTAGTGGACCAACTGTTTCCTTGATTTTTTTCTTGTTATTTATATGCTAGAAGAAACTTTTTTTATTATCTTTGACTTTTGTTGCAAGTCTTTGTTCGTTCTGAGCCTTTGCTATTCTGACTTCATCTTCTGATATTCTGTCTTAGTTGTATGTCCTTCTTTCCATTTTTTGTACTTGTCCTTTTTTTCTTTCAATTTGTCAGAGATCTTTGTGCAGCCATGCTGGTTTCTTCTTGGATTTCTTGTTTTTCTTTCTATGTGGTATTGTGCTGGTCTGGGCTTCTATGATCATACTTTTCAGAGTTTCCCAAGATTCTTCAGTTGTTTTCCCCTTTAGGATTTTCATCCATGGAATCTTTCCCAAGTTCTCTCTGAGTTTATTGAAATCAGCTCTTTTAAAATCCAAGACTCTGGTGTCATTATGTTTGTTTGTTTGTTTGTTTGTTTGTTTGTTTGTTTGTTTGTTTATTTATTTATTTATTTATTTGATTTGCCAATTGTTTACAAGATAATAAGTATAAGTGTATACATAGTTGTGAATACATGAAATGGGTACATATAAGAAAAATAAAAGAATAAGAGAAACAATAGGACAGGGACGGTAGGCACGTTGGTGCACTTATGCACGCCCCTACAGACCTCTTAGGAAAGGGGTGAGGTCAATAGTAGACAGTCTAAGGTTAAAGTTTTTGGGGTTTGGGAAGAAACTACAGAGTCGGGTAGAGTATTCCAGACATTGACCACTCTATTGCTGAAGTCGTATTTCCTGCAATCAAGTTTGGTGCGGTTTACTTTGAGTTTGTATCTATTGTGTGCTCTTGTGTTGTTATGGTTGAAGCTGAAATATTCATTGACAGGTAGGACATTGCAATGTATGATTTTATATACCATGCTTAAGTCAGACCGAAGGCGGCGTAATTCAAGGTTTTCTAGTTCTAGAATTTCAAGTCTGGTGGCATAAGATATTCTACAACGAGTAGAGGTGGAGAACTCTTCTTGTGAAATATTTCTGGACTTTCTCAATTGTGCTAATATCAGATACGTAATGTGGGTTCCAGACTGATGAACTGTATTCGAGTTGGTGCAAGTTTTGTATGCCGTGTGTGGTATTACCAGAGAAAAAGCACGAGGATTAGGACAACCAAGCCTTTTTGGTTAGTGCAGTGGTCTAGTAGACATTAAAGGGAGAATTCCAAGCCTTACAGAGCTGGCTCGTCGACTTTCAGCTGTTTTTTTTTCTGTTTTTTTGCCATTGTAAGACAGAGCTTTTGTTGGTTGGTGCCTTTGGCCTTCTGACATAGTCAAGACTTTTGTAGGGAGCGATTGTCGTGTTGACAGCTTTCATCATCGCAAGACGTGCTCTTGATCACAGAGGCATTTGTAGAGAGAAGAGGTTGGCCAGAACCGCCTTGGGGCCCTTGACGGCGGTGATAGGCGCCGTTTTGACCTTTGTTGTCTGTTTGACGGAATCTATCCAGTTCAGTGTCCAGAGCCTAGGTTTTTTAGGGAGTTTGTCGGACCACGAATCAGGCTTTAAAAAAGTCAGTAGCGCTGCTTGCCCTTAATTCTGTTGCTTGTGTTTGTGTTATGTTGAATTCTAGTATGACATGGTCACTCTTACCCAAGGTTCCTGCAGTTTCAACTCCCTCAATCACTTCTTCTCTGTTTGTAAGAATTAAGAATTAAGTACTTTGCCGGCACACAGCAAATACGTAGAAAATAAGATTTTTCTTGGGGAGAAGGCTGATTCTAACTGATCTATTTTTATTTATGTAAATTCATTATCTTGTACTTGTGGTTTCATTGCATAAAAGCATCGTTTATGTAATCATGATGTATCCATATTTGACTGCTTGTTGTGAATCCTGTCCACTCCTCCAAATGATTTTGCACATCTTACTAATGTCTGAAATGACAACTCATTCTCAAGTCCAACTGTCTGGATACCACCTTTTCAAGCCCTCCTGCTTCTTCTCATATTATAAATATGTACTGGTTGGTTTTATCCAACCTACTTGAAACAAGGGTTCTGCAGATTGCACTGCTAATTTTCTGTTGCCACTCTATCCAATTGTTATGTATTTAGACTGTCTTCATTAGCAGATGAGATTAAAGTTAACACTGTTAATTGCTCATTCCATTAAAGTGAAAGAAGCAGTCCCTGGGGGGGACCAAGAGGTAACAGAAGTGGTTGTCAGAACAGATAGACCAACATCCTCCTCTACCCTCCCTTGCCTGGTTTTCCAAATCTTTTGCTGAGTTGTTGTTCAGCCCATTTTGGCAATAGAAAAGAAATCACTGAAATTGCTAATTTGGTATCATGTGAACTAGGATCATTTCAAGGAGAACAACTATAAAACTCCTCTTGGAGAACAAAGAAAAAGCTTTATCTTTCCATGTTTCCTAACATGGACCTGTTAAATGCAACAAGATATCCTGATAGATCAATCCTAGACATAGGACATAGAATAACAGAGTTGGAAGGGACCTTGGAGGCCATCTAGTCCATCCCCTTGCTCAAGCAGGAGAGTCTATTCCAAATATTAGCTTCGAGCTGGAAGGGACTTTGGAGGTCTTCTAATCCAACCCCCTGCTCAAGCAGGAGACCCTATATCATTTCAGACAAGTGACTGTCTAGTCTCTTCTTAAAAGCTTTTAGTGATGAAGCACCCACAACTTCTGAAGGCAAGTTGTTTCATGGTTAATTATCTTCACTGTTAGGAACTCTTTAATTCCAGGTTGCTTTTCTCCTTGATTAGTTTCAATCCATTGTTTCTTATCCTGCCCTCTGGTGCTTTGGAAAATAAGTTGACCTCTCCTCTTTGTGGCAGCCTTTCAAATATTGGAGTACTGCTATCATGTCCCACCCTAGTCCTTCTGTTTCTTTAGACTAGCCAAACCCAAATCCTGCAACCATTCTTTATATGTTTTGGTCTTCAGGCCTTTAATCATCTTAGTTGGTCTTCTTTGCACTTTTTTTTTTCAGCTCAAGGTCCTTGGGAAAGTTGGTAAAAAAGCCAAATCCAGCTGGCTAGTGGCGAACCATAATATTAATGTCATACAATATATTACTCTTTGGCATCTTTTCTCCTGCTAAATCCAGATGATTTTTTGGTTTTGTCCCTCGTCCTTGTCTCCCCATGTAGAAAGAAAGAAAGAAAGAAAGAAAGAAAGAAAGAAAGAAAGAAAGAAAGAAAGAAAGAAAGAAAGAAAGAAAGAAAGAAAGAAAGAAAGAAAGAAAGAAAGAAAGAAAGAAAGTCTGCTTGCTTGATGGACAAGGAATGAATAAAGTTCACATTTTTTTATTTTTTTTTACCCTCTGACAGTGATACCTGTTAGATGTAAGACCCAAAGACATAGAAGGGGAGTATTAGCACACAAAGAACACCTACTTCACAAGTCCATGCTTTCTGAATTCAAGACAGCTGAAGTTTGTTCAAGTCAGGAAATAATACCTGCCTGAAATGAAGTTTAAAGATTTGTTTGTTCCCTGGCACTCCATGGATATGGAATATTCCCTTGTAACAGGCTATGGCTTACCTTTATTATATATCTGCTTTCAAAAATAATGGAAAAGCATGATGCCATATTTCTTTCTCATCCCAAAGCTTCATTCATCAAACCAATGTCCAAAATGTTTCTTAGCATTTTTAGCTAAGAAAAGCAGGCAGAACAAAAGAATACTTACAATTGAAAACCTTAGGACATCAACTGATGAAAAAGCAGCCATACAGAAGAATAGAAATTATTCATTTTTAGTATTTTTCTTTCTCCCTCCTTCCCTCCCCACTCTCTCTGTGTGTGTTTGTGTGTGTGTGTGTGTATTGTGCAATTTGTTAGCAGATTTTATGGATTTTGAGCTTTTTTTTTTTTACTTTCCTCTCTGAGATTTCTCTGACCAGTCTTGATTTTCCTGTCCAAAATAAAGTCTCTTGATGTACTATAAGTGTTTCACTCTAGATCAATCTGAAATAGGTTTCAATTTATAAACAATTCCCTACATTCTACTGAAGTCATTTTATTTTGCATTTTGTTTCCTTTGCTTTGTAAGTTGTGTTTTTTTTCCTTTTGTTGGAGTCCGTATTTCACTATCCTTATGTGAGGTGGGCAGCCATATAAATTTGAGAAATAAATAAATTAACATTTTTCTTGACTTAATCAAAATTTAATTTGCCCATCTGGACTTTCCAAAATCCCATGGGCTAGATCAGAAGTAAGCTTCCAGCCATTCATGTATTTGATTTCTATCCCATTTTTCATTAAAACAAACTCATGATGACACATTTGTTCCTCCTATTTTCCCCACAACGGTAATCCTGTGAGACAAGATTGCATTAAGAGTCGTTTCAACAGTGAGATGGGCAGGATATTGAATGAATGAATGAATCAATCAATCAATCAATGATTCAAAGTTTTCCTTCAGTGTGCACCAGAGTTTACAGTAGATTTCCCTGTTCCTATTCCAACACCTTAACTAATGTATTACACTATTACAGACTCTTAATTCCCCAGAGTTTTCTATTTCTGTTACATCCTCAATATCCAATATCAAAATTCCAAATGTTGCCCAATTTCTTTTATTCAGGGATTTTTACATGGCAAATAAGGTTTTCTGCCCCTTTCTTGAATCCTTGAACTTAGTCTTTCCCATTTTTCATCTCTGTTTATAGGACATTGCTCCTCATATTTCTCCTGTGGATTAGATAGGATACTATACTAAATAAAAGTTAAACTTCCTTTTTAAGTTTGGAGAAAATTGTTCTGTATCTAGAAACTTTTTATTAATTTATTTATCACGTTTGTATAGCCACCCATCTCAACTAGTAACAAAAAAGCTATTTTCCAAAGCACCTGAAGGCCAGACAAGGAAAAATGGATGGAAACTGAACAAGGAGAGATTCTACCTGAAAATAAGGAGAAATTTTCTAACAGTGAGAGCAATCAACCAATGCAATAGTTTGCCTTCAGAAGTTGTGGGAGTTTCATAACTGGAAGATTTCAAGAAGAGACTGGACTGCCATCTGTCAAAAATTGTATAGGGTGTGCTTGGGTGGGTGGGCTGGACTAGATGACCTACGAGGTCCTTTCACACTCTGTTTGTCTGTAACTCGGAGCAATGCACATAATCAAACAATAAAAATACATTAAAAACAATATTAAAACCAACCAATTGCAATAAAAAACCCAGATAGCTGCATTCAAATAAAGACATGTTGGAAATTGAGATAAGAATAGAATTATAAAACAATTTTTTGAAAAGGTTGCTAAGATTACAAACCTCAATTCTTATGTTTCATTAGTACTCCTTTTACTTCTATCTTCCCCCCAGCAATTCTTTACTAAATAATGTTTTAGTTTTCTTTCTACATTATAATATTTATAACAGCTGCCTCATCTGTGGTTATTATCTACAGTTCTACTTTTCTGAAAATTGTTGCCCATTTAAAGCCCAATTACAAGAATCTTTCCATTTTTTCCTTCCAGAAAAAAATATGTAAAATTTGTCTTCATTTACATTTGAGTCATTCACATAGCACATTTTCCTTTATCATATTAAAAAGAGTCACTGTTTCTCTGCTCTGAATTGTTCATTGCTCTTTCAATTGCATATAGCAGGGGACTGGAGACTAAAACATATGAAGAACAGTTGCAGGAACTGGGTATGTCTAATTTAATGAAAAGAAGGACTAGGGGAGATGTGATAGCAATGTGCCACAAAGAAGGAGTCAAGCTATTTTGCAAAGCACAGTGAGGGCAGGACAAGAAGCAATGGTGGAAACTAATCAAGGAGAGAAGCAACTTGGAACTAAGGAGAAATAGATAGATAGATAGATAGATAGATAGATAGATAGATAGATAGATAGATAGATAGATAGATAGATAGATAGATAGATAGATAGATAGAATACTTTATTGGCCAAGTGTGATTGGACACACAAGGAATTTGTCTTGGTGTAAATACTCTCAGTATACATAAAGAAAAGGTACATTCATTAAGAATCAAGAATCATAATGTACAACAATTAATGATAGTCATAGGGTACAATCAACAATCAAATCATACTAGGAAACAGCCAATATAAATAGTAAGGATACAAGCAACAAAGTTACAGTCCTACAATCACAAGTGGGAGGGGATGGGTGATAAGGAGTGATGAGAAGATTAACAGTAATAGTAGTGTACACTTTGTAAATAGTTGAACAGTGTTGAGGGAATTATTTGTTTACTAGAGTGATGGTGTTTGGGGAAAAACTGTTCTTGTGTCTAGTTGTTTTGGTGTGCAGTGCTCTATAGCATTGTTTTGAGGGAAGAAGTTGAAACAGTTTATGTCTGGGATGTGAGGGGTCTGTAAATATTTTTACAGCCCTCTTTTTGACTCGTGCAGTATACAGGTCCTCAATTGAAGGCAGGTTGGTAGTAATTGTTTTTTCTGCAGTCCTAATTATCCTCTGAAGTTTGTGTCTGTCCTGTTGGGTTTCAGAACCAAACCAGACAGTTATAGAGATGCAGATGATAGACTCAATAATTCCTCTGTAGAACTGGATCAGCAGCTTCTTGGGCAGTTTGAGCTTTCTGAGTTGGCACAGAAAGAACATTTTTTGTTGTGCTTTTTTGATGATGTTTTTGATGTTAGGTGTCCATTTTAGGTCATGTGATATAGTAGAACCTAGAAATTTGAAGATCTCTACTGTTGATACTGTGTTGTCTAGTATTGTAAGAGGTGGTAGTATAGGAGGGTTTCTTCTAAAGTCTACCACCATTTCTACGGTTCTGAGTGTGTTCAGTTCCAGATTGTTCTGGTTACACCACGAGGCAAGTTGTACAACCTCCTGTCTGTATGCAGATTAATTGTTGTCTTGAATGAGACCAATCACTGTTGTGTCATCTGCAAACTTCAGTATTTTAACAGATGGATTGTTTGAGATGAAGTCATTGGTATATAGGGAGAATAGAAGTGGAGAAAGCACACAGCCTTTGGGGAGGGGGGTACTGTGCTAATTGTACAGGTATCAGATGTGATTCTGCCTAGCTTCACCTGTTGCTTCCTGTCTGTTAGGAAGCTTATGATCCACTTACAAGTGTGTTCAGGTACCACTAATTGGTTTAATTTACTTAGAAGAGTGTCTGGAATGATGGTATTGAATGCTGAACTGAAGTCTACAAAGAGGACCCTTGCGTAGGTATTTGGAGATTCAAGTTGTTGTAGGATGTAATGTAGAGCCATGTTAACAGCGTCATCTGTTGATCTATTTGCTCAGTATGCAAGCTGCATGGGATCTAACAGCGGATCTGTGATGTTTTTCAGGTGGGACGGCACAAGCTTTTCAAAGATTTTCATAACTACAGATGTTCGTCATTCAGTTCCTTGATCAAGGGCTTCTTTGGCACTGGGATGATGGTAGAACGTTTGAAGCAGGAAGAAACATAGCACATCTCTAGTGATCTATTGAAGATTCGGATGAAGATGGGGGCCAATTGGTCAGCACAGACTTTTAAGCAAGAAGGAGTTATCTTGTCTGGCCCTGGTGCTTTTCCTGGCTTCTGTCTGTGTAATAGATCTTGCACTTCTTTTTCTGTGATCACCAGAGGTTGTGAGCCCAATGGATTGGGGCCAGTTGTAGGAGGCTTGGCTGTTGTTGGTGTGTTTGAGATGTGGGTTGTGGAGATAGGTGGCTGTAGTTTCTTTTCAAACCTGCAGTAAAACACATTCAGGTCATCTGCTAGTTGTTGATTTCCTTCTGCCTGGGAAGGAGGTTTGCTGAAGCCAGTGATGTTTTTAAGAGTTTTCCACATGTTTGCTGGTTCATTTGTTGAGAATTGATTCTTTAACTTTTCAGAGTAGCTTCTTTTTGCTGTTCTGATCTCTCTTGTTAATATGTTTCTGGCCTGGTTGTATAGCATTCTGTCACCTTTTCTTTAGGCTTCCTCTTTGGAACGACATAGCTGCTTAAGTTTAGCTGTGAACCAAGGTTTATTGTTACTATATATTTGCAGGTTCCTTGTTGGTACACATAAGTCTTCACAGAAGCTAACATATGATGTTACAGTATCTGTGAGCTCATCTAGGTCTGCAGAGGCATCTTCAAAAACATTCCAATCAGTGCAGTCAAGGCAGGCCTGGAGTTTCAGCTTTGCCTCATCTGACCAAGTCTTCACTGATTTAATTGTTGGTTTAATGGTTTTAAGTCTTTGTCTGTAGGCAGGTACAAGGTGAATCATGCAGTGGTCAGAGTGTCCCACAGCTGCTCGTGGTAAAGACCTATAAGCATCTTTTACTGTTGTGTAGAAGTGGTCTAAAGTATTTTTGCCTCTGGTGGGACAATTTACATGCTGGAAATATTTTGGGAGCTCTTTCCTTAAATTTGCTTGATTGAAATCTCCTAAAATGATGAGAAGGGAACCTGGGTGTTTGGCTTCAGCCTCCATAATTTGATCAGCAAGTGTTCATAATGCCTTGTTTACACAGGCTTGTGGAAGAATATACACAGCTATTAGGAGAAATGAGGAGAACTCACATGGAGAGTAAAATGGCTTGCAGTAGACAAAACTTATATATTATAGTTATATCCTGAGACCAGCTGCTGTTGATATACTGTATAAACATAATCCTCCACCCTTTGTTTTACCTGATGTCTCTTCAATTCTGTCTGATCTAAATGTCTGAAATCCTGGGGTGTATATGGTGTTGTCCCCATGAATTTGTGGATTAAGCCAGGTTTCAGTAAAACAAAGAACAGCTGAATTATAAAAATCAGAATTCCATCTATTTAAGAGATGAATTTCATCCATCTTGTTAGCCAGTGAGCGTAAATTAGTCAGAAAGATTGAAGGGAGAGGAGTTTATTTCCCCCCCTTAGTCTGTTTAAAATTCCCGCTCATTTACCTCATCTCCTCTTCAGGCGTGGTCACTTCTTTACTTTCTTTGTTATAATCCATAGCACTGGGGAATTGGTTAGAATCTCCTCCGTGTTTGCAAAGACAGGTGGGGGTGGGGAATCAGAAAGCTGCTCCTTAAGGAAACATTGCCTAATTCTTAGCAGATGGTCTCGTGAGTATGAAATCCGTAGTGAATTGCAGATAATAATAAGGAATAAAGAAATCATTAGAGAGCATTTCACCGAGGCAGCCGTCGGCGCCATCTTGGCTGATTTCCTGACATCCTGACAGTTAGAACAATTAATCAGTGGAACAACTTGCCTCCAGAAGTTGTGAATGCTCCAACACTGGAAGTTTTTAAAAAGATATTGGATAACCATTTGTCTGAAGTGGTTTCCTGCCTAGGCAGGTGGTTGGACTAGAAGACCTCCAAAGTCCCTTCCAATTATTCTATTCTATTCTATTCTATTCTATTCTATATTTTAAAGCAAATCCATGCCTATAGGTGGTGTGTGCCTTCCTCAATCTCGGATCTTTGGGAGTTTGCAGTTCTGCACAGGAGGTTAGCTCTTCCTAGAGCTTCCTCCACAGAGAGCTCTGATGTTCCCGGGATCTGTTGGAGCTACTCTCCCAGCATACCTATAGGGACTATATGGGATTTGAACCCCCGTTTCCCACATCAAAGGCAGTTTTTAAACCATTAATAAATAAATAAATATTTACAGCTCAGAATGGGGTCCTTGGTGCTCTCTGAGTTTGGTGGTTTTCTTGCTGACATTTTATTACCAAACTAGGTATCATCATCATATTAGCATCAGGTTTGGTAATGAAACATCTGCAAGAAACCAATCCCCTGGGTTAAGCTTGGCAACTTATGTTTTCATGGATACATCCATTCAACTCTCTTGACACTATTGTAGTGGTTGCTACCATTGTCACTTTCCAAGATGCATTTCTAACTTCCCAGCTGCAATATTCCCAGGCCATCTCTCACTGAAATATTAAGGCCCAACTGTGCTTATCTTCCAAACCAGATCTGAATGTCCAGTGCTCCCACTTGTCTCCTAAGCTTTGCATTAATTTCTTGAATTCCTGATCATGTCCTCATTGCCAATTAGCATTCAAGTCCTACAGAGAGCACTTCAATAACACAGTATGATACATGTTGTACAACTTACAACCATTCCTTTATTGACCATTCAAAGTTACAATGGTGCTGAAAATATGTGACCAGAGGTGGTATTCAGCAGGTTCTGACCAGTTCTGGAGAACCAGTAGAGGAAATTTTGAGTAGTTTGGAGAACCGCCAAATACCACCTCTGACTGGCCCCACCCCCATCTATTCTCTTGCTCCCGAGTCCTAGCTGATCGGCTGGGTCTTCTTTTGTTGCCCTGCACAGGAGAACGGAGCTGGAAAGCAGGTAAGTGGGGTGGGGAGGGAATGGGGATTTTGCCACCCCCACCAAGCCACACCCACAGAACTGGTAGTAAAAATTTTTGAATCCCACCACTGCTTATGACCATTTCTCACACTTATGACCATTGCAGCATCCCCACAGTCACACGATCAAACTTTGGATGTTTGACAAACAGTATGAGAGTTGCAGAATTCCAATGTCCTAGGATTATCATTTGCAACATTCTTAGGGACCTTCTGACAAGCAAAGTTAATGGGGAAATGTCAGATTCACTTAACGATCGCATGATTCCCTGAACAACTGTAGCAATTCACTTAAGAACCATGGCAAAAAAAGATTGCAAAATGGGGCACATCTCACTTAACAACTGCTTTCCTTAGCAATGAAAATTTTGGGCTCAGTTGTGGACCTAAATGGAGGATTATCTGTATTTCCACACATAATACAAAGCGATCACGATTAATCCTGCGGTTGTGCTTCTTAATGAAGGCTTTAAAATAAAAGTTACAGAATTGCTTTGGGTCTGGGGGCTTTCAAGGCATCTCAGATGTCAAGACGAATTTAATATTATTCTTCCCATGAGGAAGCAAACTTCCCAAGATTGGAAATAATAGCAAGTTCAAAATCCACCCTGATATTGTCATTTATTTTGTTATTTACATATCTCATGTTTTACATGAGTCCCTTCTCTGAGAGAGATGGGCAGTTCAAAAAGGTGAAAATAAATAAATAAATAGCAATATAATTTAGACTTATATACTACTTCACAGTGCTTTACAGCCCTCTCTAAGTGGTTTACAGAGTCAGCATATTGCCCCCAACAATTTGGGTCCTCATTTTACCCACCTCAGAAGGACGGAAGGCTGAGTCAACCTTGAGCCTGGTGGGATTCGAACTGCCAAATTGCAGGCAGCAGGCAGGCAGCAGAAATAGCCTGCAGTACTGCACTCTAACCACTGCACCACCATGGCTCCAATAAATAAATAAACACACACACACACACACATTCTGTGATTTTCTTTCCAATAGGGAGGGAAGAGAAGGAATGCAGCAACATCCACAGCCAACAAGAAGATGTCAGAATGGGGGAGGTTGTCAGCTGCTCAAAGAAAAATACTTGCAGATCAGAAGTCCTGCTGACATTATATTTCAAAGTCATGACATGCAAAGATTACACTTTTTGCTTCAGCAGATAAATGTTCTGAGTAGTCATCTTTCAAACAGCTTTTCATCCATTTAAGAAGGATTCTACAAAACACAAGTTATTTATTCAAAATGAGTTTCTTCTACTGTAGTTGGATTCACAGAAGACACTGAGCCTAAAACCAATTTAATGAAACACAATTGTTGTGTTTGCATGATGTGCCATTTGAGCACATCAATGTGATATTTATTCACCCAACATGCCAACAGTTTCCCATGCTACATTAAACCAAACTACCCATGTGTTCCTACAGTACTGTGCAAACCCAATATAGGAAGGAAATCAAACCCTCCACCTTTCAACCTTTGCCCCATCTCTCTTTCTCTGACCTTTTGGTCAAATTCCAGGCAAAAGGTTAGAGATTACATTTAAACATATTCAACTTCAAAGCTGAAATTAGCAAAAGGCATTGGCCTTTTTTAAGGAAAGGAAATCTCTTCAGGGTATCACAGTTTTCCCCTTTCCACCAGAGATTTCCTCATTAACAAATAAAAGGTTCTTCATTCCACACATTATCACCCCGATTCAGTGTTTCTCAACCGTGGCAACTTTAAGATGTGTGGACTTCAACTCCCAGAATTCCCCAGCCAGCCTTGTCATTGTTATTGTTACAACTGTTGGGTGAAAAATAAAGAACTTAATTTCATGCAACTGCCTATTTTTGGAGCCCAGCTTAGAAACAAACTTGATGAGGGATAAATATTCCAACAATCTAATCATTTCTGGCTGAAAAGTGGAGATTTCCCTACAGGGTTTCTGATCGCTTGGTGTGACCCCAGTATTAAGTTTTCACAAACTTTGAGCCGCACTGTGACTACAATTCAGAGGGAGTAACAAATCACATACACTTCTCCTCTTCTTTGGCAGATAATTCATTGCAAACACCCTCACCAGTCCTGGCCCCTTAATCAAATACTTTAATTTCAACCAGAAACCACCTGTTAATTCCTGCTCATTAATTATCTCCTAAGAATGACAAATGAGGGTACAACATCCCACTTTCCATTTCTTTCCACATTATACATCATTTCACTCTCTGCTTAGTTTGGACTTCCTCAAACTGGTGTGCTCTTGATATGCCAGACTTCATCCCATAATCCCTTTGCATGCCTAAGCTTCTTTGGGAGGGGCGCATACAAACTTGTAATGCCAGGTAAAGTGGGATGCATTGGTTGGCTGGCTGGCTGGCAGAGACCTACTCAAGAGGACGAAATGCTGACAATAGGTTTTCAGGGTTTCCAGCAGGAATTTTTCCAGCCCATCTGAAATATGGCTGTTTCCCATATTTGGAAACACAATGGATATTTCAGTTCTGTTTTATGCTGCACTCAAGCTTGACTGTCATTCTCCAATGTGGATGGTAGTTTGAAACTTGGGGGTGACTGGGGGGGGGGGTTGTCTTTACTTCCCAAGCCCTTATTTTGAAAAGATATGGAAGCTAGGATTTATCCAATTTGGGGAGCAATTCTCATATCCTCTAACTTTAACATGCCCCAATTACAATTTTTATATGACACGATATTGCCTTGTACCTTTTATTTATTACATGTTAGGGTTGCCTGACTCCATAAGAACTCTAGCTTGGCTTTAAAAAGAGCTTGAAGTTTTCTTTTGTTGTTCCAGTTCTAAAATAGCATGTTCCCTCATAGAAAGCCACAGAGATGGCATTGAGGCAAATATTCAGAAACCATTACAAAAACAAAAAGAGGAGAAGCCTTCCTTGACCCCTAGCAAAAGAGATCGTATTATAGGAAGAGACTCAGACTGGTTCTTCTGTGATTTGCTGGAGTATAAGAGGAAGGAGATGAGAAGCAAAATGTCAGACTTGCAAGATTCCATCAATAAAGCCTATCTCAATAAAACTAGTTTCTTGTGGAGTCTACTTCCTGGTGTGAACAACAGTTTTCACTCCTATCTATTGCCTTGTACCTTTTATTTATTACATGTTAAGTTTGCCTGGCTCCATAAGAACTGTAGTTTGGCTTTAAAAAGAACTTGAAGTTTTCTTTTGTTTCTGCTCTGGAAATTATCTAACACGGGTTGCATGTTGGTTGGTTGGTTGGTTGTTAAATTCTACACCACCCATCTCATTTAAATGACTCTGTGCAGTTTACAACATCAACTATGCCAATGATCACATGATCAGGCACCAGGATCTTCCCTGCAGCGATTGGCCATTCAAGGCTGCTAATGTCGACTCATAAAATATTTCTATGATTTTTTTAGTGTGCCCGACTCTAAAAAGGGAAGGGGAAAGGGTTTTGAAAGAGAAGTGTGGCAGCTTGGAAACAGAAAGTGCATTCTATAAATAGTTTTCAAAGATAGTAACTAGGTGACTGAGGTTTCTGCCACACAAAATTCTAACTGGAGAATAGGAATGATGATACACCCGGGGGGGTGGGGGGAAACCAAGGTCAAGAGTGACAGTGAATTATGTATCTCAGAGTCAGCTACACCCAAGCAGTGCCGGACATGTTAATTCCCAATAAATCCTTTTGAAGTTTTGGAGGTTTGGTTCGAGACTCATGATTTAATTGGGATAACTGCCAGAATCCTGACAGCTGTAAGCACGCCATTCTCTCTGGTCATTGAGTATGGCCTTCCAGACTCATTTCACCTTGGGCAGCAGTTCAGGCAAGATGTCTGACTTCCACAAAGACATTTGCCTGTGTAATGCTTGACTGCTTTCTAAAGTGGTCATTAAGTCAATATGGACTCCTTACCTTAGGCAGGTTTCGAACAAAAAACAGGACTAGCTACACTGTCTAGTCCTGCGTTGCATTGAAAGATCAGTTTAAACCTGCCAAAAGAGTTGAGTTTGAGGGCAGCCATCTGTTGCTGGTTCTGTAACTAATGAGCACGTTATAATATTCACTCCTTCTTTTGGCAAGGAGTTTTATGGAGCTATTCTTTTTATTTTAGTAATCTGAGAGGAGCAATGAAATAGGAATACCCTCCAACATTCCTTACAACCCCAATGCTCCTTCCAACACTTTCTCTGAGCCTATGATGGCCTGTAAGACAAGTTATTTTTGAACAAAGATCTAGCACTTGTTAGAAAGGGCAATTAACCTGTGTCAAACACTGCCAAAGAGGTCACAGGTACAGAAGAGTGGTAGGCACTTGTGATCTCTTATGCAACTTAATGGGTTGCATTTGAATAAGCCCACCATTCAAAACATCTCCATACACTTACCCCATAAACCCCAACACTATTTAACAATAATGTCTGGAAGTTGCTTTTCCTGCCAATTGGTAACAGTCAAGGAGGAAGGAAAATGAAGCAATCTACCAATGGTTTTCCTTGACTTAACCAGCATTATAGTTATCAAAACGTCACTCATTGGTCACTTTCCTGAGAAGGAATACTGTAAGGAAGTGTTTCTCAACCTCAGCCATTTTAAGACATGTGAATTTCAACTCAGCCATGCTGGCTGGCTGGAGATTTCTGGAAGCTGAAGTTCACACATCTTAAAAATGCTAAGGTTGAGCAACATTGCTATAGGACTTAGTCACTGAAGCAGGTTTTTCCCCAGCATGCTCTTCTGCCAGATCAACAACTGGTAGATCGCACTTAAATGTTTCTTCAATGACATTTATTACCAGAGGGACCAAGTAAGTGATAATGTCAGGGTTCCAAGTAATAACTTCATAGAAAGCAGAGGTCCGAGGCAAGCAAGTTCCTCAAAGAACAATTTTATTGGAGATATTATATTGGCACAAACTGGTGAAAACTGATTAAAAAGTGAAAGTTCCCTCTTTCCCCAAACAATCAGTCACATTGTCCAATCGAGGTGCTGGCTTAGTCGCTTGGTAACTGGACTCCTCCTCTCCCCAGCCACCTGTTGGAATGTCCTTGGTTCCCACAGAAAACTATTTATTTATTTTTTTTGCTACAAACCCCCATCTAACTCTGTACCACTTCCCTATCTCTTCTTTGCACTGTGGCAACCCTGAAGCTTCCAAAATGGCCCCAGTCAGGTTCGCTTCAGAGTTGATAGATAATACTTGGACATCAAGGTGTGCTTTCTTTTCTTCCAGTCGTATAATGGGGGAGCTGGAGACAGGAGCCTCTATATATCTGTTACCCTCTGTTTCTTTCCAGAAGTGGCAGCTCCAGCTATAAAAACACTTGTGCATCGTAGATCGTGTTAGGCTGTCCTCGTTAATGCCCTTACACATACAATATCAATGCCAGCATTTGATTAAGTAAAATATCAGCTTCAGATATGACAGTCCCATTAATGATAATGCCTAATTAATTAGCAGCGCTTTTTAGCCATCTGCCATATTCGTTTAACCTAAAAATCTCAGAGCAGTCAATTGGAATTCCCTTCCCTGTGTAACATCAGATGAGGATGGATCTCTGATGAGTTTGAATAATCAGTTTAATGTTTGTGCTGAATTTCTTTCTCTTCTGCCAGCATCTCTTTTGTGCTTCAGACCAATATTCCTTGACCTTTTCTAACCCTTGTCTCTTTTTTGATCAACTTAGAAAGTTTCCCAGACCCTTTTAAACCTGCCTCTTTCAAGGTTCCATCTTAGGCCCAGTACTTTTCAATACCTTCATTAATGACTTAGATGAGGGAATAGAAGAGGAACTTACCAAATTTGCAGATGATACTAAGCTGGCAGGAATAGCTAACACCAAAGAAGATGGGCTCAAGATCCAGATGGATCTTGACAGACTTGAACACTGGACCATATCTAACAAAATGAAATTCAATGTAGAGAAAAGTAAAGTCCTACACTTAGGCAAGAAAAACCAAAAGTACACATACAGACTGGGTGAAACCAGGCTCAATAGCAGTAACTGTGAGGGGGATCTTGGAGTCTTAGTGGACAACCAGCTAAATATGAACCAGCAGTATGCAGCAGCAGCCCAAAAAGCTAATGCAATCCAAAGTTGTATTAACAGAGGGATACAATCAAGATCAAGTGAGGCAGAGGTTGTATTCAGCTGGTTCGCACCAGATCGGGCGAACCGATAGCAAGAATTTGGCGTGGGTCGCCGAATCGGTAGTAAGTTCTGGCTGGCCGGTCGCCCTCCTGCCCGATGCTTGTTCACCCCACCTGCCTGCCTGCCATTCGCCACAGGTATTTCTTTCTTTTTTTCCCTTCCCAAATCAGCTTTATATAAGAACAGGCTGTGTTGGGATTCCCCTTGCTGAGGCCCAGGAAGGAAAAAAATGGAAGGAGGAGCTCAAACCCCCCCCTCCATTTTTTGCCTTCCAGAGTCCCAGAGGAGCCTTAAGAGGAGCACCCCACCCCAGAGGCTCTTCTGAGACTAGGAAGCTCCCAAAATGGAGCTTGGAGGGGTGCTGCACCCCCCTCCCATGCTCTGTTCCTTTTCTTCCAGAGCCCCAGAGGAGCCTTAGGGGAGCAAAAACGCCCCCTAGAGGCTCCTCTGTGGCTAGAAAGCTCCCCAAAATGGGTGGGGGATGCAAAAAAAGCCATGCCCACCCAGTCACATGGCCACACCCACCAAGCCACACCTACAGAACCGGTAGTAAAAGTTTTTGAATCCCACCACTGAAGTGAGGTACTAATATCACTCTATAAAGCCTTAGTAAGACCATACCTAGAGTACTGCATCCAGTTTTGGTCACCACATTATAAAACAGATGTTGAGTCTCTAGAAAAAGTACGGAGAAGAGCAACCAGGATGATGAGGGGACTGGAGACTAAAATATATGAAGAACGGTCACAGGAACTGGGCTTGGCTAGTCTAGTGAAGAGAAGGCCCAGGGGAGACATGATAGCAGTCTTCCAATATTTGAGGGGCTGCCACAGAGAGGAGGTGGTCAAGCTATTTTCTAAAGCACCTGAAGGCCAGACAAGGAATAATGGAGGGAAACTGAACAAGGAGAGATTCAACCTGGAAATAAGTAGAAACTTTCTGACAGTGAGAACAATCAACCCATGGAACAGCTTGTCCTCAGAAGTTGTAGGAGTGCCATCACTTGAGACTTTCAAGAAGATATTGGACTGCCATTTGTCAGAAATGGTGCAGGGTCTCCCGCTTGGGCAGGGGGTTGGACTAGATGACCTACAAGGTCCCTTCCAACTCTGATTATCTGTTAAATCTGTTGATTGTTTTACTTCAAATTTCAAAGCAAATGAAATATTGAATCTGAAACCAAATTAGGGCAGTTCTCTTATTTAGGAAAGAAATATTTATTTAGCATTGGTTTTACTTCGAACAACAGTTACTTGGTTCATATGGAGAACAACCGTAGCATTTTAGGCAGCTTGCTTGGCACGAGGTTTGAATTTTCAATAGTGTGGCAGATACAGCATAATATAGGGTATGTTGCTGCCCTACTTGGTTTATGTAGCCATAAGTGCTATAATACAACTTACCCACATCAAAACAGCTTTACAATAATAAGAGAGTGAAAAATAGAATGAAGATGTGCAAAGTCTGCTCACTTCGGGTAAACAAGTTGATATTTAGTCAAAATTATTCAAAAATTCTTTTTTCAGAACATTATCCTTGGTAATTGAGTCAAACTTGAGTTCTAAAAGCTTCACTTGAAGAGTCTGTGTAAAGAGAGAGCATCAGAGATAAAAGCACTCTTTGCCAGCTTCCAAGAAAGAATTTCACCATGTCATGTGAGAAACGTCACCTACATTCAGGGGTGGGATTCTACCTGGTTGGACCAGTTCTATAGAACCAGTTGTTATGGTTCTGCCCAGTTCGGAGAACTGGCAAATCATGTCACTGGCTGGTCCTGCCGCCCCCTCCCCACCCACTGACTTCTTACCTGGCATGTGTGCCATCAAACTTGCCTGCATTTGGTAAGTTGCTATTTTTCCTTTTTTTCCCTCCCAGACATCAGCTGTTCTGCTGTGCTGGGAGATTTAGAGTAGCTAGAAAGCAGGAAATTGTTGGATTTCTTGCTTTCTAGCTAATCTAAAAGCAGAGCTGAACCTTCCTTAGGACTGAAGCTTCTATTTTTCAGTGCAGACTCAGACAGCAGATTGCAGAAAGATAGATTTCAGAGTGAATCTGTGATTCTGCGAGCAATTCAATTTGCCTGCCTGTTTTGCCTGATTTTGGGTAAAAGTTGCTCTTTCTTATAATATTTACATACAAGCCATGCCCAGCTAGTCACATGATAACCAAGCCACACCCACAAATTAGGCCACACCCACAGAAATGGTTGTTAAGACATTTGAATCCCACCCCTGCCCACATTCATTCTAGAACAACATAGAACATAGAATAACAGAGTTGAAAGGGACCTTGGAGGTCTTCTAATCCATGCTCAAGCAGGAGATCCTATCACAGTGATTGCTAACCTTTTCCCTGTTGCATGCCAAAAGTGTGTGTGCATGTGCCCATGAGTGCACTCGCATGCCTGCACCCATGATGCAATGTGTGTGTGACTCCCCCCACCCCCTGCGCATGTGTGCATGATTCCCTGCACGCACACTGTGTGCCTCTGCACATGCACATGCGACCCCCTGCACCGCATGCATCTGCGCATACACACGCAAACCTCATGCCACATGCCTCTGTGAATGAGTGCACATCTGCCACATGCACATCTCCCCCCACGCATGCACAGCAGATACCTGACAATCAGCTGGCTGTTGGGGGGGCGCATGCGCAGTGGGGATCTCCCGGGCAACCCTTTGTGTGCCAGCAGAAGTGGCTCTGCGTGCCACTTCCGGCATGCGTGCCATAGGTTCACCATCATGGCCAGGGTTGGGATTCAATTTTTTAACAACCGGTTCTGTGGGCATGGCTTAGTTGGTGGGCGTGGCTTGGTGGTCATGTGACTAGCTGAACAGGGCCAACTCAACATTACTCACATCGAGGCACGCACCTCCTCGCCTGGCCTCTCATGACTGAGGGGATGCTGCAATAGTCGTAAGTGTGAATAATGGTCATAAGTCACTTTTTTCAGTGCTATTGTAACTTTGAATGGTCACTCCACACAAGCAAAGTACCAGCAAAGGAGGGGAAAAAAACTCCAGAGAAGTTCCTGAGACAGGAAGTCTAGTCCTGCCAAGAATGTAATAAGGGTTAACGGAGAGGCAGTTTCTGTAAGCGACACCAGAATGTTTCCTTCCTGCCTTCCTTACAGGATTAGGCCAGTAATTTCTTCTAACAACCGGTTCTCCAAACTGCTTAGAATGTTAACAACCGGTTCTAGCGAATAGGTGCAAACCTGTAGAATCCCACCCCTGATCATGGCCCTATAACATTTCAGACAAATGATTGTCCAGCCTCTTTTTGAAAGCCTCCAGTGGTGAAGTTCTGAAGGCAAGGGAAGTAGATTAGATTAGATTAGATTAGATTAGATTAGATTAGATTAGATTAGATTAGATTAGATCAAAATGATTCGATTAGATTTCCCTCCCTCTTTTTATAGATAATTTTTAAAGAACCACATCTTTATTAAGTTGAGAAAATCAGGAGACGTGGAATATCAACTTGTTACGTCCATAGCTGGAGTTTGGCAATAAATGCCTGTATTATCTTATAATGCAAATTCAATCTGAAAATTATCCTTTTAAAAGGCACTTTTCTGCACTTTTCTAAATGTATTAAATTGTTATGTGGAACAGAAGAATTTTGAGGTTACCATCTGGATCTTCACAAAACAAGGCAAGTCATTGACTATGACGCACTCACTATCTTGATAGCAAGGTCTTCTTAGTAGTTTTTTCCCCTCAAAGCCTCTATTTAGTATATATGACGTAGTATAGATGTGTCAAACTCACAGCCCATGGGCCGGATGCATCACACACTGGCCATGCCCACCCCCATTCTAGCGAGGGGAGGGAGTCGCAATATGTCTCAGAATAAAGGCTTCTTTATTGGCTAGATAATGTTTTCAACCTTGACAGGTTAAATATGAGTGGACTTCAACTCCCAGAATTCCCTACATGGCTGAATCCACTCATATCCAAACCACCAGGGTTAAGAAACCCTTGTGTAGTGAGTTGGAAGAGATCTAAACCAACAGTACATGCCAGAAGGCTTGAAAAGACATACAAAATGAACACTAACTTTAAAGTTTTTAAAAAAACTCCAACTATTAAAAGAAATGAAGCAAACTTATAAATGCAAAAAAATAAGAAACAGCTAAAATGTAATTGCCAGATGTGCAAAAATTAGAAATGTTAAGAATATAAGTCACCTAACAGGTATTTGGGTTAGAAATATATAAACCAGGATAAACATTTTAAAACTGTATCTTTAAGAAAATGCAAAACTGTAATTAGGTGTGGTTTCTCAAACAGTCATAAGATGGAGCCAGAAACCTGGTTTGTCTGAGTCTCAGAAGAGAGTGTGAGTGTATCTCTGTTTTCTTCTGTTGGAAAGTATTGCCGTTCCTCCATTTTTCCTAATTGACTGCTATTTCTGGATTTGATATAAGTTTGTTACTGAACTATTTTTGACACTGGAATTTGTTATTGGATTATCCCTGGATTGAAAAACTGACTGATTTACCTATGAATGACTTTGGACTGCTTATCTTGAACTTTGCTTAAACTTTCTGGAAGCAAAAACCTACATTTACTGTACAGTGTATCTGTGTACTGTGTGTGTATTATTCAAACACTACTCTCTATACGTCTCCCTGTATGCGCTCATTCTCCTAATGGGGAATTACCTCAACAAGAAACTGAGAGAAACTCAAACTGACAGACTAGCCCATCCCTTGGTGAATCTATCAAATTTCAGAATATCAGCCAGTGTTCTGGGACCATTTAGGAAATAACAGATGGGTTTACACAAAATGATAACTTTACACCTGAGTTAACGAAATGCAATTATAACTTTCACACAACATGCCAAGGTACTGACTTCATTCCTTCTTTTTGAAAGCCCACATTTGGTGTAGATGACAAAGTACATCCCCAAATATAAATTATACATACCCAGTTTAGTATAGCATGTATTGCAAGTGTTATATATTTGCATACTTACCTATGATAGGTTAGTCCGTGGTGGCGGGAGATTTGAAGAGCCGTCATTGGGCACGAGCCGTGAGCAGCCAGCTATAAAAAAGGCTACCGCGGTTTCTCCGCATGTGTTTTACTAGAAAGAAAATAAAAAGGAAAAAGGTCAACTGGGTCTCGCATCTCTTTTCCCACAACGCAACAGCAAGCATTATGCAAATCCAGTCAAGACGTTGCCAAAATGTATGATTTCCCAAGGAAGATTTTTTTCTGTGTGTGAAAGGATTAGAAACACATCAACTTTATTGAAATATGGATGGTTATGAACAAACAGCAGGCTTAAATATCATCCCTCAGCCACTGAGCCTGGTGCAATCTGAACTCTTTCCAAATGTTGAAGTCCATGACAATGTGTCCAGATGCTTTGCTGCAAAGATCAGTCTCTACTGATTAGGTATCAATTTGAGGATCTAGTTGAGTAGGGAACAGGCCTTGGGAGTGGCAACATCTGCAAGTGGAGTGGCAGCTCTCTTTCTTTGGTGCATACAAACTGAAACTTCTTTTATCCGGCCCTTTTGAATCTTGGTCTACCTTTCCAAAATAGGCTGAGCCTTCAAGTGGTGACGATGCAAGCAGCCAGCCCAATGCCACTCAGACAGTTGCTTTTGAGCAGGTTTTGATAAAAAACACCTGCATGGTGCTTCAGTTCTGAATTTTAAATCTTGGGGGGGGGATCTTGACCACCCAGGCAAGAATCTGGGCTTCAAAGGAGAGTCGAGGCTGCTTGTGCAGAAGGAGGCTCACCCTGCTAAGTGAGCTACACTGGGGCTGCTTCTATTAAAATGGAGCAGCAACACAAGCTCTCTGTGTTGAAGACAACTGCCCATTTACTTCCATTCCATGTGCTTTGACACAATCTTGACTTTGAACCTGCACCACCTGATGAATCTGCTAGAAGCTTTGACACTCAGGCTCTCTGCCAGAGTAGTCTCATGCATGTTAGCAAGAGCACTCAGACTTAGATACCGCTTCACAGTGCTTTACTGTCCTCTCTAAGCGGTGCAAGAGTCAGCATATTGCCCCCAACAATCTGACATCTCATTTTACCGACCTTGGAGGGCTGAGTCAATCTTGAGCTGGTGTTCTGACCCAAACCCTTTTCCAATAAAACAAATATGAACCAAAGGGAACAGAAACCTTTTAATGATTCTTACAAATCCCCGGTTAAAAGGCTGCTGCAAACTAATTAACTTTGATAAGCATGAGCCTCGCCAAAACTGTGCGGGGCTGCCAAGAATAACAGATAAGGTTACCTAGAAATATTTTATAACACAAAGTCTTCCAATACCAACTAAGATACTGCAATGCCCATGAGGCTGGAGTTTCAAAACATCTTTGCTTCCTGTAAAGAACATCTGATTCACAGCTGGCTTTTATCTTCTTGAAGGAGGGGCCATTACCTTGCAGCCTTCTTCCCAAGTCACCTGTGCTGCTGCAGCTGCTCTTTCCTGTGAGCAGCCCTGCATGCACGCGCACTTGGCACAGGCTCCTCGGGAACCTCCTCATCGCTGCTGCCAGCCCCCGTAATCTCTGAAGGCAGCAGTCCACTCTCTAATGGTCCTGGCTCCTCATCTGAGTCCTCGCTCTCCTCAGCCGTCCACACCTGCTGCCGGCTAACCACAACAGCTGGTCACGATTGAATTCCTGGCTGTGGGCAGAGTTAGCTTGCAGTACAGGTTGTCCTCAGCTTATGATCACAATTGAGCCCAAAATTTCTGCTGTTAAGTGAGACATTTGTTAAGTGAGTTTTGTCCCATGTTACAACCGTTCTTGCCACAGTTGTTAAGTGAATCACAGCAGTTGATAAGTTAGGAACAAGGATGTTAAGTGAATCTGGGCTTCCCCATTGCCTTTGCTTGTCAGAAGGTCGCAAAAAGGGATCCCATGATCTTGGGACATAGCAACAGTCATAAGAATGAACCAATTGTCAAGCATCTGAATTTTGACTATATGATTATGGGGCTTCTGCAAAGGTCGTAAGGATGAAAAATGGTTATAAGTCACTTTTTTCAGTGCCATTGTAACTTTGACTTACTTTGTCACTATCACGAACTGTTGTAATCTGAGGACTAACCTGTACTGAAATCTCTTACCACTGCACCATCAACTCTTCTTCAATGTTGCTTTGACTTGGAAAACTTGTAAGCCACAGTTGCTGAATTTTGGAGGGAACTTGCCTGCATATTGCAAGGGCATCCTTCTGCAAGCCTTGTTTAGTACAAAATTGCGCCTCTTCCTCAGCTTTTACAAAATCCATACGAATACATCTCTTTCACCAGGCTTTTAACAGTTGTGGGATATGAGTGCTGGCCTTACTGTTTAAAACACATATAAAAACGACAGATTACATTGTTTACATTCCAGCCTTTTCTGAAATGCTGTTACCTGCTTTTTTGTACCTCCAATAGTTATTGAAAGAAGAAAATGAGCAAAACCTCAAAGGAAAAGGAAAAGGGAGAAGGGAGTGTTTGGGTTTCAACAATCAGAGTCAGAGGACCAAAAGCAGAAGAACAAAAAAGGGAAGCAAAGCCTTTCTAGATGGTTTTTGAATCATCAGAAATTTTCCTTGCATTGTGTGGGCTCCCAAACACACAGACCAGAGCAGAGGATCAATTTTTCCCAACAGGTGCTTGTCCAGATTTACTCTGTCCTTTTGCTTTCCAGCCTCTTGAACCATCACATGGATCTTCTGTCTTGCTTTGTTTGGGCTTCTCTTCAATTAATTAGAATAGAGCTGGACTTTGGAGGGCTTCTAGTTCAACCCCTTGCTCAAGCAGGAGACCCAATACAATTTCAGACAAGTGGCTGTCTAGTTTCTTCTTCCTGCAAGATGCCGACTGGAAGGTCGGCAGTTTGAGACTCAAGAACTGCACTGTGGGGCAAGCTCCCATTACCTGCCTCAGTTCCCGCCTACCTAGCCGTTTGAAAGTATGCAAATTGTTCAGAGTTTTGAAGCGCAAATTCAGCACCAGAAAAATAAACACAGATGGCTGAGGCTTCATTTAACGTCTTTATAAACATATTAAGTAAATTTTACAATACCAGTTGTAGATTTCTCCAACATGGAGCAAACTCAAACAGAAGTAGACATGTTACAAGTTCAGAGCAGAGCAGCAACTCAAGTTTAGCAGACAAGCAAGTAAGTTAGTTTCTCTTTCAACAGAGAGACTCAGAGCTAAACATAGCTGCAGAGCTATATTAAGAGCCACGCCTAGACTACTTCTAGTTTCAGTTTCCTAGGCTACTTCTAGTTTCAGTTTCCAAAACAGTCCTCATTGGCTGACTTCATTGCTATGCCTATTCATTGGCTGACCTTGTTACCGTGCTTTATTCCAGTTCATGAATATACTCTGACACAAATGTGAGTAGATAAATAGGTATCATTTCAGTGGGAAGGTAACAGTTATATGTGCGCCATGAAGGATAGTCATGCTGTCCACATGACCATGGAAACGTTGCTGGCTACCTTGGTTAGGAAATGGAGATGAGCACCACCTTCCAGAATTGGATACAACTGGACAGAGAAAACCTTTATCTTTATTCCTTTTTAATCCTGAACACAATAATCTCAACAGAGAAGGGGGTTGAAAAAAAAACAATCTCAAGCAGCCATATTTTTTATTTCACTTGCAGAGCATGCAGAGAACATTTTCCTTTCCTGGATTCGAGGAAAGTTTTGTAATACTGTTTGCCAAATCTGATTTTTTCACCAAAAACACACACACAAACACACACACAGAATGGTACATTGGCTCATTACATTTCAGCTTGTTGTGTTTTGCTAACTCAACCCACTTTAAATTATGCTCCACTGGTTGTGTTCACAAACAGATTTTACCAATTTTTTGACTTTGCATGGCACAGTTCAAGCTCTGTACTCCATTCGCTTGGGAGATTTTCAGGTCACATTGACTCATAAATGAACAAAATGACCAAACTTCATATCATACATTAAATCACAAGCACAAATGTAACACTGACCAAGCATCACATAATATACAAATGTTGCTGCTAAGGAGGTACAACTATTACTACTGAATTCTAAGCTAATCACCGATGGTAAAGGTGGGCATGTGGCCTGCAAACTTGTGGTTCATTACAACTCCTCTTTCAAAACCCTAACCACTACTATTAGAGTAGTTGGCCTCTGCTGCTCCAATACTAAGCACCCTTGGATTCCTAAAGGTGCTTTTTCAAAAGGCAACTGGACTTTGTTTTTTCCTTGATGGTGTTTCGCTTCTTAACCAAGAAGTTTCTTCAAATTCAGTTGCCTTTTGAAAAAGAATCTTTGGGATAACCATGACCTGGATGACTGATAATCTCTATAGACACTACAAGTTACTACAAGAGATAGCTCCTAAAAAGATTAGATTAACAGAGTTGGAAGGGACCTTGTAGGTCATCTAGTCCAACCCCACACACAAGCGGGAGACCTTACATCATTTCTGACAAATGGCAGTCCAATCTCTTCTTGAAAGTCTCAAGTGATGGCGCTCCCACAACTTCCGAGGGCAAGCTCTTCCACTGGTTGATTGTTCTCACTGTCAGAAAGTTTCTCCTTATTTCCAGGTTAAATCTCTCCTTGTTCAGTTTCCATCCATTATTCCTTGTCTGGCCTACAGATGCTTTAGAAAATAGCTTGGCCCCTTCCTCTCTGTGGCAGCCCCTCAAGCATTGGAACGCTGCTATCATGTCTCCTCTGGTCCTTCTCTTCACTAGACTAGCCACGGCCAGTTCCTGTAACTGTTCATCATATGTCCCCTAATCATCCTGGTTGCTCTTCTCTGCACTCTTTCTAGAGTCTCAACATCTTCGTTTCTTGCCTAAGTGTAGGACTTTACTTTTCTCTACATTGAATTAGTGTGAAGAACACACTTGGGTTCTGCTTTGTTTTAGAAAAGGGGTGTCAAACTCACGGGCTGCGGGTCGGATGCATCACACACTGGCCACGTCCATCCACATTTTAGCAAAGAGGAAAAAAGTCTCAATACATCACGTGACAACAGCATGACACTGCCCACCAAGCCACGCCCACAGAACCAGTAGTAAATATTTTTTTTAATCCCACCACTGATGTTATGGCTAATCCTTGCCGTGTCCCAAACATTTTGTAATGATGTTTCTTTTCTATTTTCTTTAAAGAAAACCCTGATTTTACAATAATTTTTATGTCAATCATTAATCAAATCATACAATTGTTAATCAAATCACAAGGTTGCTAAGCAAATCCAACTTCCCCATAGGTGGGGATTTTTATTTATTTTTTTTGCCAGAAATTGGGGAAAAAAGTAGCAAATCACAATTACATGATCACAGGATGCTGCCACTAGTTGTAAATGCAAACCAGTTGCCAAGTACTCAAAATGTGATCATGTGATGCAACAGTTAAAAGTGTGATTACAGGTCATAAGTTACTTTTTCTGGAGCTATCATAACTTTGAACCATCTTTAAACCTAAGTTGAGGACTACTTCAATTACCTTGTGGTATCCATAAGTTAACCCACTGTGCTTGTTTCTCTCTAGGGTCTTTGTAATCCAGAGAGGGTATTGTAACAGGCAGTAGGAATTACCTTGAGGGGGGAAAAAAGAATTGCAACCAAGGCAATAGTTAGATAAAAAAAATCTGAGGCCAGGGAAGAAATGTAATTTGAGCAAGCATCTCAGGCATGTTTGTCCCTAGTTTTTTTGGAAGATAAAGAGAGGGAGGAAGAAGTACAACCAGATATGCAAGATGCTGTTACTGTAACCTTAAAATAAGCTAGCATTAGCATTTATAATTCTGGCATTCTAGTCTCGTCAACCTTAAAAGGCTGGCAGTAAGAGTGGGCTTTGAACCCTTCCCTCTTCTCAGTTGGTAGGAAAGGGAAAACAGATTTTTGTGTGTGTCAATTGTACTGTTCTGTGTGTTGACCTAAGAAATCTGGCACAGCAATCAATTGCATATACCCAGGCAGCAAAGCCCATACTTCCTGGCATATCCATAAGGCAACCTAAAATTAAGGAGGAATTTCTTAACCATGAGAACAATCAGTGGAACAGTTTGCCTTCAGAAGTTGTGGTTGCTCCATCATTGGAGGCTTTTTAGAACAGAAGACATAAAAATACAATATTTAGAAAAGGCCACAGTACCCAAAATACCAGAGACAATAAAAACGATGCTCATAAATTGAGGACTACCAGTACTGTAGATATGGCATTACTTTGGAAGACCAGAACTGAGTATTTTCATTCATTCATCCTGGACCCTGATTTGACTTGTATAATTACACTGAGTTTCTATTCATTTGTGTCTCTCAGTGACTCTTTAAAGCAGCTGCTTCTTCTGAGATCACTGCATCAATCTGAAAAAAAGAATAGGCCTGCTTCAAAGAATCGCAGACAGATGCTATGTTCTTGCCTCTCTCTCCATTCAGAGCATCTTTTTGTAAAGTATTGCATAACTTTTTCTAAAGTATTGCATAACTGTGCATTCTAGTAAAGAATGATTAATATGTTAACTGCATATTCTTCTTTATAAAAACTTCTAGCAGCCTCATGTTTGCATCTTGGAACTGGTTCCTTATGTAGTTGATGGTGAAATGCCGGGGGAGGGGGAGACTCAAAATCTGACAAGAAAGTTGCATGAAGACAGAACAGAGCACACCACAAAATAGTTCAGGCAGTCTTGCCTTCGGCTTCAGTAATACACATCTCCATCTGATAAAGTATTCATGGGAAATAAAATGAAAGACAAGATCTGCTTTGAAGAAACCCTGTCCTATTCGGCACTCATAACTACATCTATTTATTTTCCTCCATGCTAAACATGGCAACATTACATCCTGAGGCAGTTTCTAAACCTTTTCACCTGCTATTGTCAGCACAACATTACTCATTCCAACCGCATCAAAGGCTTGCAGATGAACTCATAACCTCTTAGAACAGAAGGGAGAAAGTGTGCTTGGATATTCTCCTGAAGCTGTTGGAGTACAGGGGAACACCTGTCCTGAAGTCACTCAAATATATAAATGTTCTCTAGTTTGTTAAAAGTGTTTTTATGCATCACTTACAAGCAAGGACTGATCCACAGTCCAGGGACAGAATATGCAGTCCCTGAGCTGTGGTGGTGCAGTGGTTAGAATGCAGTACTGCAGGCTACTCTTGCTGCCTGGGATGCCTGCAGTTTGGAAGTTCGAATCCCACCAGGCTCAAGGTTGACTCAGCCTTCCATCCTTTCAAGGTGGGTAAAATGAGGACCCAGATTGTTGGGGGCAATAGACTGACTCTGTAAACTGCTTAGAGAGTGTTGTAAAGCACTGTGAAGTGGTATATAAGTCTAAGTGCTATTGCTAACTTAGAGAGCTGGCTCATGATTGTAAGGTTGTGCCAAAAGCGAAGCTCCAAAGATTAGGCAAACAATGAAGGTTCAAAATTCCTTAGACCTAAGTACACAACCATATGCATTGTTTCCAACAGCTGGACTTTTTCTTGGAAGAAGCTTTTATACAGGGAGCAGTTGAACCTCAGCTATTTCTTCCTTAGCTGTCTAGGAGATGTTACTACCCCTTGAGGAGAATGTTACTCCCAAGAAGCCAGCCATGGATCCTGTTACTCTGAAGTGTTCTGTTTAAATGTTCAAGGAAGCAATGAGAGTCGAGCTAATAGACATCCGCTGTAAAAAGTCCTGGCAGCAAAGTGATGTGGAGAACATCTTGTGGTCATCTGGATTTTGGCAGACCAGATCTGATATCTTTAGCAATAGTACTTTTGTGGACTTGGAGATTGGTTGGTTTGTTTTAAAATTGGGGCTACAAGACTGTAAAATATTATGGTTCCATTGATGAGAAGAAGGACATAACGTTCCTAGGTTGAAGAGGGGGTCAACCTATTCTCCAAAGCACCTGAAGGCAGGAGAAAAAGTAATGGATAGAAACTTATCAAGGAGAGATCCAACCAAGAACTAAGGAGAAATTTCCTGACAGTGAGAACAATTACTCAGGAGGACAACTTGCCTCCAGAAGTTGTAGGTCAGGGGTATGAAACTCACATTGTCACGGCATCATCACATGACATATCGAGACTTTTTTCCCATTTGCTAAACTGGGCATGAGCATGACCAGCACATGACACATCTGGCCCACAGGCTGGGAGTTTGACAGCCCTGTTGTAGGTGCTCCATCACTGGAAGATTTTAAGAAGAGATTGGACAGCCATTTGTCTGAAATGGTATAGAGTCTCTTGCTTGAGCAAGAGGTTGGACTTAAAATTATCTACTGCAATGTCCTACCTGTCAATGAATACTTCAGCTTCAACCACAACAATACAACAGCACACAATAGATACAAACACAAGGTAAACTGTACCAAACTTGATTGCAGGAAATACGACTTCAGCAACAGAGTGGTCAATGTCTGGAATACTCTACCTGACTCTGTGGTTTCTTCCCCAAACCCCAAAAACTTTAACCTTAGACTGTCTACTATTGACCTCACCCCTTTCCTAAGAGGTCTGTAGGGGGCATGTATAAGTGCATCAAAGTGACTACCATCCCTGTCCTATTGTTTCTGTTTTATTCTTATCCATCTCATGTATTCATAACCATGCTTATACTTATACCTGTTATCTAATACTTGCTTGACAAATAAATAAAATAAAGTAAATAGAAGATTTCCAAGGTCCCTCCCAACACTGTTATTCTCTTATTTATCTAAATTCTCCTCCTCTTCTAGGAGGCATTTATTCAGTGGGCCCATGATGCTACCACCAATTTTCTCCCAATCACTACACTGCATAGAGGAAAACTGTGATGGGATTTAAAAAAAAAATACTACCAGTTCTGTGGGTGTGGCTTGGTAGGTGTGACAGGGAAGGATATTGTAAACTCTCCATTCCCTCCCCACTCCTGGGGGAAGGTTACTGCAAAATCCCCATTCCCTCCCCACCCCACTAACCTGCTTTCCAGCTCTGTTCTCCTGTGCAGGACAACAAAAGAAGACCCAGCCGATCAGCTGGGACTCAGGAGCAAGAGAATAGATGTGGGCAGGGCCATTCAGAGGTGGTGTTTGCCGGTTCTCTGAACTACTCAAAATTTCCACTACCAGTTCTCAAGAACTGGTCAGAACCTGCTGAAACCTCTGGAGGGAAAATGTACTTTTCCAACATAACTATTGACAATGTGAGGACAGTAATCCCAACCTTATTTGAAAGCCAACATTTAGACTCCCACCATCATACTCATAAATTAACCAAATGTTGATAACAGCAGAAAAGCAGCCTTCTGGATCAGGACTTCCTATGCCGGTCAGTCAGAGCCAGCCAACCATAATAGAGTGAAACAAGAGATTCACACAACATAAACAGTAGGATGCAAAGTTGCTTTCCCTCCCTCTGCAGTGTCTCTGTAAAAATGCAGAATAACACAGTGCTATATTGCACAGCTAGCCCTTTGTCCTCAACATTACACTGTGGTCCTCAGGATGTGTTACAGAACAGAAAGGCAAATGTCAGTTGAACATTAGAAAAAAAAACATTTTAGCTGTAAGGGTGGCACAACAAAGGAACTGGTTAACAAGTGGTTGGTGCCTTTGCTCTGGATGTGGTCAGGCAAAAATTGGACAGCCATATCCTTACAGAACGCAGGGGCTAGACTTGAGGGACTGAACAGTCCCAGCTAATTCCATGTGTCAAAATTCGGGGAGGGGGGAGGATTCAATGGTTGGCTTTCATATTAGGAATCAGAGGAAATGCATTGATTTGCTTTCTCTACCAGACTCAGCAGAAATCACACCTCCAGACTAAACCTTACTTTCTTCAGTGGTGCAGCATCCACAAGGGGTGGGTGGGGTTTCAATACAGGTGAGATGGGGGTTGTGGCATTATGACCAAAGTCTCACTCCTTTTGTAGTAGTGAGGTTGTCAAACCTGAATTCAGTTAGGTGGTGGATTCATATGAATTCAGTTGGACATACTTGAGACTGGAAGTGAGGGAGAATTGAGCTGGATGGAGTTCCAGCCAAAACAACATAGCTCAGTGGTGGCTAACCTTTTTGGGCTCCTGTGCTGAAAATTGTGCACATGTGCCAGCACCCAGAAGGCAATGTGCATGGCCCCTCCACGCCCCCTGTGCATGCATGCGCAATCCCCCCATGCCACCCCCTTACCATGCACTTGCCTCCTAGATGATTTTTTTCGGCCTATTTGAGGCCTTTTTCGGGCCCCCAGAGGCTTGCGGGAAGTCTCTGCAGCCTTTGGAGGCCGAAAAATGGGCCCGTTTCATCACTTCCACTATTTCTGGAAATACAGGAAGTGATGAAATGGGCCTGTTTGACTGGGGCTCATGTGCCCACACAAATGGCTCTGTGTGCCACCTGTGGCACATGTGCCATAGGTTCACCATCATGGGCATAGCTGGACGATGAGTCAGCCATGTTCCAACAGCTGCTCGGATGGAGGAAAGAGGACTGAAGTTGCCAGGTTGGACAATGTGACATATTACTTTGGAAAATTGAGTTATAGTGATGTGGAAACCTGGGAAACTTTCAGTACTGGCCTTCCACCAGTTAGTGCCAAGATGGTATAATTAAATAAAATAGTTCTTTGAGGAATTGAAATGCCTTCGAGTTTGTTTTATGATGATTGCATTACTTGGAACCTGACAGAGGTTGGATGCCACAACCCTTCCCTGCCGGTGCAGATGATAAGCAGCCCAGGCAAGAGACCCTCAAATAGATATTTGAATGCTTCTCTGTAACTTTCTCCTATCCATGGGGCGTAATGGTCTAGAAACCTGTCTTTTGAACAACAAGAATGGAACGCTTTGTTGCTTCTTTCTCTTACAAGAGGCTGGTATGGTAGCATACTGAATATTCATAACCACTTGAGACCTGGCTTTCACCATTATTCCTGAATCAATATCATTGTGGAATTTGAATATGACTGCAAAGAAGGCAAATTCAATTAGGCTGCAGCCAACAGAAGTATAATTTTCAATCAGAGAAGTACTTGTTTTGCTTTATTCTACACTCATCACCCCTCCCCCTTCCCTCCTGAGCATTATATCTTATTCCGAGGGCATACTTTAAATAGGATTCAAATTCTTTGGAGCACATTGGGAAAAGGATAACGATGATCAGGTAACTGAAAACTAAGTCTTTTGAAAAGAGTGAAGGGACCAGATATGTTTATCTTTGAGGAAAAAAAGAGCCAATAGCAGTAGCACTTATATACTGCTTCACAGTGCTTTACAGCCCTCTCTAAGCAATTTACAGAATCATCATATTGCCCCCAACAATCTGGGTCCTCGTTTTACTGACCTCGGAAGGATGGAAGGCTGAGTCAACCTTGAATGGGTAAGACTCGAACTGCTGGCAGCTGGCAGTCAGCAGAATTAGCCTGCAATATTGCATTTTAACCACTGTGGCACCACCGTTCTTAGCCTCCTTCTAGAGTTAAGGCCAGCACCAAAGAATGTGTGGACTCCGTTTCATTGCTGTGTTCCAGTGAGAGTTGGGTGGTGACCTGTCTGGAATGCTTGAATTTGGATTTTGGCACTGAACAGCTTCAACAAAATGATGAAAACAGCGTTGGGGCATAACATTGCAAGTCCTTCCCTTTTTGAGGCAGATGAGCAGTGTCACAAACCACCTAGAAAGGAGATTTAGATCAGAATGCCACAAAATTGCTTTCATTGGTTTGCTTTCCCCCACCTCCCTACCCCCAGCCTCCCTGCGGACACCAGTAATGTTGAAATAGGGTTTGGTCTACATGACCACCTTCCAAGTCTATAATTCTCTGGCTTTGCAGTATGCCAATTTATTCTTTGACATCACTTATCTATTTTTCCCCCTAAACACTCTCCCCAGCCAAATTGTTCCAGTGAAGTAGCACTAATCCACATGCAAGGCATTTTGCAAAGAAACAAATAAACAACACCAGTAGCCTCTGTTTCCACAGAGTTTACAGAGTTTAAATTAACTTGTGCAAACAGCTTCATAAAAATTTCAGTTTTATTTGCAGACAGAACCATTGTATGAAGGGAGATGTGAAAGAAATAGCTATTTCAATTGCTTTCTTCAGCTGAAAGAGTCATTAAATGCAAGAAGCCTAAACTTATTCTATAACTTCTATTCTATCAGAAATTGAACTCAAGGACCATTGTACTCTGAAATCATAAAATAAGATCAGGCTATGAATCCCATTAAAGATTAACATGGTTGTATACTGTCACCTGATGCTCCTTGCAACTGCAAAAATCACATGGGATCTACACTGTAAAAATCCAGGGAAATTCATCAACAATTTTTAGGAGCAGTGGGGATCACCATTAAGATATCTGGCTATTCTCCCACACTCCCTAAATTTTATTTGTCCCTTGGTTGTTGCTACTACCGAAGATAACTTCAATTTTGCAGCATCCTGGTACTTTGGAAACTAGTCACAAAGCACATAGAAAAAGGAGAGAGTTAAGTCTCCAAAGTGTAGTATGTGGGGGGAATATCTATGATTTTTTTTAAAAAAAATCCTGATGATACTACCTAGATAGGTAAAGAAATGCCTGCAAGAAAACAACCAAGCTCAGAGAGCACCAAGGATCCCACATTAAAAAGATTGCTTTCTCAAACAAAGGCTGCCTCAGAAACTTCAGCTCATCTTCTTAATTTAGAGAGTATAGACAATCAAAGAACGCAAAAGGATCAGATAATCAGTCACAGGCTGTTATATTACAACTGGTGATACATGAAGGAAAATTATGGATGAGAGTAGGTTAAGGATATGTTGAAGGTCAAGAGAAAGTCGACCTTCAAATAAAACTATTGATGAAAAAGCAAGGCAGGAATTGGCAACTTTGAGTCAGAATCATGAGATATGAATGCTTTGAATCAAAAACAACAGCTGCGTTTTCATCAAGGCTGTTGTACAGTATCAGAACTGATTCAGGCCAGCAAAACATTCCAGTAGAAGCTAAAGTAAGATTATGTTGTTTCTAGAGCTATGCAAGGTTTAAATCAGGGGTTATAAGTTGAATCTCTAGAAGTAGATCTGCAAGGCAGGTTTTATTTAATAGACCACCAGAGTATCTATGCCACTTATCTAGCTTTGCACTGGTCACCAGGGGAGGTTCTACCTGCATCAAAGCAAAATGACCAATGAAGACAAATCAGCCTTGATTTTGACATGTCCCAAGTATCATCTCCAATGCTCAAAACAAAATACTGAACTGTAGTATCCGGAGCATCTATTCAGGGCAGGGAATCATGTCAAAAAAGTCAGGATAGCAGCCTTAATTGCAAAACCAAAGCCATGTCCCTTTTTTAATATGCACCTCATGTGCAGGACATGCTTGTAGCATACATGCTCATTTTCCATTCCTACCCCTCCTAGATGATTCAGATGGTTCAGCCTGTTGTAGAATCCCCATATATGTTCTATGAACTGGCCCATGACGTTAAATTATAATGTGGTTTTATTGGGACACAGATGACAACAATTATGGTTTGTTAACTCAGGTTTAAGTTGCAGCATGTTATGTGCACACAGCCAGAGCATTCAACAACATCTCTCATGATAGCTTCATTCATGAAATGATAAAATATGCATTGGGTGATATAACTATTATATGGATCTATGCAATGATGGGATGCTGCCAATTCGCACGGGCGAGCAGTTGGCCCCACCCACCCACTCCCACCCTTTCCTGTCCTATATTTCCTTGTTTTTTAGCTCAGCTGATTCACGTGGCAGAGCAGATTCCTGCACTTCAGCTGGTTTACTCACCAGTGCTGAATAGAAGGTAAGTTTTGAAGCTTAAAATTGGTGGTTTTTGAACACTGCACGCACAGGAAGTACACTCTCATAGAACCGGTAGTAAAAAAAAGGTTGAATCCCACTATTGGATTTATAGTTGGCTTAAGGACTCCAGCCAGATAGAGCTTTTAATGGCTCTGTATCGGGCTGGAGAGTAGTACTGAAAAGGACCGGGCTGTTCTATCTTTTGAATTGATGGCCTGGAGTGTGAGGATGATACAAGTATATCAATGATTTTTTAAAAAAGGAGGAGGAGGAGGAGTTAATACCTTAGAACAATGAAATAAGATTTTAAAAGATCTAGGCTGTTTGAACATTGGACTGATACACGGGAGGGTGAAATGTGAGGTGGTATTCAGCAGATTCTGACCAGTTCTGGAGAACTGGTAGCAGAAATTTTGAGCAGTTCGGAGAACTGGCGAATACCACCTCTGGCTGGCCCCTCCCCCATCTATTATCTGCCTCCCGAGTCCCAGCTGATCGGCTGGGTCTTCTTTGGTTGACCTGCAACAAAAGCTGGAGAACAAAAAAAGCAGGTTAGTGGGGTGGGGAGGGAATGGGATTTTGCAGTAATCTTCCCCCAGGAGTGGGGAGGGAATGGGATTTTGCAGTATCCTTCCCCCAGGAGTGGGGAGGGAATGGGATTTTGCAGTATCCTTCCCCTGCCATGCCCACAAAACCGGTAGTAAAATTTTTTGAATCCCACTACTGGGAGAAATATAAAATCCTGAATTTGAACTGAAGAAACAAAAGGCCCAGGTACAAGTAGTCCTTGACTTACAGCCATTCATTTAATGACTGTTTTAAATTGCAACAACATTTTTTTTTAAAAAAAGCTGGTCTTTCTGCTTATGATCATTATAACAACACCATGGCCGTGTGATCAAAATTCAGGGACTTGGCAACTGGCATGTATTTACAACAGTTGCAGTATCTCAGGCCATGTGGTCCCTATTTGTGTTCTTCCTAGTTGGCTTACAACAAGTGAAGCTTCCACATAACAAGTGCACGATTCACTTTAAACAGTAGCAATTTGCTTAACCATCAGGGCAAATAAAGGTCATAAGATTGGACATGACTCACTTGACAACCACCTTGTATAGCGATGGAAATTCTGGTCCCAATCATGGTCATAAGTCAAGAACCATCTGGGTAGAATGGAAGAAGCGCAGCTTAGCAGTCAATTCACATGAAAAGGACCTGAGTGTTCTAGTGCAGGATTCTAGTACAGAGTATGTTCCACAGAATTCTAGAGTTTTGGAAGAACTTGATGGAGTTCTGTGAGAGGCTATCAGTATAAAACAAAAGTTCTGTCCAATGGAAATGGAGAAGTTTGTTCTTCTTCAAAAACAAAACCCAATATCACCACTTTGTGGATCAGGGGTTCTAGAAATACTTTAGGAATAATGGGATGCAATAATTATATAAAAGACAAATATTATTTTGGGATATGTTTGGGATCTGGAGCATGACATTCAGATCACAGGAAATAATTGTCCCATTCTCATCTGCCTTGGGCAAGTCCCACTTGAAATACTACGGTCAGTTTTTCCACCACAGTCTAAACAGGATATTGAAAAACTGGAACAACATCAGAGGATGACTATCAAGATGGTAAATGGATCGGTCGGTTTAGCCGTGGAGGAGAAAACTGAAGAAGTTATAATTCTTCAGATATCTAAAGGATTACCATGTGGAGGAGAAAGCAGATTTATTCTTAATTGCCCCTGAGGGCAGGATTTGATTCAAGGGGTAAAACTGAAGGGAAGTAGATTTGGGGTCAATATTGGGAGGAATTTGTGATAACAAGTATGTCAACTGATAGATTAAGTTGACACCCTCATGAAGTGGTCTGTTCTGCTTTCTTGGAGATCTTCAAGCAGAATCTGTCATTTGTCCAAAACTTTTAGCAGCTCATGCATCAATTAGGACCTCTGAAGTCCCTTCCAAACCTAGGAGTCTATGAGAGTATTCTCAAGTATTGGGCAAGTAAAGAGCAATTGTTTGGAATGAGAGAAGAGAAAAAACAGAAGAGGAGGAGATGAGACTCTCAAGAGAATAACGTTTTCATTTGCCTCTGCATAATTCCAGGTAATTAGTGCTCACTCGAGGGAAAATAGTTAGACAACAAATTATAAAATGAAATATGTACCCCTATGATTCGGGGGAACTACTAATCATGTGGATAATGTAATGGCTAAGAAACTCCACAGTACATTGCTCCTAAAAACTCGCCTCAGCCATTAACTGAAATAAGTATGCATAGCTAGATCTAAGTCAAAACACAGGATAATTCTCTTAATCTGTATTGTAAATCAAAGCATTCAGGTAAAGGTAGCATGCTTTTTAAAATACATTTACTAGGTCTTTACTCAACCCTAGCTCAATCTATAGAGTATTCACAGCCTCAGGGTGAATTGACATCTGTCCCATCAGAGATAAACTTCCAGAGCTACCTGTCATTAGCCGAGTAGGATCAAATCCTAAGCATAATTGGGAGTTTTATTTAATTTTATTTATATGAAAATGAGACTTGGAAATTAACTGCTCCAGTGTTATTTAATAACTGTATATATTTATACCCTAGACCAAAAAAGATAACTATGAAAAAGACATGTAAAAGGGTGCATATATATGCCGTTCAGTTGTTAAGTCTTCTCCTTTGGCTTTCAATCTTTCCCAGCATCAGGGACTTTTCCAATTAAGTGCCTTCTTCTCATTTGGTGGCCAAAATATCCGAGCTTCAGAATCTGTCCTTCCAAAGAACAGTCAGGGTTGATTTCCTTTAGGATTGACTGATTTGATCTCCTTGCAGTCAAGGGACTCTAAGTCATATTGGAGACCCCTGCTCTAAATGGTCTTCTCCAACACAATTTGAAAGTGTGTGTGTGTGTGTGTGTGTGTGCATGCGTGCATGTGTACACACATATCTGTACATACACATGTATATAAGTATATGCATATAAGTATATGTATCCACATACATGTGTCTGTTTTTCCTCAGTGAAAGGACCTGAGTGTTCTAGTGCAGGATTCTAGTACAGAGTATGTTCCACAGAATTCTAGAGTTTTGGAAGAACTTGATGGAGTTCTGTGAGAGGCTATCAGTATAAAACAAAAGTTCTGTCAAATGGAAATGGAAAAGTTTGTTCTTCTTCAAAAACAAAACCCAATATCACCACTTTGTGGATCAGGGGTTCTAGAAATACTTTAGGAATAATGGGATGCAATAATTATATAAAAGACAAATATTATTTTGGGATATGTTTGGGATCTGGAGCATGACATTCAGATCACAGGAAATAATTGTCCCATTCTCATCTGCCTTGGGCAAGTCCCACTTGAAATACTACGGTCAGTTTTTCCACCACAGTCTAAACAGGATATTGAAAAACTGGAACAACATCAGAGGATGACTATCAAGATGGTAAATGGATCGGTCGGTTTAGCCGTGGAGGAGAAAACTGAAGAAGTTATAATTCTTCAGATATCTAAAGGATTATCATGTGGAGGAGAAAGCAGATTTATTCTTAATTGCCCCTGAGGGCAGGATTTGATTCAAGGGGTAAAACTGAAGGGAAGTAGATTTGGGGTCAATATTGGGAGGAATTTGTGATAACAAGTATGTCAACTGATAGATTAAGTTGACACCCTCATGAAGTGGTCTGTTCTGCTTTCTTGGAGATCTTCAAGCAGAATCTGTCATTTGTCCAAAACTTTTAGCAGCTCATGCATCAATTAGGACCTCTGAAGTCCCTTCCAAACCTAGGAGTCTATGAGAGTATTCTCAAGTATTGGGCAAGTAAAGAGCAATTGTTTGGAATGAGAGAAGAGAAAAAACAGAAGAGGAGGAGATGAGACTCTCAAGAGAATAACGTTTTCATTTGCCTCTGCATAATTCCAGGTAATTAGTGCTCACTCGAGGGAAAATAGTTAGACAACAAATTATAAAATGAAATATGTACCCCTATGATTCGGGGGAACTACTAATCATGTGGATAATGTAATGGCTAAGAAACTCCACAGTACATTGCTCCTAAAAACTCGCCTCAGCCATTAACTGAAATAAGTATGCATAGCTAGATCTAAGTCAAAACACAGGATAATTCTCTTAATCTGTATTGTAAATCAAAGCATTCAGGTAAAGGTAGCATGCTTTTTTAAAATACATTTACTAGGTCTTTACTCAACCCTAGCTCAATCTATAGAGTATTCACAGCCTCAGGGTGAATTGACATCTGTCCCATCAGAGATAAACTTCCAGAGCTACCTGTCATTAGCCGAGTAGGATCAAATCCTAAGCATAATTGGGAGTTTTATTTAATTTTATTTATATGAAAATGAGACTTGGAAATTAACTGCTCCAGTGTTATTTAATAACTGTATATATTTATACCCTAGACCAAAAAAGATAACTATGAAAAAGACATGTAAAAGGGTGCATATATATGCCGTTCAGTTGTTAAGTCTTCTCCTTTGGCTTTCAATCTTTCCCAACATCAGGGACTTTTCCAATTAAGTGCCTTCTTCTCATTTGGTGGCCAAAATATCCGAGCTTCAGAATCTGTCCTTCCAAAGAACAGTCAGGGTTGATTTCCTTTAGGATTGACTGATTTGATCTCCTTGCAGTCCAAGGGACTCTAAATCATATTGGAGACCCCTGCTCTAAATGGTCTTCTCCAACACAATTTGAAAGTATGTGTGTGTGTGTGTGTGTGTGTGCGCATGCGTGCATGTGTACACACATATCTGTACATACACATGTATATAAGTATATGCATATAAGTATATGTATCCACATACATGTGTCTGTAGGTATGTATACACACATATACAGATGCATATACACATGTATGTATGCATGATGACCTGGGGCATGGCACAAAGGCTACACAGCCAGAGAATAAGTATGAGTCCCTTTATTAACTCCAACTTTGCCCTCAATGCCCTGGTTACTCTCCAATCTGGAGAAAAACTCTTCCATGAACCTGCAACAGCCTTTGGCTACAGATATTCCAGTTCAAACATTGAAAACAGAAAACTTTAAACCATAAATCCAACAAGGCAAGATAAGGTAATAAATCCAGCAGGTTAAGATAAGAAGTTCCAGAAGTGAAGTAACACGGCAGTAAATCAAACCAGTTGGGAGGATGCCAGGAACTCAGATAACAGCAGCCAGCACTAGATAAACTCAGCGTTTGTCCCCTACAATCGCTCCTCCCATTTGCCTCTCCTTTAAACTCCATCCCCAAGTGTACCTTGTGAAGGGAATCAGGGCCCTTTCCTCCCTTGTAAGCCACACAACCCACATTGCTCTCTTCGCCGTTCTTCCCTGTGTGCCCTAAGATGAAGAGGGGGTGGGCCTTGGTCTTCATCTGAACCCTCTCTCCCTTGTTCTACCTCTCCCCCTGCTCTGCCCAGCCTAACTTTGCCCTTCCCCAGTTTCCTCCACAGCCAACAGAGCCACTCTCCCCCTCCCTGTCAGCTGTTCATCTTCCTCCTCAGAGTCAGACTCTGATGGGGGCATGACAATGTGTATATTGCCTCAATGAAGTGTGTTTCACTACAGCTTGCCCATCCATTACTATGCCACCTCATTTCTGATTTCCTCCACAGTGGTGGCCATCTAGTGCAATCACAGCAGCTTTGTTGGTGCTAAAAATCTGAAGGTGTTTCGTAGCATCTTTTCTCGCCGGCAAATTTTACCCCATGGCATAAGCTTTCTCCTGATTTTGTGCTACTATAGATTAACACAGCTCTTTCCTGTAATGTCTAAATATTGTCTAAAATCAGAAGCCAAACCTTCTCACATGTCAAAATGCATTTGAATGCTTTAGTAGTTTTTTAAAAGCACTGTCATTACATTATAATTTGTATCTTCAGCCATTTAAATTGCATTTAACTAGGTAGGAGAATCAAGAAACCAATTCATTCTTTACCCATTGCATCTCTGATAACTTAATATCATGTTTGGAAAGATATTTTGGAATAGACCAATAGAGAAGAGGGCTGCACAGTGCTTGCATTTGAAGGCAAAAAGATGCTCAGGGATCTTCCCATTGTACCTGCCCCAACTCCTTAAAGCAGCTGCATCATTTCCCGGAGTTTTGCAAAGCTGAAATGCTTGTACTTATTTATTTATTAGGCCCCCTATTGATCTTCCGTCTCCTCCCTTCCTTTCTTCTTACACAACCAAATATTCCGAGAGAAAGGCAAAACAATCCCAAATCCACAATCCTCAATAACCAAGCAAGCCAAAATTCCCCCTTCCTCTTCCAGGGTGGTATCAAACAAATAAAAAGAATCCAAGTCTATATTTTAAAGCCTTATTAAGATTGTATTTCTGTCCTCAAGTCTTCAAGGCATCTCCTCCAACAAGATCCAAATTAATATATTTTCTTTATCCTCTCCTTCCGGCTTAATCCGGCCGGGAGGGAGAGTAAACTTTCCCTTCAGCACCTCAAAATAGCCGCTTTTTTTTTTTCTCTTTGTGGAAGAAATCATCAGAAACCATCTTTTCCAGGAATTAAATTAGATAAATCTCTCAAAGCCCTGGGTCGACCAAGAAGAACTTTTACTTTCAATAACTTTCTCTTCTTCCTCCTGGGCGCATACTTGCCCGCTGTCAACTTCTTTGTGGCGGCCATTACGGACCGCCGCTGCACTGCAATCCTGGTAACAGGGGGTTCTGCCGGCCAGGAGGGGTCTGCAACACCCCAAACCCTTCCTCCGGATCCCCTTACTCTTCAGCTACCTGCAGGGCAGCCTTTGCTCCGCACCCGTCCGGGTCGGAGCCCCAAACGGCTAGCAGGGATCGCGCAGCCGCGAATCCCTACCGCTCGCGAAGCCGACAAACCGAAACTCCCATACTTATTTATTTTGTACTTATTTATTTTGTGGATGTTTTTAGTTTTAATGTTTTTAATTGTTATATAATTTTAGAATTGTAAGCCGGCCAGAGTCACTTTGTTGAGTTGGCTATAGAAGAGAAAGGAAAGTTGAAGGAAGGGAGAGAGGGAGCGAGGGAAGGAAGGAGGGAGGGAAGCAGGGGCGAAGGGAGGGAGGAAGAAAGGACTGACTAGCTACTGGTAGTCCTCGACTAACAGCAGTTCATTTAAGGATGGTTCAAAGTTACAATGGCACTGAAAAAAGTGACTTAGTAGAATAGAGTAGAGACAGTAGAGACCTTCAAATTTCTAGGTTCTATTATATCACATGACCTAAAGTGGACACCTAACATCAAAAATGTCATCAAAAAAACACAACAAAGAATGTTCCTTCTGTGCCAACTCAGAAAGCTCAAACTGCCCAAGGAGCTGCTGATACAGTTCTACAGGGGAATTATTGAGTCTATCATCTACACCTCTATAACTGTTTGGTTTGGTTCTGCAACCCAACAGGACAGACACAGACTTCAGAGGATAATTAGGACTGCAGAAAAAACAATTTCTACCAACCTGCCTTCAATAGAGGACCTGTATACTGCACAAGTCAAAAAGAGGGCTGTGAAAATATTTACAGACCCCTCACATCCTGGACATAAACTGTTTCAATTCCTTTCCTCAAAACAACACTATAGAGCACTGCACACCAGAACAACTAGACACAAGGACAGTTTTTTCCCGAACGCCATCACTCTGCTAAACAATTAATTTCCTCAACACTGTTCAACTATTAGAAAGCCTGCACTACTATTACTACTAATCTTCTCATCACTCCTTATCACCCATCCCCTCCCACTTGTGACTGTATGACTATAACTTTGTTGCTTGTATCCTTACGATTTATATTGACTGTTTCCTAGTATGATTTGATTGCTTATTGTACCCTATGGCTATCATTAAGTGTTGCACCTTATGATTCTTGACTCTTGATGAATGTATCCTTTCTTTTATGGGTTAGGGTTAGGATTAGGGTTTTATGTATCCTGAGAGTATTTACACCAAGACATATTCCTTGTGTGCCCAATCACACTTGGCCAATAAAGTATTCTATTCTATTCTATTCTATTCTATTCTATTCTGTTCTGTTCTGTTCTGTTCTGTTCTGTTCTATTCTATTCTAATGGCCATCTTTCATACTTATGACCACTGTAGCACCCTCGTAGTCAGGTGATCAAAATTCAGAAACATGGCCACTGATTCATATTTATGATGGTTGCAGTGTCATGGGGTCATGTGATCACTTTTTCAAATCTTCTGACAAGCAAAGTCAATGGGGAACCAGATTCATTTAACAACCATCTTATAAACTGCAGTGATTCACTTAACAACTGTGGCAAGAAAGATCATAAAGGAGGCAATATTCACCTAACAACTGTCTCCCTTAGCAACAGAAATTTTGGGCTCAGTTTTGGTCATAAATCAAGGACCACCTCTACATACACAAAAGATACATACATACATTCAGTGGTAGGATTCAAAATTTTTTGCCACCAGTTCTGTGGGTGTGGCTTGGTGGGTGTGGCATGGCTTGGTGGGCATGGTAGGGGAAGGATACTGTGAAATCTCCATTCCCTCCTGTTAAGGTAAAATGTCAAACTGCTTTAGTCACATAAGAAAGCATTGATATTGCCGTCCCTCATGTTAAGCATACAAGTTCCATGATGCATCACTGCACATTCCCCTCCCACCAGGTATAAAAAGTACTTACTTTTTTTTTAACCTCTCTCTCATCTCCACCCTGGAAGAATGATGTACCCGAGAGAGAACATAGACATAATGTAAGTTTACTTTTCTACAATAAAAGAATTACTCTGACCTTAAACATTTTTTAAAGTTAATTTTGGCTAGATCCATTAAAGATTATTAACAAATTGGTAGCAGAGGATGGCTGCCAAATTAACTTGAACAAAACATGTCAGGATAAAAAAAAGAAAGAAATCATCAGAAAAATCCAGAATTAATATGAGAGCCTTCACCAGACAAATGGCAGCTCAACTGACACCAATGGGAGCAATAATAGGAACTGGTTTGGATGAAGGCCCACAACTAAATGCATCTACACCATTCACGCCACCCAGGAATGAAACCCATGAGAAAGACAAAATAACTGACAAAAATGAAGATTTAAAATCAACCCCACTCAGAATCATCGAAATATCAATAAGCAGCAAAGACCCGATCGCAGAATTAAGAGCACTCTTTCAAAATACAGACAAACCTCGAACTGAAGAAAGGCAAACAGAGAAAGAAAATAAAACTGCGAGCGCTGAACCGGTAAGTCCTTTACAATCTTGTTTAAACTTACCGGAGGTGGGAAAATATGCTGAGACGCCATTTTCAGACCTACACAGCTCAAAGCCACAGCTAATAAAAATGGCTGACCAATGACCAATCACTGCAGGAATTTTGAAATGGAAGGCGGGAAAAAAGGAAAAAAGATAAGCCTGAAAAGAACGACAAAGGGAGAAACAGGCAGATTGATCGCGAGTCTAACAAAGTAATTTGTGAAGATGGTTGGTCAGTTCTTCACTTGACAAGACCAACAACACCAGAGCCCACAGCAATAGAAATACAAAGAACACCAGATAATAGAGAACCCAAGACTAACACTCAAAATAAAAGTGTCAACAAGAACTCTCCCTCAGAACAGGAAATCTCAAGAGCGATTGAAACACTCACAGCAGCATTCAGGGCTGCATTCACACCCCCAACTCCAAGACAATCACAGACAACGAGCACCAAACTCCCGGCAGCCACGTCATCTCCACATGACCCAACAACCACAGGCAGTCTCCCAGCACCTTCAATCAACATTCCAAAAGCTCCAGAAGCAGCTGCAGCAATCACAGAAGTCACATTCCCCCTCAATGTATCTCCAGCAATTATCTCCGATCTCCAAGCAACCCAGAAAGATTTCACAGCTCCATCTTCACTCCCGAAGGCCTCACTGGCTTTCACAGTGGTCCTAGTGTCTCCAGGGTACTTACTAGCACCACCAATAGCTCAAACCTCCCAAGGGGGATTCCCAATGCTAGGAAACCCCCTCCTGAATCCAGCACAGCTTCAGGATGCTACAGTTCCCCAGTCAGGAATTAAGAACGAAACCACAGCTCCAATGCAATTTTTTAACCCTTCACTTTCTGCAACAGCTCTTCAGGGAACATCCTCCACAGGAAACCAACATAAAATGAACATGGCGCAAAATCAGAACATCATGCATGTACAGTCAGCTCCAGTCACCTTGCAAAAAAAAAGGGACAGTAAGTTTTTCGAACTTAACAGCATGCATACCAATGTCCTTCTGTCAATATGCACACATTCCAGAACATCAACAACAACAATTTTTGAACACCAATCTAGTCCAACACAACATCTTACCTAATGGTTTCCCCAAGCTATGTGAAACAGGTAATAATCTAATGGACTGAGCACAACAATTTCAGATTGCATTAATGAAGGAGAATGCCCTTTTTCTCATACTGAACCCACCCCAAAAGCCATGGTCTATAGAGGTGGATTGTATTCACCATCGGGCGTTTTGCTTAATGCCGAGTTCCCTCGAACCAGCCATATACCACATCATACTCAATGGGTCCACCATCTCTGAGATTTGGGAGAAGATATGTCACCTGTTTTATAGCAAAAATAGAAGTACCACTAGCAGAATATCTAGAGAGTTTCATTCTGCTAGACTGAGACCAGGAGTAAGCATGAGTGAACATCTGCTCAACTTAAACGCCATGAGATCTGATCTGTTACAAAGGGGTGAGACAATCACAGAAGGAGGTTTTATTAGTATTATAATTAATTCCTTCGACTCTAGCTGGGACTATTTTCTTAATCAATTGGATAATCTAAATTATGACAACATTTCACACAAAACATTACCAGGAAGGCTGGTGGCTGAGGGTAATCTCAGAAAGGATCGAGCTTTGCTTCATAAGGAACACAGGGTTGTAAAAAGAGTTAACTTTGTGGAACAGGTAAATGCGTTACTAGGGTGTTATACATGTGGTTCGAGAGATCACTTTAAGAAGAATTGTCCTAAGGCCTTTAAAGGCAGAGAACCCATTAAGCATCCCCTGCCATACTATACAAGTTATCAGAGGGAAAGGCCCAACTCTGGACAAAGATATCAAGGTAGACATCCCAGTAGCCAAAGACACGGTGTAAATTTGAGACATAGAAAATCACCAAGCCCAAGAGATCCAGTCGGGAGAACAATAGGACTGACACTGATTCCGTGAATGGGATCAGAGACGTAGAACTAAATCTTGGCGTAAACATAAGGGAACAATGTTGGTTAATTGACTCTAGGGCAACAGCACATACATCTTGCAATAGAGAGCTGATCACCTCTTTAGACGAGGTGTCGTTTAACATTAAAGTTGCCAACCAAAAATTCATGCAGATGGTTGGGAAGGGGGGTGTCCACATCCCAGGTCTTGGGAGAATCAAGGAAGTTCTGTTTATACCTGAAATACCATATAACGTCCTATCTGTAGTTAAAGGTACCAAAATCAGGGTGTTATTTAAGGATGGCACAGTCCAACTTACCAATGATGGCAAGGAGGTAGGGGACGTTATAGTGACCAGTGGGTTATCTTATTTTATACCCACGATAAATACCACCGCACAAATCATAGCCAATTTATCAAATGATGGTGTTAAGAATGGGAAGGAAGAGAGGGAAAAAGATGATAATGCCGACAGTGACACAAGTGATGGGGAAATAGAAGGGGAAAGTGATAATGATATTAACAATGTAAGTGTTGAAAATGTTGTAATCAAAATGAATGACTCAAAACATATTTCAATTGGTAAACCTTTACATAATAATTGTGCCCATATTTTGCATAGAAAGTTGGGGCATATTGGTTTTCCCGTTGTTAAAAAGATGTTGAATTGTTCTGAGGGACTCAAAGTAAACAATTGTGAAAATTATTTAGAGTGTTCCATTTGTAAGAGTTCAAAGTCAATAGAAAGACCCCAACCAAAAAATAAAAATAAAAAAGGAACACCACGCATATTTTTCAGTTGGTACACATGGATCTAGTAGGCCCCTTGAAGCCCTCTATTGGCCACAAAAAATATTTTCTCACAATTGTCGACGACCATAGTAGATACGGTTTCGTATATACCCTCAAACACAAGGGGGAAACATTCACCAAGTTTAAAGAATTCTATAAGAGGGTAGAAATCCAACATACCATTAAAATCAAACAGATCATGACAGACCGCGGTTCTGAATTTCTTTCCAAAGAATTCAGTGACTGGTTTAATAAACATGGTTTAATACATTTTACAACTTCGCCATTTTCTGCTTTTCAAAATGGTGTGGCAGAATGCAAGAATGGCGTATTACAGACTATGGTTAGATGCATATTAGAAGATGCCGGATTAAACTTTTCATATTGGGAAGAGGCCGTCTTGTATTCAAACTATACCCTTAATAGAATATGGTCAAGTGTGATATAGAAAACCCCATATGAAATAATGTATAATCAGAAGCCCACACTAGCACATCTCCATGTTTTGGGGGTAACTGCCGATGTACACATACCCAAGAAACTCAGATGAAAAGGAGATAAAGTATCAAAAATTTGTTGATTATGAACCAAAAACCAAAGCTTACAGATTCATGGATAGTAATCACAAGATAATCATATCGAGATCAGCAAATTTCCATGAAAACACAAACTGGAGTAAGATCCATTCAAATGAAAGACACATTCAAAACTGATCAGAAACAATCACAACTTCACACACATACTACAAAAACAAAACCCAACAGAAATAGCATTAGGGTTAGGGAGTGGAAGGAAGGTCACCACATACTCAAAACCAAAGATATAGATGAGTACAGTTCAGATGACTCATTGAAAAAAATATCCCAATCGAAAACATACCCAGGAGATCACTAAGATCTAATAAGAGCAAAATTCCAAATACCTTAAGGGACTATGTGATGTCTATTGATACCACCATAACCACACCCAAAAATTATAATGACATACACGCACTCCCACCAAATGAACAGCTAAAATGGAAAGAGGCCATGCAGAGGGAGATGGAAAGTATTAAAAAACTAGAAGTTTACAGCCCCTCAAAGGCTCCAGAGAACAAAAAAAAATATCGGTACCAGATGGGTATACAAAATAAAACCTTTAGAGGATAACAAAAATATATACAAAGCAAGACTGGTGGCACAAGTTTTCTCACAAAAGTTTCCAGACGATTACATACACACTTATTCACCTACAGTGAGGGTAGAGAGTGTTAAGACAGCCTTAGTCATTGCCTCAATTCTAAATGAACACGTGTATCAATTCGATGTACAAACAGCATACCTACACGCACCTTTAGATAAGGAATTATATGTCAGAGCACCACCAGGAATTGAATGTAATGAAGGAAAAACCTGGCTACTCAATAAAAGTCTCTATGGTCTGCGACAATCGGGTAAGAGATGGTATGATTGTTTTTCCAAAACTTTAAGACTAATAGGTTTCACCGCCACATCAGCTGACAAATGTGTATTTATTAAAAGGGAACAAGGTATATGTGAAAAAATACTTGTCTATGTCGATGATATATTATACATATGTAAAAGTAAATTTAAATGTGATCAATTCGCCAAAAAACTTCAAAAACATTTTTCATTGAAATCTTTGGGAAAAATCGATAAATATTTAGGAGTTCAGATTACCGAATCACATAGGGGTTTCATACTATCACAAAAGGAAAAGATATTAGAATTACTGGAGAAATGCAATATGTCTGATGCCAAACCATCATATACCCCCATGCAGACTGACTTCCTAAAGAACATGTTTAATGATGATGAGGTATTTAAGAACAATACAGTTTATCGATCTACAATTGGTTCGTTTCTTTATATAGCCGATTGGACTAGACCAGACATAGCACTATCAGTCAACTTACTCTCAAGACACGTAAATAACCCAAAAATGTACCACTGGAATGCGATCAAAAGATTATTGAGATATTTGAAACACACCGCTGATGCAGTTTTGTCGCTTAATCCAAATACATCGAGCACACCTAGACTTTCATGTTACACAGATGCCGATTGGGCTGGAGATGTCAAAACACGAAAAAGTACTTCAGGGTATGTTATTTTTCTGAATGATAGTTCTCTCCACTGGTATAGTGGAAAACAAAAACTTGTATCAACTTCAACTACAGAAGCCGAATTTGTTTGTTTATCAAATGCCGCAAATAACTTAATTTGGTTCGTCAATTTATTGATGGACATTTGGAAAGAACCTTCATACCCCATAATCATTCAGGAAGATAATAAAGCAGCAATAGATATATCCAAGGTCAATGCTATAGGCCACAGATCAAGGCACGTCGACATTAAGTACAAGCACGTGAGACAGTTGTCAGAAATTGGATTCATAAAAGCTGTACATTGTGAGACTAAGGAACAAACTGCAGATATTTTGACCAAACCTCTTCCCTCAAAACAACATTCATACCTGACAAAGAAACTGTGTATAATTATAAAAATGGTGTATGATAATATCTATGTTAATGTTCCCTCAATTATAAATAAGTTCGACCTTAGAAGGGGAATTGTTAAGGTAAAATGTCAAACTGCTTTAGTCACATAAGAAAACATTGATATTGCCGTCCCTCATGTTAAGCATACAAGTTCCATGATGCATCACTGCACATTCACCTCCCACCAGGTATAAAAAGTACTTACTTTTTTTTTAACCTCTCTCTCCTCTCCACCCTGGAAGAATGATGTACCTAAGAGAGAACATAGACATAATGTAAGTTTACATTTCTACAATAAAAGAATTACTCTGACCTTAAACATTTTTTAAAGTTAATTTTGGCCAGATCCATTAAAGGTTATTAACACCTGCCCACCTCACTAACCTGCTTTCCAGTTTCGTTCTCCTGTGCAGGGCAACAAAAGAAGACCCAGCTGATCAGCTGGAACTCCAGAGGCAGAGAATAGATGGGGGCCGGGCCAGTCAGAGGTGGTATTTGGCGGTTCTCCAAACTACTCAAAATGTCCACTACCGGTTCTCCAGAACCAGTCAGAACCTGCTGAATACCATCTCTACATACATTACATACATGCATACATACATACATACATACATACATACATACATACATACATACATACATACCAAGAAAAGATTCATCTGATGTAAGGAGTTACAGGCAGGTCTTCCTGAGTACTTCTGCATGTTCTGAAGCACCCTTTTCTTTTCAAGAGGAAAGCATTGCACAGCCCTGCTCATGAACATTATTTCAGATGGACCTCCATTTGGACTAATAAATTGATAGTTTGCACAGGGTCACGATGGCTCAAGCGCTAAGCATATGTTTGGGTTCCTTTTTTTCCTGTTATTGGTACAGAGCCTGTCAGGCAATCCCCTGTAGATGAGACTTACAGCTTCATCCTTGGCATGATGTTAGCCTACTAGCAGGACTACCATTAATCAAAACAAACAAACAACCCCACAGAAGCAACCCCCCAATAAGTTGGCACTGGAAGAATCTGTCAATGGGAGGGGAGATCCATCAACCTTTCTCAGCCATTGTTCTGACTCTGAGGAGGCTCATTAGCTAGCCAGATGCCACTGCTTTTTCATGGTCATATATTGTCTTAAGGGAAGCATTGTTTTCTGTCCAGCTAATGCTGGAAAGGTGCCTGTTTCAGAAAATGGCACCATCTGCCTAACAAATGGACATAGGATAGTTGCTAGCTTCTCCTAAATGTGCACGGCTTCTCAAAGTCCCCTAGCAGACATCAGCAAAGAGGATGAGTTGTTTTTACCATCCTCAGAGCCAAGAACAGGCAACCTTTGGTCATGGAGTCTCTGCATAGCCCTGACCCCTTTTATTTGGGGCCTCTTAGCTCTCTCCAAGGTTCAGCAGCATAATTAGGACAAATCAATTGCCTGATATCCAGTGTTTGGAGATGAGAAACACAGGCATGCTACAGGAGTCTGCAGAAATGGCAAGCAAGTCTTTTGTTTCATGATGTCATCATGGAATTGATGCCAATGACAACTATGACATCATGAAGCAACTAATATAAACAATGTACTTCAAGTAATTTGCACAGTGATCTCATGAGATGTGTGAAATCAGTGTCAGGTATACCAGATGCCTCTGGTGCAACAATTGAATCACAGAATAATAGATTTGGAAGAGACTTTGGAGGTCTTCTACTTCAATCCCCTGATCAGGCAGGAAACCCTCTACAATTTCAGATAAATGGATAGCTAATCTCAGATAACAGATAATCAGGGTTGGAAGGGACCTTGTAGGTCATCTAGTCCAACCCCCCACCCAAGCGGGAGACCCTACACCATTTCTGACAAATGGCAGTCCAATCTCTTCTTGAAAGTCTCAAGTGATGGCGCTCCCACAACTTCCGAGGGCAAGCTGTTCCATTGGTTGATTGTTCTCACTGTCAGAAAGTTTCTCCTTATTTCCATGTTAAATCTCTCCTTGTTCAGTTTCCATTCATTATTCCTTGTCTGGCCTACAGGCGCTTTAGAAAATAGCTTGATCCTTTCCTCCCTGTGGCAGCCCCTCAAATATTGGAAGACCGCTATCATGTCTCCCCAGGTCCTTCTCTTTACTAGACTAGCCAAGCCCAGTTCCTGCAACTGTTCGTTGTATGTTTTAGCCTCCAGTTCCCTAATCATCCTGGTTGCTCTTCTCTGTACTTTTTCTCAAGCCTCAACATCTTTTTTATAATGTGGTGACCAAAACTGGATGCAGTACTCTAGGTGTGGTCTTACTAAGGCTTTATAGAGTGGTATTAGTACTACCCTTGATCTTGATTGTATCCCTCTGTTAATACAACTTCGGATTGCATTAGTTTTTTTGGCTGCTGCTGCACAATGCTGGCTCATATTTAGCTGGTTGTCCACTAAGACTCCAAGATCTCTCTCACAGTTACTGCTATTGAGCCTGGTTTCACCCAGTCTATATGTGCACTTTTGGTTTTTCTTGCCTAAGTGTAGGACTTTACTTTTCTCTACATTGAATTTCATTTTGTTAGATACGGCCCAGTGTTCTAGTCTGTCAAGATCCATCTGGATCTTGAGCCTATCTTCTTGGGTGTTAGCTATTCCTGCCAGCTTAGTATCATCTGCAAATTTGGTAAAATCTCTTCTTAAAAGCCTCCAGTGTTGGAGCATTCACAACTTCTGGAGGAAAATTGTTCCACTGATTAATTGCTCTAACTGTTGGGAAATTTCTCCTTAGTTCTAGGTTGCTTCTCTCCTTGATTAGTTCCCATCCATTGCTTCTTGTCCTGCCCTCAGGTGCTTTGGATAATAGCTTGACTCCCTCTTCTTCATGGCAGCTCCTTAGATATTGGAACACTGCTATCATGTCACCCCTTGTCCCTCTTTTCATTAAACTAGGCATACCCAATTCCTGTAACTGTTCTTCATATGTTTTAGCCTCTTAGAGTAGACTACACAGAGATTGATTCAAACAAACACACTTAACTTGATTAGTACGGGGCCATTCTTAGGTTTTTTTGAAAATGCATTGAGTCATTAATTAACCAAGCATGCTGTGTTAGGACCACACATTGATCCTTAAGAAATCTAAGTCGTTAAATTAGCCATGCTTAGCAAGTTGTACGAATCCAGCTGCTTGTTCCTTCCCCAACCTAGTGAAATATGTATGAATCTGGCTTTATTTTATATGCATTGTATGGAATACACATTTTGTAGTCATTTTTCTAAGCGTACATTCTTATATGACTGTGGGGATGAGAAGTAAATTATAAAATTCAGAAAATTATAAAAACTGAGGGACAGCTGTGCACCTAGTCTATGAAATGAGAAATCAGTGAATTTGCTTAAAAATACAAAATAAATGCTCCCTCATTCTTTCTCATAGAAAAGAGTCTCTAAGGCAAGAAAGGACAGCAAATGAACAATGCAAGGAAGTCTCCAGAAACTGTAGGCACTCTGGCAGAAAGTCTAAGGCTCAAAAAAAGGCAAGCTGCAGGCAAGGCTTATGAAAGATAAATTACAGATTTGAGCATCTGTATGCTGCTTAGAAATAGTTTTAATGGAACAGCTTATATGCCTGCAATTAAAGACATTTTATTTATTTATCAAATTTTAAAACTGCCCAACTTTCCCCTAGAGGGACTCCAGGCGGTATGCTCATAAAATATTAAAAACACAGAAACTGTATATAAAATTGAAAAGATGCAAGTGATGTTTAAAATTAATTAAAAGGCATGGGGTGGGTGTTCAGGGAGCTAAACAGCCCCATGGCTGCATGCTCCTTTGTTCCCCCCAAGCAAGGCCACAGGTCCGTGTTTTCATACCTTTCCAGAAGGCCAGGAAAGTCAGGCCCTGCCTCATAGTTGTGGTAGGAGAGAATATTCCACAAGGGTAAGGACAATGGAGGAGACAGCTGTCTTCCTGGAGTCCATCAATTTGTAATTCTTTGGCTGATGGAGTCCACAACATACTTTCTCTACCTTATTGGTGGGACGGGCTGATATAATAGGACAAAGATGATTCTATGGGTAACCTGGTCCATGCCATGAAGGGCTTTAAAGATTATAGCTAACACCTTGAATTGAGCCACATTGCAATAATCCAAACGGGAGATGAACCAGGGACAGATGACCAGATTTACATGGTTTAAATAGACATATCTGCAATAAAAATACAGCCAATTTGTTAGAAACAAAAGGAAAAACAAAGAGAAAGCAGAAGTTCTAAACTCTTCTTTCTTTCTTTCTTTCTTTCTTTCTTTCTTTCTTTCTTTCTTTCTTTCTTTCTTTCTTTCTTTCTTTCTTTCTTTCTTTCTTTTTTGCATTCACCTTTTATCAGTAGGGAAATTGAGCCTTGGTTGCTCATTGTTATGCTCCTGGAGGAAGGAGGGAGACACAGCTTAGGATAGACAAGGGAAGGGTAAGAGAGAATTTAGCTATTTTAAACCGATTCAGATCTTGAAGGCAGGATAGAAGATATCCCAGGATGCTAAAGGAACTAGCAGAGGTGTTTGCAGAATGACTTTTAGAAATGTTTGAGAACTTTTGCAGGATTGATGAGGTCCTAGGAGACTGGAGGAAAACAAATGTCATCCCCATCTACAAAAAATGGAAGGGGTGAGGCTGAGAAATCACATATTACAGTGTGATGTTTGTGCCAGTTGGGCGTCTTTGAACAGATTAGCAAGTAACATGTTTGTCAGATTTGATGTGTTATTTTTCCCCTTCTCTTCAATCCTGTCCAATTCTTGGAGACTGCCTGGATAAGTCTCTGAAGTTTTAATGGCAAGATTTTTCAGAAGTAGTTTGCCATTTCCTCTTTCCTAGGGCTTAGAGAAAGTGACTGGCCCAAGGTCATGAACTTCTAATCTAATGCCTCAAGCTCTTTGATAAGCATCAGAGGTGGTATTCAGCAGGTTCTGACCAGTTCTGGGGAACCAGTAGCAGAAATTTTGAGTAGTTCGGAGAACTTGCAAATACCACCTCTGACTGGCCCCGCCCCCATCTATTCTCTGCCTCCAGAGTCCCAGCTGATTGGCTGGGTCAGAGGTGGTATTCAGCAGGTTCTGACCAGTTCTGGGGAACCAGTAGCAGAAATTTTGAGTAGTTCGGAGAACTTGCAAATACCACCTCTGACTGGCCCTGCCCCCATCTATTCTCTGCCTCCCGACTCCCAGCTGATCGGCTGGGTCTTCTTTGGTTGCCCTGCACAGGAGAACGGAGCTGGAAAGCAGGTTAGTGGGGTGGGGAGGAAATGGAGATTTTACAGTATCCTTCCCCTGCCACGCCCACCAAGCCACACCATGCCCACCAAGCCACACCCACAGAACCGGTAGTAAAAAAATTTGAATCTCACCACTGATAAGTATGTACAATTAACATATGCTTCTGTGGGTTTGTTGTTCACCAGACATGTATTTTACTTGAACTTTAGCAAAGCCTTTGATAGTGTCATAATATTATACATCATATGCTAGTAAAGTATGGAGTAGATAACACTGTTGGTAGTTGGACACACAGTTGCCTGAATGACTGTATCAAAAGAGTGCTCATTAATGGCTCCACTTCAGTTTCAAGTGAAGTATTGAATAGCTGCTGATGACACAAAAATGTTAGTCATGGCGAATGTTTTAGAGAGATGGGAGGTTCAAAAATAACTAAGCAAACTGGAACAGTGGGCTGGCATTAATAACATGGAATTTAATAGGGAGAAATGGAAGCTTTGCATCTCAGTAGGAAAAATGTAAGTCATAAATATAGATGGGGGGGGGGCTGACTTGGCAGTTGTGCATGTTGAAGGGATCTGTGTAACCTTGTCGACCAACATTAAATATAAACCAGCAGTGTGATACAACTATCTTGGGGTGCATTAATAGGAGCATAAAGCCCAGATCATAGGAACTAATTGTCCCATTCTACTCTGCCTTGATCAGTGCATTTGGATACTGGGTCCAATATTGGACACCATAGTTCAAACAGACAATGAAAAATGTGACATAGAAGTCCACTCTCAAGTTGATGAAGCATCTAATCATCAAGCTCTAACAGGAATAGATATAGAATTTGCTGGGTGTATTTGATCTACAGAAGAAGCAATTGAGAGGAGCTGTAGCAGACTTCAAATACCTGAAAGGCTATCATACAGAAGAGAGAATGGATATATTCTCTATTTTCCCAGAGAACAGGACCACAATGGGTGGGTTAAAACTAAAAGAAAAGAGGTATGGGTTAGATATCAAGGCCGACTATATGAGTTGCCAGCCATTGGAACAGGCTGATATCTTTAAGCAGAGATAGGGTGGTCATCTGTTAGAGATGCTCTACTGGATCCTGCGTGAGCAGGGGACTGAATTACATTCAGTGGTGGTATTCAGCCAGTTTGCACCGGTTCAAGTGAACTGGTTGTTAAATTAACCCCCTCCCCCGCTATCAAAGTGGATCCAGGGCACTACGCTGCAATAGAGAAACAGGCAATGGAGCAGCTGTGAGGGAAGGAGAAGGCCACTTTCCCTCTTTCTTCATCCTGCTCCTCCTCCTTCCCTTGTGCCAGCCATTCCATTGTCCATTTCTCCATTGCAGCACAGTGCCCAGGAGCCACTTTGATAGCAATGTGTGTGTGTGTGTGTGTGTAATAATTTGCCTGGCCAAACTAACCCTGCAGTCTCCCCTACGTTGGGCCCAGCTTCAATCATGTTGCCAACTTAAATCCTTGCCCCTCTCACTTTTGCCCACAAACTAACCAACACTCCCTGCATACAGCTCCATGGGGAAGGGGGAAATCACTCCCTCCACTTCCCCCCAATTCTCCACTTCCTGCATGAGCTCTTGGAAGCATCAACGCTTTGTCTCTATGGTAACTCCCCCCTCCTCATTCCTCAAAAATCTCTTCTCTTAAAGAAGCCATGTACTGAAGGCTGAAACAGCCGTGAGACCAATGTGCAGAGAAGCACCCTCAGAAACAGCCTTTTGGCAAAGGGTGGAAATTTAACAAATCATTTCACCCAGGGTCAGGTTGGCCATTGCATGACGGGAGGCTTGTCCCACATGTGCAGCAGAGTCAGAGGATGGAGGTGGGCCACGCCTCCCACAACAGCCAAACTGACCCTAGGCGAACCAGTTGTTAAATTATTTGAATCCCACCACTTACTAGATTACTTGTATGGTCACTGCCAACGTTATAATTTTAACATTTTGGATATCATTTTTGGTAGGAACAAAAGCTCCTACATCCAGTGTGAATTTGCAAAACAGTTACAATCCTATTCTCCATGTGGGGGAAGATGAGATTTTCTGATTCTAATGCTCGCTTCGGCAGCACATATACTTAAATTGGAACGATACAGAGCTCTTCTGGTTTTTTTTTCCCACCCCAGTTTTGGAGGTGGGGAGTATAATATAGAAGTTGGGCTGGTTTCATTGTTTTAACATTGTAGCTGTGTTCATCCAGCATGCTCAGCTAGGTCAGCCAAATTGTAATAACTTTTTTGGGGATGTAACAGTGTGCATTTGACTAGTTTATGGTTCATGTAAAGGTTTCATTCATAATGAGATTAACCATGAGCAAATGCAACCTATATTTCGGTATCAGGAAAATGGCAAACAAACACGAATGGATGTTTTATATCTCTTCCTTTCTTAATTACAGATCACTCTGAGAACAGTATGAAATGGAATGGTGGCTGAATACATGCAAACAGAGTAGAAAAGGTCAATCCTATGAAGAGCCCTATTGGATCAAACAATCCTCTAGCTAAAGGTTTTTTGTTCAACAGTGGTTGCAAAGGTCATAAAACAACAGCAATATAACTGCATGTTTTGTTTGGTAGAGAACCATGGAGATCTTGTAGAAACCACCTAGAACCCTTACGACAACAACAACAGGTGCTAACAACAGGTGCAGAATAATGCCTTGAGCCAAGGGAAGACAAAAGGAATTAGAAAGAAATTCAGACTGACATCCCATGACTCCGTGGGATTTTAGAAGGATGGAAGGAAAAACATAGGCAGATTTGCAAGTTTATATTACTTGTATCCTCTCTGTAAAGTATGGTTCTAGTCTTCCTGTAGGGTCCATTTCCCGATCTGCTACACCTCATAGGGCTGACATTCACACAGACTGATGGCTGAACAATAAAAATGGACACCCCCAAAAAAAAAAAAATTTGTACCTTACTTATCACTGAGACTTATCCGAATTTGGAAAAATAAATTTATGACCCCAATTATTCTGTGAGTTGAAAACCTGATGTTACTTGCAATTTATGAATGAGCTACTTGCAAACATAGATCATGTACAGATGATTATAATGAAATAGTGTATACTGAAATAATTGTGTAAAATATATGTGAATGTACAAGGATCCCTTACACAGTGGTACCTCAGTCTTCATTGGTAATTCGTTCCAGAAGATGTGCTGAATATGAAAACTGATGTGTACCAAGAAAACCGTATGACTTACCACATGACCCACTATTTCAGGTGAAAGAAATAGCAAGTCATGAGGCAGCCGACATTGGCAAGTTGTTCCTTGCATGTCAACTACCGGAAGAAAGATGAGCTCCAGGACAAAATTTCTGCTTCAAAATGCATTGAATACTGAATTTGACAAATTTTGAAGCAGCTGAGTGCCAAGGTATGTCTCGGTCTATCTGTCTCTCTCTCTCTCCCCCCTTCCTCTCTCTCTGATAGTTCTTGAATTACAGTGACAATTACGATCAGAATTTCTATTATAAATTGTTGCAGCCTTAAGAACTCACTGTCATGGTTCCAAGTAATGAACTCCAGGAAATCAGGACTCTGACATATAGTTCAGGGTTCAAGAAACCCTTTAATGAGTACATCATATCAGCACTTAGAAAGGTGAAGCTAGCTCTAAATTATTCCCCCACATAGGGATAATTAAAAGAATAGGATTCCCCCACCTCCCCTGGGTCTCTCAGGTCATATGGGCCAATCAGCCCGGCTGTAGGTTCCCACCAGGCTTCAACAGGTGCCCGTTGACAGGACCTTGGTTCACACACCAGTTGGTGAATGTTGTGACTAGACATCTGAGGCACCACATTCTAAGTTCCCCTCTCCAACCCTTGCATGGCAACCAAGAAACAAAATAGAAATAAGCATGGCTTCAGTTTTGCAGGTTGACACTCCGATCCAATTCTATGACAATTCCCCAATGGACTTTTCTTTTCTTTTCTTTTTTGCCAGAAATAGGCAAAAAAAAATTCATGAAAGATGATCAGGACACTGCAACCAATTGTAAATACAAATCAGTCCCAAGCACCCAATTGTGATCACATGACTGGGGAGGCGGTATGACAGACTTAAATAGATATATAGCTTGAAAGTCACTTTTTTTGAGGCCACTGTAACTTTCAACTATCATTAAACATACAGTTGTAAGTTGAGGACTAGCTATGTGCATGAAAGAACCATGGTGGCCCAATGGTTAGAATGCAGTATTGCAGGCTAATTCTGCTGACTGCCAGCAGTTCAATGCTCACTGGCTCAAGGTTGTCTCAGCCTTCCATCCTTCTGAGGTCAGCAAAATGAGGGCCTGCATTGTTGGGGACAATATGCTGACTTTATAAACTGTTTAGAGCAGGGGTGTCAAACTCACATGGTCACAGTGATGTCACGTGACGTATCGTGACTTTTCCCCCCTTCACTAAACCAGGTGTGGGCGTGGCCAGCACGCGACACATCCGGCCCATGGGCTGCAAGTTTGACAGCCCTGGTTTAGAGAGTGCTGTAAAACAGTGGCCCTCAACCTTTTTTGTGCCACGGCCCGGTACTGATATCACAAAATGATCCACAGCCCGGTACTGGCATCAGCACACATGACAAGGCAAGGCGAGCTGAGCGACCGGCCAGCCAGCCGTCCCCCGCTTCTCCCTGCCACCTTCAACTCCTCCTTTGTACCTTTTTTGTGCTTTTTTGTGCTTTCTTAATCTCCTCCACCATCGGGACGGCTCTTCGTTTGAAGCCGCCCCCCCCCCCCTTCGATGAAACTAAGGCATGAGGATTCCTTCAGGACCCAAATGCTGCTTTCCAACCGGAAAAGCTCACCCGGAAGCACTTTCTCATCGAAACAAGATGGCGGTGCCCAGCAAACTGGCGGCCTGGTAGAAAATGATCCACAGACCGGTACCGGTCCGGGGCCCGGTGGCTGGGGACCCCTGCTGTAAAGCACTGTGAAGCGGTATATATGTCTAAGTGCTATCGTTAAGTGTTATTGCTATAAATAAAAGCAAACAAATAATAATGATGACAACTTTGATTTTTATTTTTCTACACCAGGTGCCAAAAGGTCATTTTCATTTTGTACACAGTAATATCTTATCTACCATAAAGATGTGTATGCATAGAGTGATTGGGGACCATCATCCTGCCTACTGCAAATCCAGCCCTTGCTTTTTCCCCAGTCCTAACATACTGTGATTCTATGGATCATTAACTCTCAAATAAATTCAGCTGAATCCCATAGGTCTGAGGCCCTTTTAAAATCCAGAGGTTGCCTGAAAGCAGCCAAGGCTTTCTTTGCTTGAATGCTTCCCCCTCTACTTTTCTCCATCAAGCACCATTAGCAATCTGATTATTTGCTGTCTTTCTTTTTTTCCCATTTCTAAACAAGGTGGGATAGACAGAGGCCGCCTGGTGAGACAATTTAATGCAAAATTATGTCTTGGTTTCTGGACTGACGGGCAGTTCTCAGATTGAACCAGATGTTCCTCAAAATCCATTTACTGCTCATCTAAAAGAATGAATACTCTGAAAGGATTTGATTGATGCTTTCCAAGTTTTGAATGAAACATTATGATTTAAGGAGAAAAATAAAATGTGAACTGGGGGAGGGGTGGATAGTGGGGACTGCCAAAGACAGAAGCTTTCAATATTATTCTGAAAGATCTTCAGTGCTGATGAAAAAAGTTTCATTTTTCAAACAATTATTCAGTACTCCAAGTAAAAGAATGTTCAACCACTCTTTAAAATCCCCTCCTTATGTGATTGGCTATGTCTCATCTTAATGTCATCTTTCAGCAACATTTTTCATCCATATAATGAATATGGGAAGAACAATGGAATGAAAAAGTAATTTAAAGGCCTCATTTAAAGAGTTTTGTGACGACAGATAAACAGACAGACAGACAGAGGGAAAGGGAAAAAGCAATATTCACATAATATAAATATAGGTGATTCTTGACTTACAGCCATTTGTTTAGCAACTGAAGTTATGATGGCTCTGAAAAAAGTGACTTACAACTGATCCTCATACTTACAACTGTTGCATCATTCCACAGTCACACCCCAAAATTCATGCATGTAGTACATGAATGTGTTTACAACGGTTGCAGCAACCTGGGGTCACATGGTCACCATTTGCTACCTTCCCAGTCTGCTTCTGATGATGAGCAAACTCAATGGTGGAAGTCATATTCGCTTAATGAGCATATGATTCATTTAACACCTGCAGTGATCCCCTTAAAAACCATGGGAAAAAATGTTGTAAAATTGGGTGTGATGCAACTGTCTTGCTTAGCAAGAGAAATTCTGGCCCCAGCCCAGTGTGGTTGTAAGTTGATGATTACCTGTATCCAGGGGTGGGCTTCAAAGATTTTAGCAATGGGTTCTCTGCCCGGTTGCTGGGTGGGCGTGGCCATGGTGGGTGTGACCTAATCAGTCTCCTGCACCACGGCGGGAGGGATGTTTTTGCCCTCCCCGGGATCCAGAGGCTTTCCTCGAGCCTCCAGGAGGGCGAAAATGGTCTCCCAGGGCTCCAGAGGGTCTTTGGAAGTCGGAAACGGGACCATTTCCAGCCTTTCTGAACTTCCAGGAGGCCCATTTTTCACCTTCCCCAAGCCTCTGTGCACGCCCTGCACTTACCTGCATCCAAAACAGACCGCATGGGGACTCCTGGGAGGGGAGGGGCAGGGTGGATGGGTGGGTGGGGCGGGGCCAGTCAGGAGTGGGATTTGGCGGTTCTCCGAACTGTGACGAATCTTAGCCAGAGGATCTCCCGAACCCCTGTGAATCCCCAGAAGCCCACCTCTGCCTGTATCCCATATTGATCAGAGAATATGGCAGTTGTAATCTGATGCATCTGACTGTTTCAATTTGGAGAAGGTTTCCATTAATATTTTTCTAGCGTTGAACTAAGGCCAACTCTTGTGAATCTGAAGCTTATCCACTCCTATCCAGGGGTGGGATTCTACCCGTTCGCACCTATTCGCTAGAACCGGATGTTAACATTCTAAGCCGTTCGGAGAACTGGTTGTTAGAAGAAATTACTGGCCTAGTCCTGTAAGGAAGGCAGGAAGGAAACATTCTGGTGTTGCTTACAGAAACCACCTCTCCATTAACTCTTATTACATTCTTGGCAGGACTAGACTTCCTGTCTCAGGAACTTCTCTGGAGTTTTTTTCCCTCCTTTGCTGGTACTTTGCTTGTGTGGAGGGACCATTCAAAATTACAATGGCACTGAAAAAAGTGACTTTTGACCATTTCTTACAACTGTTGCAGCATCCCCACAGTCACGAGAGGCCAGGTGAGAAGATGTGAGCCTTGATGGGAGTGATATTGAGTTGGCCACGCCCAGTCAATAACATGACCACCTAGCCATGCCCACCAACTTAGCCATGCCCACAGAACCAGTTGTTAAAAAATTTGAATCCCACTCCTGCTCCTATCCATTTAGGACAACATATACCTCCTCCTTGCCTTGTTCTATAGTCCTTCAGATAAGTGAAGAGTTTTATTACTGTTATTTCTGTATGCATGCGTGTATGCACAAACTGTTTGTGCATGTCCGTGCACAAGACAGGTCTGTGTCTGCACATCAAGTTATAAACATATCCATTATTCTAATAACATGGAAATTGCCTGCTTGCCCTTCTACTTGTGATGCTGAACTCAGTAACAACTTTTGTCTTTCCAAACATCACCTTCTCATAATCCTTACCTTTTTTGGTCTTTCCTCCCATTCTCCTTTGTATTCAAAATCAATATCTGAAATCTCCCCTTGTTATTTAAACAAAAGAAAAGAGCAGACCAAAAGAGGATACTGACTTCTGAGAGTACTTTCTTGAAAGATAAACAGCTTCACTTCTGCTCATTGTGAGTCCAATAATTTAGAGCAAAGAGCAGTATAAAATTAACTTAGCCAAGAACTCTTTCTCTTGGTCTCTCACTCCAAGGCCAACCACAGGACACAACTACAGTTTGAACCTCAAGCTGGGGGTGCATTTGCACTAAAATGCTAAAGTTGGTTAATAGGTTCCCATTGTATTTTCTTTGAGCAGGGGTGAAGGGAAAAGTCTTGGGTGAAAGGATTAAGAATACCCCCCATCCCAATTTGTCCTTTACTTTTGCACATGCCAAAAAAATGAATGAAGATGGGAATAGAATAGAACAGGCTTCCTGTTATGGCCTTCCTTTTAGGCCCTTCTCAGTTAACAACTTGGTCAATTTGAATTATCTAAAAGCAAGATGAGTGGCAAACAGATCTAAAAAATAAGCAAATTATCTTATTTTACCTCACGTAAATTCTGAATTTCTGTACTCTTCGCATATTCAACAGCAGGGCATTGTACCATTCTCAAAGTAGGTTATAGATATGTGCCCAGAGCTGAAGCATTTAATGAAAAGAAGGTCTAGAGGAGACATGATAGCAGTGTTCCAATATTTGAGGGGCTCCTACAAAGACGAGGGGAGTCAAACTATTTTCCAAAGCATCAAAAGGCAGAACAAGAAACAATAGATGGAAATTAACCAAGGAGAGAAGCAACCTAAAACTAAGGAGAAATTTCCTAATGGTGAGAGCAATCAACCAATGGAACAGAAGTTGCCTTCAGAAGTTGTGGATGCTTCATCATTAGAGGCTTTCAAAAAGAGACTGGACAACCATTTGTCTGAAATGGTATAGGTCTCCTGCTTGAGCAAGGGGTTCGACTAGAAGACCTCCAAGGTCCCTTCCAATTCTATTATTCTATGTTCTATGTCAGAGGAGTCTTTCATTCATAATTTTGCATGGCCTATGGTCAGCAAATCCACTGCTACCAAAGTCTCATAAGACTACATGCGGGCAGCCACTTCAAATATGAACTGATAATAGATACATGGTTACTTTCAAAGACATTATGTAGGAAATGCTTTATTGTTAGTGTGGGAGAACATTAGAGAACAGCGTTATTTGAAGATACAGTTTGACTTTCGACAATGGAAACACTTATTCATCCAAATATTAATATAGGAAATATTGTTAGATACAAAGACATTTTGAATGAAAAGGGTGAGCTCAAAACTATATAAGAATTGAACGAACAAGGGATTGATATGGTTTGGTATACTCAACTGCAAATAAAGTCTAGATATGAAAAAGATGCTAAACTATATGGTTTTTACATGGAATTAACAGAACTGGATAAGATATTAACAGGAACAGAAGAGAGGTTGATAAAAAAAACTGTATAGCTACTTATTGGGTATCAAATTAGAAGAAGAACAAGTGAAGGAGACAATGATAGCTTGGGAAAAAACTTTTGGCTATATAATAGAATTAGAAAAATGACAGCAACTGTGGGATAGAAATAATAAACTAACAATGTCAACTGCATACAAAGAAAACTTGTGTAAGAAGTTTTAGAGATGGCATTTTGCACCGGCAAGATTGGCAAGGATGTTTAAAGACATATCAGTTAAATGTTGGAAATGCTACCAGACACCTGGGTCATATTACCATATGTGATGGACATGTGTAGAAGCCAAAAAATATTGGACAAAAATACATACGTGGTTGGAGAAGATGATACAATTGCACATTGATTTAAAACCTGAATTTTTTTTGCTGGGGATTTTACCAGAAAGTTATAGTAAAGAAAATGTATATTTGATTATTCATGTATTAGCTGCAGCTAGACTGCAGTGTCCTCCATTAGACATTGTACAGCAGGATAGGCAAACCTTTGTGGATCTAGGAAGAATTGGAATCCAATCACTGTCAGTTTCCATATATGTTTATTCATAACTCTCTACCATTCCATTGATGTGTTAACCTACATTAAAAAGAAAAAAGAAATGGTGACATACATGTTGAAAGCAGTTTTTGCCACACATATATTATTTTAAAGCATTATTTTAGGATCATTTTGGGAAGCCAAGAAATGTACTGGGGCAGTGCAAAATCCTGAAGATATCAGAATAATGTAAGTGTTTGTAGATGAGCTCAGTTCAAATTGTAGAATTAATCAAATCTTCCTGCATAATCTTTCTGATCTTCTCAAAATCTGAGTCATCTTCTCCCTTCACTCACCCACCTCTGCAATTTTAATGTAATCTACAATGGTATACTTTGGTTTAATCTATCATGTGCTTTTTCCTACGCAAACAAAAACAGTCCTCAACAGTCAGGCTGTACCTCATTTCAGATTTGATTCAATCAGAAGCAGAAAGATAAATTCCTATTCTGACAAATGCAGCAACCTTTCTTCCCTGTTCATAAGAGAAGGCTCACTCTAACAGATTGAAAAAAGCCTGTGAAATCAAAATGGAAAGTATTTCTTTTTTGGTTCTGACCACAGTTCTTTGCAGGATTCACTCAATAAATTCAGATTAAGAAGAGTACTGCTATGTTCACACATGTTCTACATCCAAATCAGAAATATGTATTATGCTATTGTCTTTGATTTTTTATTTTATTTATGTACATTTGTTTGTCAAGCATGTATTAGATAACAGATACAATTAGAACATGATTATGATTACATCAAATGGGTATGAATAAAAGGGAACATTAGGACAGGAACTGTAGTTGGTGCACTTATGCACACCCCTTACAGACCTCTTAGGAATGGACTGAGGTCAACAGTAGACAGTCTAAGGTTAAAGTTTTGGGGGTTTGGGGAAGAAACCATAGAGTCAGGTAGTGCATTCCAGGCACTGACAACTCTGTTGCTGAAGTCGTATTTTCTGCAATCAAGTTTGGAGCAGTTTATCTTGAGTTTGTATCTATTGTGCGCTAGTGTATTGTTGTGGTTGAAGCTGAAGTAGTCATTGACAGGTAGACATTGTAGCAGATAATTTTATGTACTACGCTTAGGTCAGACCGAAGGCAGTGTAGTATTGATCTGTAGAGAGGTTAAAAATGTCAAAATAATAGTCACCAAAAACACAACTGAAGTCATTTTATGTACATCACATACACAATTGTGCAGCTATGGCAGCCATATTGACTTTTTTAATAACCCCCCTCCCCCATGGAAGTACCTGGTAGTCTTTCTAAATCTACAGTATATTAAAATTATATTAAGCCTTAACATAATACCAAAGGCCACATAGCGTATTAAAACACAGTTACTTGCATTTAACATGCTTAATCTGGTGACAAATACATTTTATAATATGCATTTATCATAAATTCATTTACAATACGCTGAAGCATACACTAACTGGATTGCATTCGCATAATATGGTAAGACCCAAGTAGCTAACCAAGATCATCATTATCCAAACTTCCTAATGCTGTGGGTTGTTTTTTGTTTTGTTTTGTTTTGTTTTTTTATAAACACAACCAACAGCTACATTACCACAACATTCTTGTTCTGGGAAACCCTGCAGATCCCTCAGCCTTTCAGTTGTGATGCCAATTTATAAGAAAGATGGGGGAAATGATCTGGCAAATTTTTCCCCAATTAGTCTCTTCAGCAGAATTAATGTTATACCAGATACTTCTTCTGGGAGTTAGTGGATGTAACGGCCCAGGATAAGTTAAGAAGGCCACACACAGCCAGATGAGAGTTCAAAGAGTTCACACACACACAGCAGCGCCTGGCTGTGAGAAGTCCAGCAAAACACTGTTAGCACAACAGCTTCAAAGCAAGAAGTCCAGCAAGGCAAAGGAACAAGACAATGAGTCCATAAAGCAAGGAAAAAGTAATGCAGTCCTGCAAATGCCAGACGTCGGCAATGGCACACAAAACTCCACAAATTCAGCATTTGTTCCCGACAAACATCCCTCCCCACAGTGTCTTCTTAAGTCTCAGTCCCCAGGTGTGCCTTGTGAAGAGGGACAGGGTTCTCTCCTCCCGAGTTGTTGGGTCGGCCTACGTTGTTCCTGCCTCCTCTCCACTCTCCGTGCTCAAGGATCAGGAGGGGGCAGTCCTTGCTCATTGCCTGAGCTCCGTTGCTCCTCATTTCCACTGCCTGCCCTCTCTCAGTCCCTGCTGGCAAGCCAATCCAAGTCAGAGGGGCCCGGGGCTGCCTCGTCCTGCTCCTCATCACATTCCTCCAATGAGGCTGCCCCCTAGACCTCCATCATCCCCAACTCCTGCTCGTCCTCCTCTGTGGATTCATGCTCCAATGGGGGCATGACCGTGAATTGTATCTGTATAATAGATTGGATGAGGAACAAGAGCAGTTTAAGCTGGAAGGTCCTGTTCAATACATTCTGTTTCTGTCAGGATTCCGGCAGTTACTCCAATTAAAACATGAGTTACTCCAATTAATTCATTAACTCATAAAGCATTTTGTATACACGTTTTATAGTTGACAGTTGCACTGTGGAGTAGAAAAGTAGCCTAATTGTTCTTTTTGCTCTCTCCTCCCCGCCCCCCCCCAAAAAGCAGTTTTCTGTTCCCTTCCTAGACTTAGACCTTGGATGAAACGAGCCTGGAGGGCCTGTGATGGAGCAGTGGTTAGAATGCAGTATTGCAGACAAACTCTGCCCACTGCCAGGAGTTCGATCCTGACTGGCTCAAGATTGACTCAGCTTTCCATCCTTCTGAAGTCAGTTAAATGTTGACCCAGATTGTTGGGAGCAATATGCTGACTCTGTAAACTGCTCAGAGAGTGCTGTAAAACATTGTGGAGCAGTACATAAGTCTAAGTTCTATTGCTAATGCTCCTTTTGATTGTGAGTTCTCATGAAAACATTTTTACTCTAGTCAGATATAACAGTTTGGGATTTCCCTGAGCCCAATGTCCATACAGAAAGTGGATAAAGCAAAGTTAAATTTTAATACTCACTTTAAAAAAATACAAACTTTAAACCAGTGATGATGAACCTATGACAGATGTGTCAAAAATGACACATCTTTGCCATGACATTTGGGGTGACATGGCTCACCAACATCAACTATTCTTGAAAGGGATTTTTGGAGGCTGCAGACCTCCAAAATGCATGGCCTCCAGAGCCTCTGAAAATGAGCTTGTTTTATTCGTATTTTATTTCAGTAATTATTTGACATATTTTATATAATATACAGCAACACACATGATTGGACTGGTTTTTTTAAACAAATGATTATGGTAAAGAATTGTTTCTCTTTTTTTGAGGAGGGGTTGGTGAAACACCAGCAGAGTCAAGTTAGCCATTTTCCAAATATTTGAGATGCTTGAGCTCCAAAGGTTCACCATCTTTGCCTTAGATCAATCCTGACCAAAACAGAAAACTGTCCTCCAACATTGGTTTATTTTGTTCTCTATGCCACCAAGAAAACAAATCTATTCATAATGTAAAGGATGTCATCCTTATTCATAGTCTATGGAGATTCTCAGTCATCCAGGTGATGGTTGTTCCACAGATGCTTTTTCGAGAGGCAACTGCACTTTCTTTGTTTTTCCTTGAAGACATCACCTATCTCCTATTTATAACACAGTCCTTTCAGTAGTTCCAAAATGGTTCCACACCCCTCTGCATTATTCATGTGACCTTGAGGGCATAGATAAACCTCCAAGTGGCCTCAATGATTCACAGAAAGCACGTTAACAACCCAAAGGAATATAAATCCTTCCATTCCCAACCATTCAGTCAGAACTGAAGAAACTTGTTGGATGAGAAGCAAAACATCTTCATGGAAGAAGTACCTTTGGAAGATCCTTAGTGGTTCTGGAGTGAAGCCTCCAGGCCCTCGCTTTTTATTAGAAAAAAGAAAAACTGGGTCTTAATTTTTCTAAAACAAAAGTAGTGGGATATTTCTTTTTTCTTTTTTTAAAAAGTCACCATAATTACTAGAAGATAAATGGCATCTATCCTGAGCAAATTGGGATATTTAAATAATTGGGAGTCATTTCCCAATCTTCTGCCATGTGGAAAGACAAAATAAAGCTGTTATTGAAAGAGTTCATCAGGTTTGCCCAAACCATCTTACATTCTGTCAACAGCAGAAATTCTAATTGCATTCCTGCCACTATAAATAACTTCAAAGATAAGGTGAGCCACTTGCAATGCGGCTCGCAGATTGGTAAGCCTAGGTGGCTGTTTTCATTCAAAGTGATTTTTGCTCTTGTCTAGTTAGCCTTGCAAGTGACACCACAGATTGTGAGACCATTAAAAAAGCTCCATATGGTACATATGCTTTTGGTAAGACACCTAGAAAAAATATGGACATGCAAACATATTACATGTCTCAAGGTCTCTTTTAGGCACCATGGGTAAGAGGAACCATGGTTAAGAAAACCTAAGAAAATGAGAGTCATCTCTATAAAGATCTGAGGCCTTTCAAACTTATTCAGTTTCTTAGGAGCCATGATTTGATATTGCTTGGTTTCAAAAAAGGCTTTAATGCAGACAAAGCAATATGGTTTGGATACTGACCTCTAGAAAGCACAATCCTATTATGTGAGTAGCTTGTTGTCATGCCCCCATCAGAGCCAGAACTGGAGCCAACAGAGATCGTGTCTTCGTCAGCTTTGGAGGAATGTGGGGAGGAACATGCCAAGTCAGGCCAGAGCCTTTCAGGATTGGGATGGCTTGTAGGCAGGGAGGAAGGGGCGCAGGATGACCAAGAGAGGCTAGTGAACATAAGAGACAGAGCAGAACATTAGCAGTGAACATGAGAGACAGAGCTCAGGTGATGAGCAAGAACCACCCCTTCCTGATCCTCGAGTACGGAGAGTGGAGAGAAGGTGAGAACAGCGCAGACTGATCTGGTGACTCGGAAGGAGAGTGCCCCTCCCCTCTTCACAAGGCACAACTGGGGACTGAGACTTAAGGAGATGTTGTGGGGAGGAGCATTTGTCGGGAACAAACTCTGAATTGATGGAGTGTTGAGTTGCAACGCTTGAAGTTTCATGGAATTCTTGCTTTCTTTCTGGCTTCCTAGAGTAATTTCCTTGAATCTCTCCTTGATCAGTTTCCATCCATTATTCCTTGTCTTGCCTTCGGGTGCCTTGGAAAATAGCTTGACCACTTCCTCTCTGTGGTAGCCCCTCAAATATTGGAAGACTGCTATCATGTCTCCCTGGTCCTTCTCTTCACTAGACTAGCCATGCCCAGTTCCTGTAACTGTTCTTTGTATGTTTTAGTCTCCAGTACTCTAATCATCCTGGTTGCTCTTCTCTGTACTTTTTCTAGAGCCTCAATATCTTTTTTGTAGCATGATGACCAAAACTGAATGCAGTATTCTAGGTGTGGTCTTACTAAGGCTTACTAAGGCTTTATAGCAGTGGTGGGATTCAATTTTTTTACTACCAGTTCTGTGGGCATGGCTTGGTGGGTGTGGCAAGGGAAGGATACTGTAAAATCTCCAGTCAGAGGTGATATTTGCCAGTTCTCCGAACTACTCAAAATTTCCGCTACCAGTTCTCCAGAACTGGTCAGAAGCTGCTGAATATCACCTCTGCTTTATAGTAACTTAGTAAGTTTCTACATTATAAATTGCCCAAAGAGCTCTGTAAAGCACTATGGGGAGGTATATAAGCCTAAATGCTAATGTCATAATATGCCTCTTTTAGCCAGTTGCCCCATGAAGCAACACAAGGGAAACTTTCTCTAATTGAGAAGGAAAGATGGTGACAAAACATCTCCTGTGTTAAGTTCTGTACTGATTCCTAATTTTGTGTAATACATACTATAGTAATTGTTGATTGATTGATTATGTGCCATCATCAGTGTCATCTCCTAGCAAACACTTAAGATAATTCTTTTTCTCCATGACAATCTGTCGTTAACCTACTCTTTCTGATCTTCCAGTGATGTACTCATTACCGTTATAACTGAATTCATCTGCCTTGCTGCTTGTAGCCCTCTTCTTCTCTTTCTTTGCAGATATGAGAAACAGAAAGAGATTAAGAAATAGTTCAAGTGACAAACCCTTGCAAGGTAATCCAAGTACTTCTCTATGTTCTTCCTTTAATTTCCAGAAGGTCTGCAAAGTTTTGTTCCGTAGCTCTCAGTATTAAGTATTAAGGAGAGACCTTTTCACACACTTGATTCTAACCCATGGCGAACATCATTCAGTTTAATTAATTGCCTGAGACTTGTATTTCTTCCTTTTTATTTTTTGATAGCTAGATAGATAATAGAATGGATAGCTCATCTTTGACCATAAATAATAATTAATTGTTCATACTAACATGGTGAACCACAAACAATTAAATTCCAGCAAGTTAAATTAAACTAATTAATTAAATTAATTAAATTAAATTAATTAATTTAATTTAATTAAACTAATTAATTAAATTAAAGTTAAACAATTAAATTCCAGCAAGAAAAAAAATCTCAACAAATAAATGCTCTGTCTTACATATTGGCAAAAAAAATCAGAAAATAAAATACAAGCTGAATAGTCAAGAACTTGTTAATGACCCAAGCTCTGTAAAGGACCTTGGAATACTCACCTCTAATGATCTAAGTGCTAGAGCCCACTGCAACTACATAGCCAAAAAGGCATTAAGAGTTGTTAACCTAATCCTACGTAGCTTTTTCTCTGGTAATATCACACTACTAACCAGAGCATACAAAACATTTGCTAGACCAATACTCGAATACAGTTCATCAGTCTGGAACCCACATTACGTATCTGATATTAGCACAATTGAGAAAGTCCAGAAATATTTCACAAGAAGAGTTCTCCACTCCTCTACTCGTTGTAGAATACCTTATGCCACCAGACTTGAAATTCTAGAACTAGAAAACCTTGAATTACGCCGTCTTCGGTCTGACTTAAGCATGGTATATAAAATCATACATTGCAATGTCCTACCTGTCAGTGAATACTTCAGCTTCAACCATAACAACACAAGAGCACACAATAGATACAAACTCAAAGTAAACTGCACCAAACTTGATTGCAGGAAATACGACTTCAGCAATAGAGTGGTCAATGTCTGGAATACTCTACCCGACTCTGTAGTTTCTTCCCCAAACCCCAAAAACTTTAACCTTAGACTGTCTACTATTGACCTCACCCCTTTCCTAAGAGGTCTGTAGGGGGCGTGCATAAGCGCACCAACGTGCCTACCGTCCCTGTCCTATTGTTTCTCTTATTCTTTTATTTTTCTTATATGTACCCATTTCATGTATTCACAACTATGTATACACTTATACTTATTATCTTGTAAACAATTGGCAAATCAAATAAATAAATAAATAAATAAATAAATAAATAAATAAATAAATAAATAAATAAAATAAAGTTGTGCAAATACAGTCATTATTCCACCATCAAGTCAAAAATACCTTAACTACGTACAGCAGTGTTTCTCAGTCTCAGCAAACTTAAGATATATGTGGACTTCAACTCCCAGAATAGTCAAGAGAGACTGGAAGACTGAGGCTCTTTAGCCTTGGGCAAAGATAACTAGATAGAGAATATGACAGAGCCCTCTTCAAATATCATATACAAGATTTTTTCCCCTCCATTTTTCTAGAGCAGGGGTGTCAAAGTCAAGGCTGGATCCGGTCCGCAGGGTGCTTAGATATGGCATGTAGTGCCAGCCTGGAAACAGCAAAGGACCAGCCAGCAGTGCCTCTGTTAGTGAAAATGGAGTGGGGGGAGGGTATCTATTTTATTTATTTTATTTGGTTTGTCAATTCTCTAGAGGGCTAGCAAAATAAACTAAAAACAAAAGAAAAAGAGAAATGTTTCCCCTTTTGCATTTGAGCATGCAAGAAAGGACGGGAAAGGAGGAAAGGAAAGAGGAAAGAAAAAGAAAAAGAAGGGAAGATGGGAAGAGAGCAAGGAAGGAAAAATAAGGAAAAAGGGGAAGGAAGAAGAATGAAGAGGGAAGGAAAAAGAAGAAAAGGAAGGAAGGAAGGAAGGTAGGTAGGTTATAATGAAAGTGATGGAGAGTCTCAGGGAAGTCCTGACTTAGCATTTGGCCACTATAGGTGCCCCTGACATGAGTCCTAGGTCATGCCTATCATGGCCATGCCCCGGGCACATCCCATGTCTCCCTGCAGCCCTCCGAAGTCAAACACAACGGCTCCACAATGGAGCCCTCAATGAAATTGAGTTTGGCACTCCTGTTCTAGAGGGTAGGACACCACAGAATAAGTTTAAATTACAGGCAGGCAGATTCCAACTGAATGCTAGAAAAATACTTCTCACAAATTTAGAACTGACTGACAGAACCAATGATGGAAAGAGGTGACGGTCTCCCTATGTTCAAGGGAAAGTTAGCCATCTTTTTTTTTTTTTTTTAATTCCTGAACTCAGTAAAGGGTTGGACAATGTCTGAAACAAGCCTACAGTTCTATGAATCTTCTCTGGGGAGAAATAAACAGCTGCTTTTTGGCATTCTCGGTTTTTCAAATCCTGCTATAGTCCCTTCGCTCAAGAGGCCTCTCTTTCCCTTTATGTCACTATGGCAATATCAGACCACATGGTGCTGCCAGCAAGCTTTGCATTAATATGCAGCCATTTGCTTTTATTGTTGACTTTATATATATATTTTTTATAAGTTTTTATTGGTTTTTAAAACAAACATAAACAAACAAAACATAAAAACATCAAATCATCTTCCATATATTTTCTCATACAGTGTGCCGGTTGGTTTACAAATTGTTTTGTGCTTCCATTTCATAGTCTTCAATTATAATTACATTGTATATAATCTCATATTTTCAATCAATATATTAAATACATTAATATCATTATTAATCAATCATTTGACTATACTTTTATTCATTCATGTTTTCCAAAATGATCATATTTTACTTAATTTGTTTTATAACAATTCAGATTATCATCCCAGATCCCAGATTTTGTAGATATAATAAGAAAAGAAGTACATTTTTATATATTTATTATTTTATAAAAGTCTACATATTTCATTACTATATTTTATTGTCTAACCATTGATAGAATAGATCCCAAATTTTATAAAATTGTTTATCATCTTGTTCTCTAATTTCAAATGTCAATCTACTCATTTCAGCACATTCCAATATTTTCTTAATGATTTCCTCCTGTGATGGTATTTTCTCATTTTTCCAGTTTTTAGCAAATTCAATCCTAGCCACTGTTAATACATTTACAATCAGGTATTTCAAGTCTTTACTATATATTTCAGGTAAAATTCCCAATAAAAATATTTCTGGTTTCAAATCTATATGCTTTTTTGTCATTTTTTCCAACCACGTGTGGATTTTAGTCCAGTATTTTTTAGCATCCGCACAAGTCCACCACATATGGTAATATGAGCCAGGTATCTGATGACATTTCCAACATTTTTTGGATTTATTCTTGAACATTCTTGCTATTCTTGTCGGGGGAAAGTGCCACTTGTAAAACATCTTATACAAATTTTCTTTATATGCTGTTGACATTGTCATTTTATAATTTTGAGACCACAATTTTTGCCATTTCTCTAGATCAATCCCATATCCAAAATTCTTCCCCCAAGCAATCATAGTTTCTTTAACTTGTTCTTCTAGTTTAATTTCTAATAAATATCCATACAATTTTTTAATCACCTTTTCATCAGTACCTGTCAAAATCTTATCTAAGTCAGTCAATTTATCATAGAAACCTTCTGTTTTAGAATCTTTATCATACCTTGAATGTATTTGCGCATATGAAAACCAATTCATCTTTATACCTTGTTCCTCTAGTTTTTGTATAGATTTAAGTTCACCCTTTTCATTCAATATTTTACCATATCTAACTGTTGGTTCCTTTTTGTATATTATAGGATAAGAAAATGCTTCAATAGTTGATAGTCAGACTGGAATTTTCAAATAACATTGTCTTTTAATCTTCTCCCAATTTAACCACAGAGGCTCCCGTATATAATGTCTTCTAAAGTACCCCTGTGTTTTAGTTTCTTTATACCATAAAAAAGCATGCCACCCCAACAACAGGTCATGTCCTTCTAATGTCAACAATCTAGTATTTCTTAATGTTATCTGTTGCAATAACGAGGCAGTCGAGGTGTTTGATCATGATCAAATGAATCGTGATGAACTTTATTGGAGTCTATTCTTACATTTATACACATTTTGAGTAATCCTCTAACATTGGTTAACTTTGGTTATTGCTCAACTTTCGTTACTGTTTAGCATAGTAATTAACACAATTAACTATCTCTAGTTAAAGTCTAACATATGTTTACTTCCTCTCTCTAATCTTTCTTTACATCAGTGATTTTGTTTGCCTGAGTTGTATTTGCTTTTGACCTTATCTGAGGTTTGCCATCAAGATAATGACCTTCCTGCAATTACAACTCTACAGTTATCCATTCCTTAACCCACATCAAATTTGTAGCTTGGTAATACAACTCCTAATTAGGCAAACCAAATCCTCCTCTTATTCTAGCACCTTGCAAAAGTTTTAATTATTGTTGACTTTATTGTTTGTTTTAATTATTGTGTTTATTTTATTGCGTATGTTCATAAGTATTTAAATGTTTACATTGTGATTCTTATCTTTTATAATCTGCCATAGGGAAACTTGCTCTTGACGAATGTCCAGCAAATTTTAAAAATAAAATAAAAGAATGAATATTGCCTGTTTAAATCTTCCATTTTTTTAGGATTTGGATCATAAACTCTGGTGAAGATGAGAAGCAGGTCATGGTTAGGTAATGTGCCATAGCAGAGAATCTACATAGCTTAGGGAAGGATTTTGGTGTGGCCCAAGCTTGGGTTGTTGTTTTTTTTGCAGAGGATTCATTACAAGCTACATGATTCATCACCAGTGCATGAAAGATTGAACTTTGCTGGCTGTTTATATACTGTATATTAGCTTGTCCTGCTGGTGGGACACTTATGGTTTATGAATTAGGGGAATGTTTCACAAACTTGCAATTTGAAGATGTGTAGTGAGGGAAGACCCCCCCCCCAGAAGAATGAAATATTTTGATAAATATTAAAAAGGCAGAATATTATATTTCCCTGGATGAGAAATGGAAAAACATGCTCCTGGAAAGCAGTCCCCACCTTTCTTAAGATATTTTTTGCCCGTTAAGAAAGACTGGGCCAGCCTATCTACATCCTTCAGCTCCAGGATGATGGGATTAAGACATGACCCTTCAGGACATAATAGGATTAACCCACTAGCAGCAGAGCTCACTACATGGCACAATCTCCTAAGGACATTGTATCAGAGTCCAAACTTCAACCAAACATGAGAGCTCAGACAACTATGTCCCCTACATGTTCTTGCACAGGAACAGGAAATTCAAGTACAAAGCCCAAGAGAAGGTATAAATACTCCCCACTCTCAACTCCATGTGGTCAGCTGCCCAGAACCATGTGCTTGGTGGTTCTGCTTCACCACTAAACCATCTTTCCAATCAACCTCCATGTTTTCAGTGTCTTTCTCCCAGCTTGGAACTGAACCAGATGGATATTTCTTCCAACAGTAGATTTCAACTCCTGGAATCCCTCGGGCAGTATGTAGCAGTGTAGTGGTCCAGGCATCAGGCTAGAAACTGGGAGACTGTGAGTTCTAGACCTAAACAGGAAGTCAGCGAGATGATTTTGAGACAGTCAATTTCAGTCCTAGGAAGGAGGCAATGGCAAATCACATCTGAAAAACCTTGCCAAGAAAACTGCAGGGACTTGTCTAGGCAGTCCTTGAGAATCAGACATGATTGGGAAAATAGGAAATTTCCTATAAGAAAAAAGTTATGATGGGATTCTAGAAATAGGGTTCTAGAGTCTCTCATGTCTTTGGTCAATCAAGCCAGCAGTGTGCTGCAGCTGCCAAAAAGCCAACACAGTTCTAGGCTGCATAAACAGAGGGATAGAATCAAGATCATGTGAAGTGTTAATACCACTTTATAATGCCTTGTTAAGGCCACACTTGGAATACTGCATCCAGTTTTGGTCTCCACGATGTAAAAAAGATGTTGAGGTTCTAGAAAGAGTGCAGAGAAGAGCAACAAAGATGATTAGAGAACTGGACGCTAAAACATATAAAGAATGCTTGCAGGAACTGGATATGTCTAGTTTGATGAAAAGAAGGACTGGGGTGACACGATAGCAGTCTTCCAATATCTCAGGGACTGCCATAAAGAAAAGGGAGTCAAGCTATTCTCCAAAGCACCTGAGTGTAGGACAAGAAGCAATGGGTGGAAACTCATCAAGGAGAGAAGGAACTTAGAACTAAGGAGACATTTTTAGTAATTACTGTAATGTTTAGTAATTACTGTAATAAATTAGGCTGTTTGTTGCTTAGCAAAATTTGATTAGAGTGATTTGAATAACCAGTTGATTGATTGACTTTTAGTAATAAGCAACCTTACTTTTGATTTGTTCTCTAACATATCAATTAATATTTATTACTTACCAACATTCATTAAGTAACTGTCTACCTATCACATTAACTAGCTATTGGAATTGATTACTGTACTATTGCCATTGACCATGCCAGCCAAAATCTCCAAACCAAAACAAAAGAAAAATATCTCTACCAATGACCTCCCAGACTCCTGCAAATGTTTCAAATGTCTTGAAACCATCAATGAAAGCAAAATTTACATCAAATGCCGCCTATGCGATAATCTAGCCCACCCTTACTGCTTAAACGCAAACAAAAACCTAGCTGATATGGTTAAAAATTCAGGTACATTCTTTTTTCTATGTCCATCATGTTCTCCTAAGCTAAACAAACTGAGTACCCTACCTGACAGAGTTGAAAGCATAGAATCACTCATTCACTCAATAGAAGAACACTTAGCAATACTTTGAAACAACTATACAAGCAAGCCTAATTTCTCTTGGAAAAAAAAATACAGCACAGATAAGTGAGTACCTATCAGCTCAAAATCAAATCCCACAACAACCACAACCACTATCTCAACTATAATCACAACTAAAACCAAAAATAACCACCAAACCACAGCCACAAACAATTACTATCCCTTCAAATAATTCCACAAATAATATATCCTTACTCATCAGAGACACCATGGAACATGAACAGAAACGTCCAAATGCCATCTTATTTGGTCTCGAAGACACCAACAAATCAGATGACATCACCAAAGTTCATGATATCATAAGCAATTCTAATACAACAAACATCTCTCCTGAAGATATCATTGAAATAACCAGAGATGGCCATAGGTACAAATACAATGACAGCTCTGTGGCCCCAAGATTTTGTAGAGTTGTATGCAAAAATGAGTCCAGCAAATGCATATTCATTCATACAATAAATGCCATTGCAAAAACCAGTCCCAACCACAAAAAACTTCACTCAAGACCAGACTTATCCATACTGCAAAGAATCCGCTCCTGTGAACTCCGCGCAGAACTCAAAAACTGTCTAGACAATGGAGAAAAGGACCTATACATTGACTACAGAGCTGATTGCATCAAAAGAAAGTCACACAACCCACAACTCCGCATCCAACCCCAACCCATTCAATCCAACATACCTGAATTTCTCCTCTTACTAAATATGGCTAAATTCGACATTATATTTGTCTGTGAAACATGGTTCAACGCATCTCTCCCTGACTCCATTACCACAGTAAGAGGCTATTGTTGTGAATCAATAAAAGTTGATATTCTAAATGCAAATCAGGGGTTGAAAACCTGCAGACTGGATTGGTCCTTGTACAACAACTTGGGATTGGGCCAGAACTAGACCCTGATTGGCCACTTTGGGAATACTTCTTATTGGTTAATAGTTTGAACCTGTTGCAAGTTCATTGGTTAATAAGGTAGCAGCTAACCCTATAAAAGGGCTACTGCTGCCCATAGCTTTGCTCTGTTCCATTCTGATTCCTGTTATTATTAAAGAGTTGAAGTCACTGGTCAGATGTCTGGTCTCCTTATTCTCCAAACGTAACACTGGCGACGAGGATGGGATAGGAGACCAAGAGCTGACTAAACCTACAGAGCAACCCACAGAGCACGTGGTTAATCACGCACCATCAACGGCAACATGGCCAGCGGTGCCGTACCACCCGCTCCATTCAACCCAGAAACCGAAGACTGGGAGGCCTACATGGATCGGTTCCAGATGTTTCTGGAGACCAACAATTTGAAAGATGCAACAACCGGCAAAAAAAGAGCTATCTTTCTAACTCACTGCGGGCCAACCGTGTTTAAGATGGCAAAATCACTTGCCAAGCCAGCAGAGGTAAAAGAAATGGACTGGGACGTCCTCGAGCCGCTACTAAGGGCTCACTACGCGCCTTCCGTGCCAACCCTAGTAAGAAGACACGAATATTACCAGAGGGACCAACGGAAGGGCGAAAGCCTTGCCAATTACATCGCGGACCTCCGGAACCTAGGAGACCTCTGTGGATTTGCAGACCTAGAAGAAGCCCTCCGGGACCGCCTGGTTCTGGGCCTAGAAGACGGCATGATCCAGAGTAAAATTATGGCTAAGGGGGACATCAGCCTCACCGATGCCCTTAAAGAAGCCTCGGCAGCAGAGGCGACAAAGAAATCGGCAGCCCAAATGCGCCGCACCAACGCACCACAACGTAAACTCGCTACTGATACCTTGCCTCGCTCAGAGAGACACCCGGTATCAACTCACCACGAAGACCTAGAGTCCCCGTCCGACAGTGATGAGGAAGAGGTCAACCGACTTCGAACGGAGAGAGACCAGTCCTCACAACACTCATTTCGACCGTGTGCCGGCTGTGGAGCAAATCACCCACGATCCGGCTGCAAATTCCTTGATGCACTTTGCCGCCATTGCGGGAGACGCGGTCACATCGCAAAGGTTTGCAGAAGCAAACAGAACTCCAAACCTCGACAGGCCGAATTCCAGTCTTCCGGATTCTTCGGCACACACCGAGAAAAAGTGAACCACTCCTACAGAAACAAACCGTCCACCACTTCCACCAGGCGTGAAGAAACCCGGCGGGAAGAGACCCACCAAACAATCACCATAGGCCACGCTACATCCCTTGATGCCGGGAAAATCCGAGTGAAGGTCGCCATCGAAAACAAACCTTGCGTGATGGAGGTAGACTCGGGATCTTCCCTCTCGATGGTGTCGTGGAAAACGCTCCAACAGCTCATTCCCGCGATCCGCCGCCAAGACCTTAACCCTCAAAGGGTTATAATCAAAGATTATCAGGGAAACAGAATTCCCGTTGTCGGGTCCCACAGAGTCCAGGTCTCATTCAAGGACCGCACTGTCGCACTACCACTGACTGTTGTGGATCAAGACAGGCCTAGTCTTCTAGGCCTTCAATGGTTCGAGCCGCTCGGAATCACGGTAGCCGGAGTGCACAAGGCCGAAAGTGTCGATTGGGAGGAAGACCTCGTGCAAGAATTCCAAGACGTTTTCGCGAACGGACTAGGCAAGTATAAGGGGACCCCAATCTCGTTTAACTTGAACCCTGAGATAGCACCCATTCGCCTTAAACCGCGTCGGGTACCGTTCGCCTTGAAGCCTAAAATCGACGAACAACTCGATAAGCTAATAGCGCAGGGCGTACTGGAACCCACCGACCATGCCCGTTGGGAAACCCCAATAGTGACGCCTATCAAGCCTGATGGGTCCTTAAGAATTTGCGGAGACTACCGGGTTACATTAAACCACGCACTACAGCAAAGTGCTTATCCAGTACCGGTAGTACATTTGCTCCATTCCCTGGACGGCGGGAAAGTTTTCGCCAAACTAGATCTAGCCCAGGCGTATCAACAATTGCCGGTAGACCCAACCACAGCTGAGGCACAAACGATCGTAACACATAGGGGCGCATTTAAATGCAACCGGCTCCAATTCGGGGTAAGCGTCGCCCCTGGAATCTTCCAGAGTTTAATGGAAAGGTTGTTACAGGGAATAAAAGGCGTTGTCCCATATTTCGACGATGTACTCATCGCCGCCCCTAACAGAGACATTCTAGAAAAAAGACTCAGAGAGGTTTTACGAAGATTCCAGAATGCAGGCCTCAGAGTAAAAAGGATAAATGCCAGTTATATACCGAAGAGTAGAATTTTTGGGATACCTCCTGGACAGCCAGGGAATTCATCCCACCAAAGACAAATTACGAGCAATTAAAAAGGCACCCACTCCAAGGAACAAGGCAGACCTACAGGCGTTCCTTGGACTTATCAATTTCTATAATGTTTTTTTACCACACAAAGCAACAGTAGCTGAACCATTGCATAGACTATTAGACAAAAAAGCAACGTGGGTTTGGGGGCAACGGGAACAACATGCTTTCCAACAAGTAAAGAAATTGCTAACTTCGGATTCAGTACTTATGCAGTACAACGAGACTCTGCTGCTCACTATCACGTGCGACGGTGCCGCTTTTGGGGTTGGGGCAATCCTGGCCCACGTGTTACCAAACGGAGCGGAAGCCCCCATCGCGTTTTTTTCACGAACCTTAGCTAAAGCTGAACGGAATTATAGTCAGCTGGACAAAGAAGCTTTAGCTATTGTGGCTGCAGTTAAAAGATTTCATGAATATGTTTATGGCTGTGCATTTACAATAATCACTGATCATAAACCGCTACTGGGGATCATTGCGGGTAATAAACCAACCCCGTATATATTGTCCCCCAGAATGACCCGATGGTCCGAATTCTTGGCGGCCTACAACTACACCTTGCAACACCGCCCGGGGAAATCGATTCTCCACGCTGATGCATTGAGCAGAACACCGCTCCCAGACGCTGTTGTGGATCCAGTCCCAACCATCTCAACGCTCCAGATCGAAGCTCTACAGGCACCACCCTTGACGGCTAGAGACATTGCCTTTGAAACGAAACGCGACCCAATTCTGCGACACATACTCCGCTGGGTTGAACGGGGGTGGCCGACGGACCAAATAGCACCTGAATGGGCGCCTTTCAAAGCCCGCCAAACCGAGCTGTTTTCCCAAAAAGGCTGTATCTTATGGGGCGATCGAGTCGTAATCCCTGACAAATTGCAACAGACTGTTTTGGCGGTATTGCATGAGGGACATCCGGGTATTGTGCGGATGAAATCACTCGCACGCAGCTACGCTTGGTGGCCGGGAATCGACAAACGAATCGAGGCCTGGGTCGCTACTTGCCAACGCGTTGCCAGGACGTCAGCAACGCCCCACCTAAAGCAAGCCCAACCGAATGGGAAACGCCGAGGGGACCGTGTGGTCCCGTATTCATATTGACTTTGCGGGGCCTACCAAAGGGCACACTTTCCTGATTACTGTCGACGCCTATTCTAACTGGCTCGAGATTCATCGAATGCACACAACTACAACAGACTCAGTTATTAATAAATTAAACAGACTATTTGCCACACACGGGTTTCCGGACGTGTTGGTCTCGGACAACGGCCCGCAGTTCACTGCATTGCCCTTTGAACAATATCTTGCCGATCGGGGCATCCGCCATGCGTTAACCTCGCCCGCGCACCCTGCGGCGAATGGACGTGCAGAACGCATGGTACAATTCGTAAAAAAGACCCTTCACAAAATGGAATTTGGCAACATCGACGAGAAAATCAACCGAATTCTCTTGTTGCAACACATCACACCTCACAGCGTGACCAACAAAACGCCCGCTGAACTTCTTATGGGGCGGAAACTCTGATCGCACCTTGACCGGCTCCACCCCGCTTTCGCACCAGAAAAGCCTTTCGGTTCCAGCAGCAAATGCCGGGAATTTAAGATAGGCGATTTAACCTTTGCCAAAAACTTTTCCGGCAACCCGCTATGGATACCCGCAACCGTTACCCACCTAACCGGGCCTAGATCTTACCGCCTGCTTACAGATGATGGGAGGGTGTGGAAACGCCAGATAGACCAGCTCCGGTCGAGATTACCACAGTCATGGCCCCCCGGTTTCTCCAACTCAAGGGGGAGGAAGCATCGAGGAGGGTGACTTTGATACAATTAATAGCGGGCCAACGGAGGCCCTACAGCCCAGCGAAACACCAGAGCGTGACGCGGGAAGGGAGTTGACTTTGCCAGGGAACTCTAATACGGGGGAAACTGAACTGCTAAACCCCGAAGAAACAGGGAGTAGCAGAGACAACCAAAGCGAATGCAGCACGGAATCGCCGTGCAGCGAAATAGAATTTAATAAAGGTCATCCAAACGCTCCACCGGAACCGGACATTAGACAAAACCCGGTGGAGCCTCGGAAATCATCCAGGCAGACCAAACGGCCTGCCTATCTTGAGGATTTTATTACAGCTCACCTCAAATGGAACCCAAGGGGGAGGGGTGTTGTGAATCAATAAAAGTTGATATTCTAAATGCAAATCAGGGGTTGAAAACCTGCAGACTGGATTGGTCCTTGTACAACAACTTGGGATTGGGCCAGAACTAGACCCTGATTGGCCACTTTGGGAATACTTCTTATTGGTTAATAGTTTGAACCTGTTGCAAGTTCATTGGTTAATAAGGTAGCAGCTAACCCTATAAAAGGGCTACTGCTGCCCATAGCTTTGCTCTGTTCCATTCTGATTCCTGTTATTATTAAAGAGTTGAAGTCACTGGTCAGATGTCTGGTCTCCTTATTCTCCAAACGTAACAGCTATCATGTTTACTGATCAGATCATGAAATCCTTAGAGGAGGTGGTGTTGCTATCTTCTATAAAAAGTCCCTACATCTAAAAAACATCCAGGTTACCCAGGAGCTTGCTATTCTTGAGACCATCATCTGTGAAATATCCTTAAATATCACATTTCGGTTCTTACTATGTTACAGAGACCCTGATTATGACATCAATCATGCAAACAAGCTAAATTCACTACTAACATGGGCAATATCCTGCCCACACACTTTTATCTTTCTTGGTACTTCAATCTACCTCACATTAACTGGACCCTAAATGAATGTAAAACTGAATCCACACATTCAGCCTTCTACAATGCAGTAACAAATCTGGGACTAAAACAATTAGTAACCAACAACACTAGACTTAACTACCTCGATCTCATCTTCTGCAATAGTTTGAATTCAATTTACGGAATACAAATTAAAGAACCCTTTTCCAACAGTGACCACAACATGATTGACTTTTGTCTCAACATAGGTCCACACAAAAATCATCACAATGACGGAATCCCCAATTATAACTTCAAAAAAGGCAACTATGATCTTATAAACAACGATCTATCATCCCTTGATTGGCAATTTTTATTCTCTGGATGCAATACTGTAGAAGACCATTACAACATATTTTTACTTGAATTCAAAAGAGTCATCAAACTATATGTACCATTAACAACTCCCAAATCCAGAAAAAACAAATTACCCAAAGCAATAAGGAAGCTTCAATCCAAAAAGAAATCACTTTGGCGGAAAAACAAATCTGGTCACGTTGCCAACTTCAAAAGCTGATACAAAAATTTATGCCACCAGATAAAGACTGAATGCACTAATTATCACATTAAACAAGAGGAAAACCTTCTATGCACCAATTCCACCCGCGCTTTCTACAATTTTATAAACAACAAACTAAAAGACTCAAGGTCCATCCCACCCCTGATAGGACCTAATGGTAAAGACTGCAACGATGACGACACTATTAAAACCAACCTCTTTAACACATTCTTTGACTCAGTATTTGTAAACAGCAATGGATCATGCCCAGTATTTCCTAGTTGAACCAAAGAGAACTACAATGATCTGATATATATCAATTTTACAGAAGACAATGTTGAAAAAGCACTACGCAATCTAAAACCATCTCTATCTATTGGAACGGACAGAATATGTGCCTACTTCTTTAAAAAGCTACCCATTGCCATAGCCGAACCTCTAAGCATAATCTTTGACAAATCTTTCAGGACCAGCTCCTTGCCAAAACTATGGTCACAAGCCACAGTCATCCCCATCTTCAAAAAGGGAGACCCCAGCCTAGTTGAAAATTACAGACCAATCTCTTTATGCTGCGTCACCTGTAAAGTCATGGAATCAATTATTAACCAATCCATCATCCTCCACTTAGAAACAAACAACCTACTCTCTAATAAACAATTTGGTTTCAGGAAAAAACTATCATGTAATCTGCAACTCTTACACTACAAAAACATATGGACTACACAGCTCGATCAGGGCAAAGCAATAGACGCAATCTACATAGACTTCTGTAAAGCCTTTGATTCAGTGGTACATGACAAACTACTCCTAAAACTAAAATCTTACGGCATCTCTGGGCACCTGCATTACTGGATAGAAGCATTCCTGTCAAACAGAGAACAAATGGTCAAAATTGGGAGCGTCCTATCAAATTCTGTACCTGTCAACAGTGGTGTCCCCCAAGCAGTGTCCTAGGACCAACTCTTTTCATACTCTACATAAATGACCTCTGTGATCATATCAAGAGCAACTACGTTCTCTTCACTGATGATATAAAGCTATTCAACACCACAGATAATACTGCTACCCTTCAAAAAGACCCTGACTATGTATCAGAATGGTCAAACAAATGGCAACTTCAAATCTCAACAAATAAATGCTCTGTCTTACATATTGGCAAAAAAAAATCAGAAAATAAAATACAAGCTGAATAGTCAAGATCTTGTTGATGATTCAAACTCTGTCAAGGACCTTGGAGTACTCATCTCAAATGATCTAAGTGCTAGAGCCCACTGTAACTACATAGCCAAAAAGGAGTTAAGAGTTGTTAACCTAATCTTACGTAGCTTTTTCTCTGGTAATATTACACTACTAACTAGAGCATACAAAATATTTGCTAGACCAATACTCGAATACAGCTCATCAGTCTGGAACCCACATTATGTATCTGATATTAACACAGTTGAGAAAGTCCAGAAATATTTCACAAGAAGAGTTCTCCACTCCTCTACTCGTTGCAGAATACCTTATGCCACCAGACTCGAAATTCTAGACCTAGAAAACCTACAACTATGCCGCCTTCGGTCCGATCTATGTATAGTATATAAAATCATACATTGCAATGTCCTACCTGTCAATGAATACTTCAGCTTCAACCATAACAACACTAGAGCAAACAATAGATACAAACTCAAGGTTAATCGCATCAAACTTGATTGCAGGAAATACGACATCAGCAACAGAGTGGTCAATGTCTGGAATACTCTACCTGACTCTGTGGGGTTTTTTCCCCAAACCCCAAAAACTTTAACCTTAGACTGTCTACTATTGACCTCACCCCTTTCCTAAGAGGTCTGTAGGGGGCATGCATAAGTGCACCAACGTGCCTACCGTCCCTGTCCTATTGTTTCTTTTATCTATATTTTTTATTTTTCTTATATGTATCATGTATTCATAACTATGTTTTTACTTATACCTATTATCTTGTAAGCAATTGACAAATAAAAATAAATAAAATAAATAAATAAAATTTCCTGATAGTTAGAACAATTAATCTGGGGAAAAACAGTGAAGATAATATTGGTCAGTCTGGCACATTCTGGCTAGTATGTCACAAGCAGTCTTATGCCAAGCATAGTCTAGTATTCTATGCAATCTAAAAACTGGAATAGCCAACATAATTTTGTTAACACTCATAGCCCCATTTCTCTAACTCATCCTTTTGATTTCCCTCTCTCTCTCTTCTAAAATTTTAGCTATCCCATCCCATCTTTTGCAAATGTGTAAGTGTCCCTTCCACCTTATACAATTATTAATCATAATATTGAAGAGTACAGAGACCAGAATTAAACTTTTGGGCAACGCATCAAGTAATTTATACCAATTTGATGAAGAACTATACAATAACATACTTTTGGCCAGTTATAGATTCATTTATTTGTATACCATTCAGCCCATACTTTTTTTTTAAAGTTAAATTTCCTTTAAGTCAAGTTCAGCCCTTGGTGAATTCATGGATACATTCAAATAATTCTCTTGGCAACGATGTAGTCTAAGTTACCCTAGTTTCCCATTTAAGTACTTACCACTTCTTATTCTCTTAGCTTTTTAAAAAAACACATCAAAGGCTATTAAGGTTCTGCCACCTAGCAGAAGTGTATATTCAAGTAGTTTATTAATCAGAATGTCATAGGAATCTTGATCAGACACTTTGCTGATATCAAGGTACATGGCATCTACAGCATTCTTGCAATATGTCAAGGAAATTACCTGATCAACACAAAATAAGCTTAGTTTGACAAAGTTCATTCTTGACAAATCTAGGCTGACTTCTAGCAATTATCACTTGGATTGTGAGGTACTTACAGACTGAGCTCTTACTGATCCCCCAGATATCAATGTCAAATGAACTATGTTCAGTAGACTCTCTTTTTACCCCTGCTTTTTAAAAAATAGAGACAACATTAAATAGGATCCTCCAGTATCAGTCAATTTATCCATTTTCCAGGATTTCTCAAGGATAACACTTGAGGGGAGGCAAAGAAGCCAAACACGCTAAAAGGATCTCTTTATTTTCCTACACAAGGTCACACCTACTTTTCCGCATTCAAAGGACAACCTCTCCTCACCACCACCACACACACACACACACACCCCCAATACCCGCAAACAATGTTCTGGGCATTAATCACCATTGCTACATTAACCTGGTAAATTTATACCCTGCCTCCCCAGTGTTGCTTTGACGGCAGGATTTCACACAGCGGGCGCTCGCTCGCTCTCTTCTCCGCTCTCCCACCGTTCGCACATGTTGGAAGCACCGTAAAACCTGATAACCCACCCGGGGGCTCCCCATCCTTAACCTACAGCCGCCCGCATGCAAAACCTGCGTGCAAAAAGAAAAAAAGAAAAAGAAAAGTACGCCGCACGTGAGGATCTTGAATCCTCTCCTCCCCACCGCTAAGGAAGGAAGAGGGGAAGGTTGCGCAGCGCGTGGCGAGTGACACCCGCCACACACACACACACACACACACACACACACACACACCGCTCCCCCAGCCTCCCTCCCGGCTGCAACTCAAGCTCGAAGTGGGAGTCGGAGTCCTCCCGGCGTATAAGACGACCCCCACTTGGAGGCATGTTTTCAGGGCAAAAAAGTCGTCTTATACGCCGGCAAATACGGTAAATGTGCAGCCTATCCATTAGCAAGTTTCTTCAGTACCTTGCAATTTAAATTTGCATTCAACTGCATGATGTGCTTTATCTGGCCCTGGATACTTAAATTCATTCAAAGTAAATGGGCATTTGGTTACCATGCTTCTCTCGGTGTCAAGCTTCAGTTTGAGCTGTTCTTCCTGTTCTTCACAATTTTATAAAACAACAAAATAGCAATCTTATGGCTCCTTTTGCTAACTATTCACGTTTTGCTGTCTCCATTGAACAGATAGTAAACTACAGTATTTTCTTTCCCTTTTAATAGCAGTAGCAATAGCACTTAGACTTATATTGCTTCATAGTACTTTACATCACTCTCTAAGAGATTTACAAATGTCAGCATATTTCCCCCAACTATCTGGGTCCTCATTTTACCAACCTTAGAAGGATAGAAGGGTGAGCTAACCTTGAGCCAGTCAGGATCAAACTCCAGGCAGTGGGCAGAGTTTGCCTGCTATACTGTATTCTAACCACTGTGCCAGCATGGCTCTTAATCATATCTGAACCTTCCCTTTTTATACTTTTTTTAAAGATTATAATTACAGTAGTAAAAATACTAATACAAATTAAGAAAGTTGGAAGAATTAAAATAAAAAATACAAGGTATAGGAAACAAAGACAAGAGAAAGGGAAAAGTAAGAATATAGTAAAGAAAAGAAATATAAAACAGGTGACTTCTGATCTTCATCACAAGTATAAACAATTCTTAGTAACATCTCTTCTTAAAATACCACTAATAATCTCCTCTTCTCATATCCGATATCCCATCTCTTATCTATAAACAAATTCACAAAGCATCATCATTTCAGTCCTGATGTCAGCAAAAGTCCATTAAGGGTTATTAGAAATAACAACATATCTATTTTAATCTTGATCAAATAAATCAACTTTAGATTCCTTCCCTTTAACAATCTTAATCTTTAGTCCATTTAATTAATGTTGCAGAGCTTGGTTTCTTTTCATTTTTTTTTCTTTACTCATTCTCACAAGATTCTTCAAAACTTTTACAAGCCTTTTATAAATCCAATATGGGAAAATTATCATGATCACTCTGGATAATTATACAAAATATTATTTGCATATCCCTTTTAATTGTTAAAACATTAGCTGATTTCTTGTGTATGTCCAGTGCAACATTTTTTTCCATGCATTCTTATAGCTCAGGGGCGTCAAACTTGTGGCGTCACATTGTTGTCATATGACATATTGCAACTTTTTCCCCCTTTGCTAAACCGGGGGTGGGCATGGCCAGCGTGTGATGCATCCGGCCCGCGGACTGTGAGTTTAACACCTGTGCTGTAGCTCATCGAGCAGCATTGTGGCCTAGAAATGAAAACTCTCACTTCCCACTCAGAAGGTTGAAAGTTCAATCCTAGATAGCAACAGTTCTCTCTCAGGATGCAAAGAGAAAATATCTGCTGTGATCTCCACGTAGACATCAGGAAGGGCATCTGTCCAGTAAACTCTCAGCTTCATTCAGTCACCTGACTCTACCCTGAATAAGGAATTTCATCGTCATAAAAAAAAAAATATTATAGACCATCATTTGTTTGTTCAACTTAGTCTCAATCTTGTCAGGTAAATCTCTGAGGTTGATGGTTTTGTTACAGATGGTTTTGTTGCAGCTCAATCTCTGAGCTTGGTTTTCTTGTAGATGTTTCATTACCAAGCAAGTAACCTCATCAGTGTAGTATGATGTCACTTAGTTTGCTAATGAAACATCTGCAACAAAACCATGATCAGAGAGCACCAAGGACCCTGCAGTTGGCAAGTAATTTCCAAAAGTGATTAGAAAAAGAAATAAGCAAACGTAAGTGTCCTTTCAAAGGTGCCGACTACGATTTGATCAAGATGGTTATTCACTTGTCTCATATACCTCTTAAGCCTTCTGGAGACCATTATCTCACAGTGTCCTTGCATTGAGCAGCTGTCTGGAACATTTGTGGATTCTCAAGTCCTCTCCTTGTCCAAAGAGGTTTTGAAAAGCTGGTCTCTTCTTGGCTCTTTATTCCCCCACAGTTGTCATTCCTAGTTTTCATGAATCATCTTCAGTCCACCATTTCTTCTGGAAGTCCCTGAAGCCCTTTCTTTCTTTCTTTCTTTCTTTCTTTCTTTCTTTCTTTCTTTCTTTCTTTCTTTCTTTCTTTCTTTCTTTCTTTCTTTCTTTCTTTCTTTCTTTCTTTCTTTCTTCTTTCTAATATCTGGGCCACCTATTGCTGTTCTTTCCCAGTGGCCTGTTTTCTTTCCACCTCATAAACATGGTATTCTCCATTTTCAGTTCTTCGGGTCTATATAGCTCCTTATGTTGACTTTTTCTAAAGTCCTCTATTTTCCCCTCATTTAGAATGATTTGCAATTGTGTTTTTAGCATTCCCTTATTCAGGAAGCCTTCATCCTGAGCTTCTTTTTCTATTAATTCTATTAATTTTTCTCCTGCCATAGAATCTTACTACATTACTACCCATTAAAAAAACACCTCATTTTCAGAACACTTAAAAAAACAAGGATTACACATCCAGAATATGTATTCTACACATGCTGCATTGCAACACACATGAGGTACAAGATTTATACAATACCACTGATGAGCAGCCTTAAATCTTAAAATATATCCTCCTTTACCTTGAAAAGTATGAGGCACAAAGTATTAAAGTGCTTTATATTATTTCAGTTGCTTGTGAAGGATCATTTGCAGGTAGATTAGGTGACAGATTCTTCAAGTCTACCCCAATGCTCTCCAAAGAACTGTATGCTCCTTTTTAATGTTCAGTTCTGCTGTTTTAGACTAATCTTACTAAATCCTGCTACCAGAGAACAATTTAATGGCATCTAACTTGAAAGAAAATAGAGCCTAGCAGAATATTCCTCCAGTTATAGTTGGAGGGGAAGGCCCTGACTTCAAAAAAAGGGGAAAGACTTCAATCTATTCTGAAGAAGGGAGTTTCTTGTACCTTCTCCAGCAGTAAAATAAGGCTACTCACAGCTGTATAATCCCTTCACACAATAATGTAATATGGCTGTTGGAAGCTTTCCATAAATTAACTGTGATGGAGATTTTTACAGCTGCCTAAACACATCTTCTTTTTCTTGACTATTTTTTTTGTCAAATTCAGAGAAAAATATGATGGATTAGTTTGTAGATGGTGATCTTTAAAATGAAGGCTCAAAGTGGATTAAATCTGTCTCTGGGAGTTGAGTTTATTTTGCTTTCACTCACACGAACAAGCAGGAATCTATTAGGGTTGCAGCAGCAAAGAAATACCCAGGAACATTAGTAGTGGTGATCCAAAATGGGTCAGAGGGGGCAGATGATAAAGAAAACTAGATGCTTTGCATACGTTGCTTGTGAAGTTTACAAAAGCATCTGGAGAACCACTGAGATAATAGGATATCCAAGTGGATGCAGCTTTTGAAATGATAGGAGGCTTTTTTCTCACAACCTGAATGCTGGCACCTTAAATTCTATTCTCATCAAACTGCAGCTTAATCCATAAAGCAAAAAAAGCCCTTTTACAAACAGAAGGAAGAAGCCAATGTAGATTATGAAGACTGGTGGGTGAAAGCTGATGTTTTACAATGAGATGGAGACTGCTTTGAAAATGAGCATTTCTTTGGCTAGAGGAACAGCCTGTTATTCGCTGAACTTTCTTATTTCTCGGTTCTTCAATGGGGAGCAAATGTATAGCAGTCGTTCCTTCAGCTCCTACCAAACTTGCCTATAAAGAGGGCATTATCATTCATGGAAAGGCTTGACTTGCCCATGAATTTATCATGGGTTCTTCACTATTGTCAAAAAAAAATAACCCACCCTAGAGTTGGGAGAGTGGTAAGAGGAAATTTGCAATCAGAATAGAATAGAATAGAATAACAGAGTTGGAAGGGACCTTGGAGGTCTTCTAGTCCAGCCTCCTGCCTAGGCAGAAAATCCTACACCACTTCAGACAAATGGTTATCCAACATCTTTTTAAAAACTTCCAGTGTTGGAGCATTCACAACTTCTGAAGGTAAGTTGTTCCACTCATTAATTGTTCTGTCAGGAAATTTCTCCTTAGTTCTAGGTTGCTTCTCTCCTGGATTAGTTTCCACCCATTGCTTCTTGTCTTGCCATCAGTTGCTTGGAGAATAGCTTGACTCCCTCTTCTTTGTGGCAGCCCCTGAGATATTGGAACACTGCTATCATGTCTCCCCTACTCCTTATTTTCATCAAACTAGACATACCCAGTCCCTGCAACCGTTCTTCATATGTTTTAGCCTCCAGTCCCCTAATCATCTTTGTTGCTCTTCCCTGCACTCTTTCTAGAGTCTCAACATCTTTTTTACATTGTGGCGGCCAAAACTGAATGTAATATTCCAAGTGTGGCCTTACCAAGGCATTATAAAGTGATATTAACACTTCACATATTTTTGATTCTATCCCTCTGTTTATGCAATCTAGGAATGTGTTGGCTTTTTTGGCAGCTGCTGCACACTGCTGGCTCATATTTAAATTGTTGTCCACTAGGATTTCGAGATCTCTCTCACAGTTACAAATCAAATCCTCTTAGTGAAAGTTTAGCACTTTCTGCTGGTTCATATATCACGACAAACTAAAATGTAACTTATTTGCTTTGGGCTGATTGCTTTGTGTGGACCAACCCAGTCTGACCTACAAACTATGGTTTCTGACTTGGTGTGTAATATACACCCACCAAATGTCTATGGAGATTCTCAGTCATCCAGGTTTTTCTTTGAAGACGTTTTGCTTCTCATCCAAGAAGCTTCTTCAGCTCTGACTGGATGGTCCTTCCATTCCCCCACCATCCAGTCAGAGCTGAAGAAGCTTCTTGGATAAGAAATAAAACGTCTTCAAAGAAAAAACAGAAAGTCCACTTGCCTCTTGAAAAAAAGAACCTTTGGGATAGATACCCACCAGCTTAATCAATAAGCCATGGTTAAATCAACAGGCAAACCAAACAGGCCATTGGGATGATGCCCAGGAGCCTTTGACAAGCTGCTAGTTTGTTCACCTTTGTGATGTATTTAGAGGCTCCAGAGTTTGTTCCTTCAATATGAGTTCTCCTGATAGCTTGAATTACAACTCCCAGAATTATCAGCCAACAGGACCATTGATCAAGCTGTAATAATCTTATGAGAAGGCTTTCTATATGGTAATGTACATTATTTCTCTTCTTCACAATGCAGAGTCCAAATTTATTAGGTGTCTCCTGCTTGGCTTACTCATGAATGAAGGACAAGAGATAGAAAGATAGACAGGCAGATAGATAGATGGCATCATAGCATAATAACTAAAGGCCATAAATTGGGCAGTTCCAGGTTTAGCTCACAGATCTAAAATGTGCCTGATATTGTACAATATTTAATACCAATCATAATCTCCCCAGATGCTCACAATTTTTAAAAAGACAGATCAGAGAAGTAGCGAAATCAAAATTCACTGAAGATGAAGTTAATACTGAAATAAAAAAGAGAGAGAAGAGAGTTTATTTCTCTGATAACTCGGCTGAATTCTTTTGTTGTGGTGATGGGCTTCTCCCTGGATCTTTCATAACCATTCATTTCAGTGCTGTGGGGTAAAAAGTGTTGAAATACTAAATTCTTAGAATGAAAGCAAAGCATCTCTATTTTGGAATCCTGCTGGCTTGTTGGTGGGGCCTTCTATGGAATTCCAAACCCTATTAAAGAGATTTTCCAGGATCTGGCTCAAACATGGTCATGATGTCCTTTTGCCATGTGCTCTGCCTGTGGGTGGATGTTCAAACTTCACCTGGAGGAAGAGTGTTAATAGCAGAAGTGGTATTCAGCAGGTTCTAACCAGTTCTGGAGAACTGGTAGCAGAAATTTAGAGTAATATCAGAGAACTGGTAAATACCACCTCTGACTGGCCCTGCCCCCATCTATTCTCTGCCTCCAGAGTCCCAGCTGATTGGCTGGGTCTTCTTTTGTTGCCCTGTACAGGAGAACGGAGCTGGAAAGCAGGTTAGTGGGGTGGGGAGAGAATGGAGATTTTACAGTAACCTTCCCTACCACAGCACGCCCATCAAGCCACGCCCACAGAACCGGTAGTAAAAAGTTTTGAATCCCACCACTGGCTAATAGGCATCTATATTAGTACTAAGCAAGGGTGGGATGCAAATGTTTTTACTACCAGTTCTGTGGGCATGGCTAGGTGGGTGTGGCCATGTGACTGGGTGGGTGTGGTTTCCTTTTTTGCAGAGGCAGCACCAGCAACCCCCTGCACTCTGATTTTTTTGCCTCCTGGGCCTCAGGGAACCGTCCTGGGAGGCCATTTTTGCTCCCAGGAGGCTTCCCTGAGGCCCAGGAAGGCAAAAAACAGAGTGCGGGAGGAGGGGCGTGCAGCAGCACCCCCCAATGCTCCACTGTTTTGCCTCCTGGGCCTCAGGGAAGCCTCCTGGGCGAAGCAGTAAGATCCCGGCAGAGCTGATTGTCAGAGCAGCTGATCGTCGGGAGGAGGGGGAAAAAAGAAAGAAATATCTGTTTGGCCAAACTGGTAGCTGTTTTTTTACTACCAGTTTGGCTGAACGGTAACATTTTTTACTACCAGTTTGCCCGAACCAGGCCAAACTGGTAGAATACAACCACTGGTGATAAGGCAGTCCATTTATCATCTTACTCTGTGGAGACCTTCAACACCTGAAGTTGGCACTGCATCAGAAGTGTCAGCACTCATTTGGAATATAAGACTTCTGAGATAACAGATTGGCTCCACCTCTCTCTTTACTGGAAGAAGCAATAATAATTGAGGCAATAATAACTTTTGCTGTAATAATCCTCATAGTGGTGTGATTGATTTTACTTTGACTCTATTTCTTGGTCTTATTCTTTTTTTTTTGTAAATTTTATTTGAGTTTTCACAAAGAGAAAAAAAATACAAATAAAACATCTTTTTTGAAAGTAGCGTAATCCCGGGTTACATTTCTTCGTACAGACACAAATTCAGGTTCATGCTCATTTTTATATTCTATTCCATATCTTATTACTATTTTACATTTTCTGCATAGCTTCTCCCCTCTTTTAATTTTCTCAATTTTATTTTAATTATCTCATCTCAATTCAAATCATTGTATTTATATTTTTTGTCTGTCCTGTTTCAATTATCTATTATCTTTTCTCATTAAACAAAATTTCTCCTGTAGTTACTGATTGGAGTATGACGCCTTTATATCTTTTCCCTAAAGTTGTAACATTCAATATAATACATAACTTCCATTCGCATTCTCCTTGGTAAATTCTTAAAATATACACTGTATTCTTTAAAAAAGAAAAAAATATAAATGTATAATATAATTAAAACAACATTCCATTCCAATTCAATTCTATCATTAATATTAATATTCATTAAAGTCTTAACATCTTTAACATTACTTTTTAATTAAATATCATACTTCTATGAGAACAATTATAAGCTTTCCATAGTTAATTCCCCCCCCTTCACTTATAATTTATAAAACATTAACTAATTAAAATGTTCCCGTTCCTTCCTAATTCAATTTTCTCATTTATTTTATTTCACTTATTTTATTCACAAACATTTCGCTAAATTACATTAACTATTTTATCCCTCATTTTAATCATACGTTGTTTCCAATTTTCTAAAGTTATTTCTATTACTAATATAACAATACAATCTTATGTACCTTTACAGAATCCCTTTTTCAGTTAGGTTTTCACCCATTATCTCTAAATAGGTCCTGTTTCTCTATGTCTTGCTCCTGTCCTTTGTAACTTCTTTTCCTTTCCTTCTTCCCTCTCTTCTTCTCTCTCCCCTTTTTACTCCCTTGTCTCTCTACCTCTATTTCTCTCTTCTGTATTCCCCTTTTCTGTTGCTTTCCAGTATTATACTTATTTTTCAATTTTTTTTTCCTTTGGTTGTTTTTTATGTCTTAAATTCTCCATTCTCTTTCCCCCCCTTTCCTTTTTCTTCCCCACATAAAATTGCTTGTTCATTAAAGATGGTTTCTTCTTTGTCCCAGCCTTCTTGTTTTGCAGTCTTGTTGTTTCTCATAGTTCCAAATCTCCATTTCTAAGAATTGAAAAACGAAGCCAAAAGAACCCTTCCCTTCTTGTGCATCTTCTTTGTACTTTTTAAGTTCCATTTTCAATTCATCCAGAAGTGGTGCCATTGTATAAATTTTTAAACAACCACCCAATTGATTTTAGTCATTCAAATATAATAACCAAGAATCCAAAGATCACCAAATAATCCAAATACACGCAAGCTGTTTCTTTTTTGCTCTTTTTTTTTCACTTTCTCTTCCTGGGGTTACTATTTAGTTGCAAAGTTTCAGTTAAAATGTATGTTTTAGAAGTCTTGTTGAAGTTTTACTGTAGATTCTTTTTAATTCCAGGCAGTCTCCTCCCTCTTCCAGATCCTGCCCTTATTCTTTTTCTCTCCCTTCCTGCTTATGAAAAAGAAAGTTTTTAATGTCCAGAAATCTTTATTATCCCCTTGGCATTTTGTTTTATTTTCAGCTTAATTGCCTATTGATGTCAAAGCGGATTTTTCCGATTTCTTATTTAAGTCTCTTAGTTGTCAGTATAGAGAAGGAGAGAGAAGAAAAAAAAAGCCAAGCCTTTCCCTTTTCACTTTCCTTCGCTGCTTCCAACTCTTCTTTGGGAGCGATGTTATTTTTTGTAAGTTTAAATTCCAGGGTACCTTAGTTGGTGCTTTTACAATTTAACCCGGTCAGCCAAAACTTTCACTTCTTATCTTCCTCCTGCACATTCTTTTCCGGTCTTATTCTTGACTCCATATGGTGGGTTCCTTGGTCTTGCAACAGATCTGCCTTACTTCCTGCAATGGGGATGAAGCTCAGTCTTCCTTATAACACCGTCTTGATAAGCAGGATGAGAAATAGTCATGCAAAATAGTAGAAAATAAGATTATGTTGAAGCAGGTAGAACTTATCTCTTGTTTGCAGGCCAAGGATTAATGGTTGAGTGGTCAAAGCAGCATACTTTTTATACAATGAGCAGCATCTTTATACAATGACCCTTGGGATACAATCTGATCAAGCAAACAGGGTAGTTTTGAACACAGGATTGGCATTTTTCAAAACAGAGTCAAACTCATGTTCAGAAACAGCTGTTATGGTGAGGTGTGCTGTTATTCTCCCTCCCAAAAAAATCATTGTCCACATTCAACTGTTATCAACTGTTATTTGGGTTCTCTTTGGATACCTGTGCAAACACTTGCACTTTAACTCAGTTTTGAATCAAGATATTATCTCTCACGTATTCTCAAATGTCCTTTTGACCTTTATTTTATTGCAAGGAAATTAACATCTATGACATTGGCGTCTCAACTACTTACGTATATTTAAAAGCCATATTCTTCAGCATAGGAAGGACAAATATAAATTACTCAATGGTCTACTACGGATTTAATGTTATTATCAATACATGAACAAAATACTTAGATGTAAATGAACTAGGGATGATTTTTATGAAATATGGTTACTATTCAGGGAAATGACTGTAGTATTTTTGTGTGTGTGTACGTATCTATGAATATATGCCCAACCTGTTTGTGTTTCTCCCTTTTTTATTTTATTTTATCTTATTTATAATTTTGTTTATTCCTTAGTTTTGGTTGATCTGTTTTTGAATAAAAGAAAAAAAAATCTTCATACGCAGAAGTGGTGTAGGTTTTGGCACTAGGCTAAAGTCCTCAGTTCAATTTTCAATCAAAACTCAACCTCCTCCCTGCCAGCACAAGCCCTGTTAAGAAGGATGACTGCTAGATATTCTCCTACTGGCTTGTAATATTTAATGGAAAGGGAAAGAAACAATCAAGGGAATCCATTATTCCCTGTTCCTTGTATACCAGAGGTTCCCAACCTCTAGGCGGTGGACTGATTCTGGTCCATGATCCATTGGGAACTGGGCTGTGCAAGCGCGCAAAGCTTCATTTGTACATGCACAGGAACTAGGTTGCACATGTGAACCCTTCCTCTCTGCCCGCCACTGCTGCCAGTCCATGGATCAGAAATGTTGGGGACTGCTGCTGTGTACAATAAATAAGGACAACTGGATTTAGCTAGGATCCTATCTGCAGCCAAACAGATCACCAATGCAACCTGAACATTTTATGCAAGTAATTGCCATCTCCAAGATGGGTAAAAAACTCATCTAAGTACTTCACAAAATATGTTCATAATTTTTGAGCTGTACACAATTGTGCCTCAATATATACACCCTATACCAAAAGTCAGGCACAATAGAGAATTATATAAATGACAATAAATATTTGAATTGGTTGCCGTTCTATACATATCCTTGTTCATTTGACATAAGACCGTTGAACTTTCATAAGTAAAGTGACATTTTCTCTTCAAAAACATATTAATTAATAAAACATTTTGTGATTGGCCTATGAGGCTGACTTTTGGTACATCCTATATGTGTGGCCGAGCACAATACACTCGCCTTAAGAATGTAGTCCAAACCAGCAAGATTAATTTTGGATATAAGCATATGGTGAACGGTTGCAGAAACTGAGTATGTCTAGACCAGGGCTGTCAAACTCGCAGCCCACAGGCCAGATGCATCAAGTGCTGCCCACGCCCATGCCTGGTTAAGTGAAAGGGAAAAAAGTCATGATACGTCATGTGTTGACACCGTGACAATGGGAGTTTCACATTCCTGGTCTAGACTAATGAAAAGAAATACTAGAGGTGACCAAAAAGTGCTTCCAAAAAGGCAACCGGGCTTTCTTGATTTTTCTTAATGATGTTCTACTTCTCATCCAAGAAGCTTCTTCAGTACTAACTAACTAACCAGTTATTCTTTTACTGATAGTATAGATTCTACAGATCAAACAAACACAAAAATATACATGTATGTGCCAGTGTGTAAGAATTTCAATTCTTCATGCTATCTTCTGTGTTCAAAGGCTATTAGTGCTGGTGGGGAATTACAGAAAAGGTTAAGTTTAGAAGATAAAAAATATCTAGTTACCCTTTCCTTCTTCAAATTATTCCAGCAATTAGACTACTAATCTCTTATCTTGGGCAGTAGGAAAGGAGAACTACTAAAAGCCAGCCAATTATGTGCTGGACAAAATTGATCTGTACTTTCCAAGGCAAAGCTATACAGATTGCAAGCACATATATGGAAAGGATGCTAAATATCTTGCTTTAATATATTTTTAAAGAAACCTATTTCCTTCCTTGCTACCTGACATCATGACTTCTACAACTAAATCAGTGCATTGAACTGATTATCTCTTTCCACCATCACATCTCCCCCTACTAAAAAAAAATCATATTTCTCCCCCCTCTATCTATTGCTGATAAATATTGTGGATTTGGAACTGGATGGCTGAAAATTCAGCCAAGGCAGTAGCAATTTCCTTTTCATCAGAGGCCAGTTTCTTTTGCTTGTCCACAAGTGTTTCCAGAATACCAATAACATCTCCTGTTTTCTGCAATTCCTTCAAGCCTGCCAGATTCTTCACTATTTTTCCTGATGTCCTCTCTTACTAAGTGCAGAAGGTCACAAGCAGAATTGCTTGGCTGATAGCCATAATATTCTCCTCTTTTTTGTTACTTGAGGGTTTGGGGACAGAAGCATTTTTAAGAGGCACAGTAAACGTCAGAACAGAAAGAAAGCTGGTATCAATCTTGCTGGATTAAGAAGATCCAAGCCATCTTTTGACTATTTTTTTTAACGATCTCACATTGCCTTCCATTCCCCTTGCCCCAATATACACACATGCCAGGTAGCAAATAGGGGACTGTATTTCAAACACATCTAATTTGAAGCCCAGAGTTGTCAGGGTCACAAAATAAAAGGTAGGCATTAATCTAATATCTTCCTGCAGATCTTCCATAAATTTTCCCCTTCAGTTGCTTCGTTCACAGACATATGAATAGAGGTGGTGTTTTTTTCTCCCTGTAAAACAACAACTAGGAGATGGAGGTATAAAGATGAGACATTTATGTGAATATAAACACCAAATCCTAATCACATATCCCACCAGGTGGATTTCAATTAATCACCCATGAGACACAACCTCCTCTCCATTTCTCCAGGTGGAGCATCAAATATCTACCATTCTCCCATAAATCATGGCCGAATACATAGGTAAACAAGATGTGGCTGAAATGCCCTTAATCCACATTGCCCCTTGGATCTCAGACTTTCAGATTAACCAATCTAGTTTCCCCATAAGGAGCTAATCCAGTGGTGGGACTCAAATAATTTTACAACCGGTTTGCCCAAGGTCAGGTTGGCTGTCATGGGAGGCGTGGCCCATCCCTGTCCTCCATCTCTGCTCAGATGAGCCTCCCCTGACAGCAAATTTGTTCCTGGGCAAATTGGTTGTTAAATTCTCCCCCCACCCAAGCTATCAAAGAGGATTCTGGGCACTGCACTGCGTTGCAATGAAGAAACAGGAAATGGAGCGGCCGGCACGAGGGAAGGAGGAGGACCAGAGAGAAGAAAAAGGGAAAGCGGCCTTCTCTTTCCCCTGCACCGGCCACTCAGCTGCCCATTTCTCCATTGCAGTGCAACACCGTGCCCAGGATCCACTTTGATAGCGGGGTGGGTAATTTAACAATCGGTTCATTCTAACTGGTGAGAACTGGATGAATCCCACCACTGAGCTAATCCATGTAAGGATCCTCCCTTTTTCCATCTTGAGACATAACTTTGGTTCCAATAGCCTTGTACCGTACTTCTTGTTCTTTCAGTCAGCATTGTTTTGGGGTGAATTGAGGAAACTCAGCCTCAGCACAGCAACCTTAATGCCGTATCTCTATTTACTTGATTCTCACAAGTAGTCCTAGATTTATAACCATTCATTTAGCAACCGTTCAAAGTTACATTAGCCCTGAAAAAAGCGACTCATGACAGGGCCTCTCATTTACAACTGTCGCAGCATCCCCAGGGGTCACATGATCGAAATTTGGATGCTTGGCAACTGGTGTGTATTTACAATGGTTGCAGCATCCTGAGAGTCACCTGGTCACCTTTTTCGACCTGCCCAGCCATTTTCTGAAGCTATATTTGCTTAACAACCACATGATTCACTTAACAACTGCAGTGATTCACTTAAAAACCATGGCAAAAAATGTTGTAAAATTGGGTTTGACTCCCTTAACCTCACTTAGCAACAGAAAGTCTGATCCAAATTGTGGTCCCAAATTGAGGACTATTAGCAAAAAGGAAAAAGTAGAGACTTAGGTTCTCTTTGTTAGTTCCAGCATGGGGGGAAAATTGAACCTGCTCTACATGCTGGAGGACTGTCCCAGAAGAGGAAAAATTTGAACTTACCAGACAGAGCTGAAAAGGAGTATGCCTTCCAGTTTATTTGTGGAGTATATATTTAAGGGTATCATGTGTCATTGGCCAGTAGCAATACTGAGTTTTCTGCCCTGGTTTCAGCACCTTGCCAATGGCGCAAAAACCAGCTACCAAAACATCAGCTGGAAAGACATATGTCACCAATTTTTGGCATGGAGGCCAGACAGGTTGCTTAGCTCATAGTCAGGTAAGTAGCCCTTACTTAACAATCATCCATTTAGCAATTGTTCCAAGTTATGATGGCACCGGAAAAAAAAGTGAGTTATGACTGTCAGTGTCCCCGCCGTCACATGATCATAATTCCAGTGCTTGACAACAATTGCTCCTCACTCCATTTTGTACATACCCATAAGATGCAATGGTGGAAAGCTACAAGGAAGTTTGCAAACAGAATAATTGCTTGACTCTGCAGACACTGAAAAGTTCATCCCAGATCTTTGCACAACATCAGAGGCTCACCTGTAATAGTGTTCAAAAATCTCATGGCAGACTCTTCCATGAACAATGTCTGAGGTAGCTTACTTAAATATCTCTTAGAAAATTTTTGAGCTGAGATCCCCGTTTCCTGTTTTCTGAGGGTCCAGCCACAGCATTAGAAGTTAATGCCACTTTAATTATAAGGACATAGTCCTCCAGTGTGTACCTCCATTTATTTTTCTGTTCACAAGCTTAATGGTGTGTTTCATTTTGGTATTGCTTTCTCCCTCTCCTTTTGTCTTAATTTTATATAGCATGTTTCATTAAATTTGAATTATGGTAACTCAGAAGGAGAAATTAGCCCATTAAATCCACAATGACAATATTTTAGAAAAACGTTGCTCCTCCTTTTCTGGCTGAAGAAGGACACAAAGAAAACAGCCAAGGCTGCCAACATAGAGTCATCATAAAGCCGTATAAACTAAGCAAATGCTAGAGAGATGGGCGATAATAGAGTAAAACTGCCGTAAACAAAAATATTAGAGCAATGCCCATCAACAGAAGAAATGACACATTTTTCTCAGTTCTGTATGCACTTTGTCTATTTTTCAAAGTTATACCACATCGTCAGTCAGAAATGTTTTTATGATGCTTCAGAACACATTATCTCCCCTCTGTCTCTTTCACTGCTGGTTTCGCGTAATATTCAGCATGAGAAAGAGTCTTATAAAGCTTGCAAACTATTTTATAACATTCTGCCTTGTCAAAAGTTCTGGCTATTACTACCTATGAGATCTAATATCTCTGATTAGGGCTCTTCCTCTCCCTTACCAGCTGTCTCTCTCTTTCCTGTGCTCTTTGAATTTTAGGATATAGTTTTTATGGCACAAAACTCTTCATTTCTCAAATTGTAGCTCCTATTCTAACTCGGTAAATAGGAAGATTTTTTTTTATTTTCCAAGTAAACAACCACAGCATAGAACAGTGATGACTAACCTTTTCGGCACCAAGTGCCCAAAGCACATGTGCACACGCATCCCCAAAATGTAATGCACACATGCACGTCCCATACATGTGCCCCCTGCACATGCATGTGCAACCCCCCCTGAGCCCCCCCATACATGTGTGCATGACCCCTGCATGTGTGCCCTACCCCGGCACATGCATGGCAGAGAGCCAAAGACCAACTGGCCAGCGGGGGGCATTTGCACACATGTATGGTGGAGCTGAACTGGGGCGACAGCTCGCGTACTTTGTGTGCCACCTCTGCCATAGGTTCGCTGTCACGGGCATAGAAGATAAGTGCCCAAAATACTTCATTGAAGCACACACCTATCCAAACAATAGGCTATCGTCCCTGGTTAACTCCACCCTTTTAGTTTCTCCAAGTGGATGTAGCCATGCATGCATTAAGTATTTAGTGGTTAGTCCTTATAACAAACAAAAAACTCACCGTTTGTAAAGCAGCATATAACCTTTGCTTCGGTGGTGGGATTCAAATTTTTTTGCTATTGGTTCTGTGGGCATGGCAGGGAAAGGTGTGCTATATTAGCATAATCCAAACCCTCACAACTGAGTGGTCCGGACGGACAGCGACCTGATTGGTCGAAACCCCGGCCGTGATTGGAGCGCTAGGAATCTGCCGCAATTGGCTGCACCGGTCACGGGAGATTCAAAGCGCTGCCATTGGCCGCCGAGCCGCGAGCCAGCCCTATATGAAGGGTTGCCCGCTTGTATTCTTTAGACTATTCTTATCCTAAATAAAGAGCTGAACTCACTAAGATGGTCTCGCGTCTCCTTCGAACCGATCCACCCCAGATCTAACAAAAGGATACTGTAAAATCTCCAGTCAGAGGTGGTATTTGCCGGTTCTCCGAACTACTCAAAATGTCCGCTACCGGTTCTCCAGAACTGGTCAGAACCTGCTGAATACCACCTCTGCTTTGCTTCCTTCCAAAAGTTCTTGCACTTTCTGGGATGAGGTGCTGCCTCAGCATGGGTGCTCTTCTTCTGGAGCTACAGAGTTCCAGGCCAATCTCTAAGTCAGGCTGGATCCAGGCAGGAATCACGCCACAATAGGCTGCTTACCATTGTTTGTGGCCTTGGCAGTTGACTCAACTGTTTGTGATCTTCTTCTTCTTCTCTCTTACACACCCACACTTTTATAAGCTAAAGGCCTGTGTGGTGAGGCTGCTTATGGAGGTCAGCATGTTCCTATAATAACACCAAGATGTGACTCAGTATCTAGACAACCAGAACACTGATGTAGATCAGTGGTGCTATTCTACTGGTTCGGCCTAGTTCTGGCGTACTGGTAGCACCGAAAATCAGTTCTCCCTGATGAGCTGCTGTTGGGTCTACCCGCCTGCCTGGGCTCCCATTCTGACCTTTATTCCCTGCTTTTGAAGCGCAGCTGCTTTGCAAGGCACAGCAGATTGCCGCGCGTCAGCTGTTGAAGCTACAGGGATTGCAGGAGGTGAGTAGGAAAGCCTCTGTGCATGCACAAAGTGCACACTTGGCGCACACGTGCACAAAGTGTGTGTGCGCACACAAAGCCTGCACACCAAGCCATGCCCACCAAACCAGTAGTAAACCTCTTTGCAACCCACCACTGATGTAGATGCTTAAGAGTAAACTTGCTTTATGAGTGAGTGAGGGATGGATGCATGGATGCATGGATGGATGGATTGACCCATCTTCTCTCATATTCCTGTAGTTTTGGGAGGAGGGATGAGCTGCGCTTTGGTGAAGTAGGGTGGGAAACATTTCTGCTTGGTTGCAGCTACTGTTCCAAAATTCATGCAGTAACCCCAGCTTCATTCTCTCACAACAAGTACACTCTCTCTGTTCAGGAGGAGGATTGTATACAGTTCTATTTTAACAATGATTGATTGATTGATTGATTTGGGTCAACCTCACAAATTCTCGATAAGCCATGCTCAGTCAGTCTGCTTGCCTTCCAAATATGTGGACCTGAACTCCCAGAATTCCTCTGACATTGGATATTTCTGGTAATTATGGGAGTTGAAGTTCACATATAGGGAGGGTGTCATGTTGGAAATCATGTTCTAAATCTCAAGTGTGTACAGATTTATCTCACCCCCTTATCACCATATCTGAATATTTGGAACTGAATGGAACCATGTTGCTAACAAAAGGCAGGGCAGTCATTTACCCACTGTCTAAAATAATGTCATAAGATAAGCCAGCAAATAAAATAGAAATATAATGCATGCCATTGTTGTGATAAGTAAACAGATTGGGTACGTTATGTACCTATTCAGTTTGCTAATTGTTGATGGTCATCTTCAAGATCTCTATATCTTGAAGATGCTCACTCTTCTTATAGCTGTTTATCTTTAGAGTTGGTTTTGGGTAGAAAGGAGCCTTGAAAAAGGCTTATTATCCCTCTCTTGAAATAGAAGACAGTCCTGCATACCAGCCGATTTTGAAACAGTTTGGAATAGGACAATAAGCTTTAAAGGAAATAGATGTTGGAGCTTTCCTGCTTACTTTTGGAACAGCTGATGCTTTTTAAGATAAACATTATGTTTGTACAGCTACAAGATTCTTCCTGCTCCCAACTGTATATATTGTAAGAGAGGGGCAGGGAAACCATGGAACATGAGACATAGATTAATAGGTTGAAAGATACCCTGGAGATCTTCTAGTCCAATGTCCTGCTCAAATATATACATTCTTATACATTCTAGACAAATGGCTGTCCAATCTCTTCTTGAAAATGTCCAGTGATGGTGTACTCACCACTTCTGGAGATATGTTATATGTGTGTCTGAAATTCTATTCGGGAAAATAGAAAGACAAAATGTAAACCTTCTAGTAGATCAACTAATGCCAACAAAGTAACTGCGCTTTCCCACATTGCATCAAATCAGAATGGCTTTGGTTTAGGATGTTGTAGGAATCCATCCATGGGTTTTTAAACTGGGGTTGACAGCCTAACTTAATGGGTAAAACCAACCAGCATGTAGTTTAAGTCCTAAGACACATGCTATAAAAAGGGGGAAAGTCAGAGGAAGAAATGGAGAAGAAAGAACAAATATATTAGCAGTTGAATTTATTTACTTTTTAACCTAGATATTATTTAAAACATATATTATGGCCTAATTTTACTCTTAAAAATCATGAGAGCTTGCAAGAAGATCAAAATGAAATTTGCAAATAACAAGCAGTGGAAACACACATTTTCCCTCCGGTTTATTTGCTAGAGGTTGCTAATCCAGCATTTTGCACCTTCCTCATCTTCTGTTAAAATTCATTCAAAATGTATTTTAGTGACATTTGGGAGTTGGGATCAAAAATACCTTTAGTTGTCTTTCATCTCGTGGAAAAAAATGTAGGTTTTGCTAGAATGGAAAGATTTGGGCTGCTGTATGTCAATTAAGTCAATACAAAAGGAACTAATAATGATAAATCCATTTCATTTTTTTTAAGCGGAGGTGATAAAAACAACCCAGGTGGATAAATATGAAAGAAGGTGGCAAAAAGAGAGGTAGAACTGAGAGAAAGGATAAAAGAAGAGTGACAGAAAAGAATAGGATAAAAGAGGTGGAGAGGGAAGACAATATGATATTCATTTATAAAAAAGGCAAAAGGAAATGAAAAGGAGATTAGAATAAAGAACAATATCAAAGGATGCTAGAAGGGAAATTCGGAGACGGGGACAATGCGATTATTCAGAAGGAGGGCAGATGAAGGAGAGGAGTTGTTCTGATTTTGAATTGCATAGATGGCACAGGATGTAGTTTGATTTAGAACTGTTTCAAGACAATGGGAGTTGCAAGATAACAAAATCTTGGGAGAATTGTTGCAATTATGTCCCCCAAAGTGAAAATTCAACGTGCATAGCTTTTTCCGTTGCTATTTTTCAGAGTGGGAACATTAAATCAATTGTTAGAAGTTGATGAGGAAAAGTTGATAAGGATGGTCCCGCCAGATATTTTTTTCATTGTCTTTTATACTGGAGAAATAAAACCTTGCTTTTTGATGTTGAGCTATCAGAAAAGATGCCCCAAGACAAGCCACTTCAAATCTGATGGATGGTAACTAAAGCTGTATTGATGATGGTGATCATGATGATGTTGATGAAGAAGATGATGATGATGATAGCACAGGGTGAGAGTGCATGCAAATGCTGAACTGAGAGAGAAAGGCAAAGAGAGAGAGAGAGAGAGAGAGACCATAGAACCTCTGGTCATGAATGCTTCTGACCATGATCAAATCAGGTTCCAACCACAAAATTCACAAAATTTTTGAATCTGGTCACGAACAAATACTCAGGTGGCGATCAAACACAACCCCTGACCCAGAAATTCCTGAAGAC